>NC_068935.1:39499505-39802535 GCF_023091745.1 Budorcas taxicolor
TGTGCTTTTTTTTTGCAGTTTAAGTTTATAAGAAAAAGTGAAAAGTACATAAACTCCATATACTCTTCAATGTCCCCAACTTCCCCTTTATTTAATATCTTGCATTACAGTGCTATATTTGTTACCATCAATGAGCCAACATTAATACATTATCATTAAAGTTCATGGTTAACTCTTTGTGTTGTACATTATAAGCATTTTGACAAATGCATAATGATGTACATTCCTCTTTATAGTATCGTACAAAATAATGGTTTTATTGCCCCAAATATCTTGTTAAATGCTCTGATTACTTATCTCTTCCTCTCTCCCCCAGAATTCCTATCAAGCACTGATCTTTTTACTGCTTCCATAGTTTTGCCTTTCCAAATGTCATGTACATAGTTGGAATCGTACAGTGCGTATGTAGCCTTTTAAGATTAGCTTCTTTCACTTAGTAATGTGCATTTGAGGGTCCCCTATATCAGAGTTTAGAATCTAAGCGCAGATATGACTGTGGAGATTGATTTGTGCTCCACGGCCTGCTGCTCACTTTAAGAACCATGGAGGATTTCTCTCTGTTTCAGAGCTTGAATGACAGTTGTTTGATTCTCTGATTAGTTCTCTTAGGTCTCCAATCCTGCCTCCCCTCTGGTTTTCTGTGCTTCAGGAGATGCCACTTTATACTGATGCCCTGCCTCCACCCACTGTGCCTCTCACCCTCCCTCAGTCTTCAAAGGACTGCTTTAGCTTCTGCTTTGTATTAGTTGAAGATTTAGATTTTTGTGGAGAGATGTCTGTCAACTACCCTGACCCACTGTTGGCTTTTATCAGTCTCTGATTTATACTTACAGAAGACCTGCAGTGATTCATAATAGTTTTTCTCAGTTTTTATGCACAACACAACTTGATGAGGGATATCTCTGTCAGCTTTAATTGGATCACCAGATTTTAGTGTATTACTCCCATGCATTTAGTGAAGGCTTTGGGAAGTAGTTAGGGGGTGAGTAAAAATTAGCTAATTGAATGAGATTCTTTGGGAATCTAAAATGTCATCCCAGTCAACATGGGACATTTAATGCTTCTTTAAGAAGTTTGGCATATCTCTCTCTACCATTATCCATGGTATTCTTCTAGGGATAAAATTATCATGAGTCTCTCAAGAATGGCTTATCATTTCTGGAAAAATAGTTTTCTTTTTTTTTCAACATTTTAGCCTCAAATCTCTGATGGTATTACAAAAAACACTATACTTTTGCATGTTATCTGGCTTGTTCTTGTTCATAGAATGAGGGTGATGATCTTTTGTGATTTTCTACATTCTAATCCAAAAAGTAGGATCTGCTGAGTGTCCTGTCCTCAAAGAATGTCAGATTTTGTCAATCGCTTTTCTCCATCAGTTGAGATGGTATGTTTTTCTTCCTTCATTCTATTAATGTGTTGCATTACATTGACTGTTTTTCATATGTTGAACTACTTAGCTAGGATGATCAAGAAAAAAAAAAAAAGAAAGAAGACTCAAATTACTAAAGTGAAGAACGAGAGAGGGACTATATCTACCAACTTCATAGAAATAGAAAGGATTATAAAGGAATATGATGAATGACAAATTAAGTAAAGAAGATAAAAGGAACAAATGCCTAGAAAGACACAAACTATTAAAAAATGACTGAAGAAGAAATAGAAAACATATGTAGAAAAGTAGAGAGTTTGAATTAGTCATCAATAATTTGTCATAAATAAAAGCCCAAGACTGAATGGCTTCATTGGCAACTACCATAAAGCTTCTTTAGAATAAAAAAAGTATTTTTAAAGAATTCGCACCAATCCTTGTCAAATTCTTCTTAAAAATAGAATATAATCACTCTTTCCAATTACTACTATGAGATCAACATTACTCTGATATTAAAATCATAAAAACACAACATAAGAGACTACAGGCCAATATAATTTATGATATATGCACTAATACCAGATTCTTAAGAAAACATCAGCAAAGTGAATTCAGAAACATATAAAGAAAAGAGTATGCAACATGACTAAGTTGAATGTATACTAAAAATGTGAATTTAGTTCAGATTCCAAAAGTAAATAAATGTAATATAACATATTTATAGAATAAAAGACAAAAACCCTAGATATCTCAATAGACAAAAAAGCATTTGATACCAAAATTAGAGAAAGAAAATGTAAGAAAATAAAGCCTCAGACCAATATAAATATGGGTCAAAATACTGTCATACTGAATCCAGTAACATGTAAGGAGGATTATACATCATGACCTAGTGGCATTTATTCCAGAAATTCTAGGTTTGTTTAACATATGAAAATTAATCAAATCCAGCATAGTGACTGAATAATGGATAAAACCACATGATTATCTATGTCAATAATCCTTGAAAAAGTATTTGACAAAATTCAACACCTGTTCATAAGGAAAACACTCAACAAATCATTAATAGAAGGAAAGCTCCTCAATATGACAAAGGGCTCTATTAAAATCCAAGGTTGCCGTAGGACCTAAGGACTTTTCATAGATACGTATTTTCCCTAGTTCTCTGTGATAAACTTCTAGTTGGTCTACCTTTTAGTCTATTGTTAATGTATAATGAAGCTACCAGTTTTCTCCTAATTGGCCACCAGTAAAATTGAAGTTGTTTTCAATAATGCCTTTGGACTTGAACTTGCTCATGCTTTTTTAAAAATAAAATTAGTCCCTTTAGTCTTATCTGTGGAGCTTTTTGTTCTCATGTCCGCTATTTTCCTGGGAAGAACTTATATGCCAATGCAAAGGAGCAAGGGGTAGAGATAGAAGCATGCTTTTCCTAGCTGTTGGAGCAGAGCTCTGGGCATGAAGCTTAACTCTTTTAAAAGTCTATAACCTCTGCTATTTTAGAGAGTCGGATCAGGTGTGCTCAGGGTACAACACTCTCTGCCTGCTAAGCTTATGAGAGTTCCCATCCTATGAGTAGGGACTGGGTGGGGAAAGGAAGACTGATCCACTGTGATTGTCCAGGATATTATCTCTGCAATATGAAGCTTAGGATTATAAGTGATACTCGTAGCCAACTCCTCCCAGTATAAAACTGTGGTCCTAGGCTGGGAGCTAAGTGGACAGGAAGCCCATCTATTTGATTGCAGATGCTTGGAGTAGAATTTTTATCACACCAAGCTGGTAGTAGTGGGGATATACACATATCAAGGCTGCCGTGCCACAGACTCTCACTTTTCTTGCCAAGGTTTAAATTATTTTCTTTCTTAGATGTTCCTCCATTTGCTTTGGGCCCTTAGGACATTTCCAGAAGCTTTAAATATTTTTGTACAATAGCTTTCTGTAGGTAAATGAGGACAGGAGCTACTGTGCTCTCAAACTACCATTCTGGAAGTCTACCCAAAGGTGATTTTTTTTTCCATATGGGTATTCACTTCACTCAGAACTATTTATTAAACACACCATCTTTTCTTCAGAGTACAGCAGTTTCTTCTTCTCATAGATCAGATCATCATATATGTATGTGTCTGATTCTGGATTTTATATTTTGTTCCAAGAATTAGTTTGTCTAACCTTTTGGCAATACTACAGGCTCTTGATTACTGTCTTTTTATCATAGGTATTCTTCTCTGCTAACTATTTTCTCCTATCTTTCACAAAACCTTAGTTATTTTTGGTCCTTCACATTTCCTTATGAATTTCAGGATCACCTTGTAAATTTTCCAAAAACATACTGGGATATTCATTGGGATTGTGTTGAATCCATATATTAATTAAGGAGAATTTATATCCTAACAATAGTCTTCTGAGCCGTAATGTATCCATTTACTTATGTCTTTCAATGTTTTCTCAAAATATGATTTTAATATTCAATATAAAATCCTTTTACACTTTCATAGCTATATCTAGGCATTTGATTTCTTATATAATTTTAAGCAATGTCTTTTTCAGTCAAGGTTTCATCAGAGAAATAGAACCAGTTTAAATATATATATGTATATATACATATGTATTTAAAGAGAGAGAATGTGGGGACAAGTCTGAAATCTACTGGGAAGGCTGAACAGGCAGACTGGAACTCTTCAGCATCAGCTAAAGTTGCAACCACAGGCAGATTATATTCAGATAAATCTCAGCTCTGCTCTTAGGTTCTTTCAACAAACTCAATCAGGACTACCTGTGTTTAGGACAATCTTTTACTTCAAGTCAAGTAATTATCATATCTACAAAATACATTCAGAGCAGCGTATATATTTGTATCTGAATACCTGGAGACTAGAACCTAGCGAAGTGGACACAGAACTATATCACAGTGTCATTAAATTTCCTTTTCCATTTTTATATTGTATTTAATATTTATTGATAATACATTTATATTATTTGCAACATAATATACTCATATGCAATATATTTATATACTTATTTTATGTTATATGTATATACTTTTAAATTTATATTGTAATGGAAGCTTTATTTTTAATGGTGGAGACATTATAAACAAGCAAATCAGATAGTAATAAACGCCATGAAGAAAATTAAAGCAGGAGATGGGTAAATACATCTGTCTAATGAACTTGAGGTGGGGGGAGTAAGTTTAGAAGAAAAATGGTGGTGAGTGGCATGAAAATAGGATGGAATAGGATGGCCAAGATGCACCCCTCCCAGGTAGCAGATGTTGTGGGGGCACCTGTGTGCGGTAAAGGAATGGCACAGGAAGATGGCTCGGATGGAGAGTCCACGTTGTTCAGATGATAAAAATTTCCTTTACAATTTAAATATCTGTTGCTGAAATTAAAAAAATGGATTTTCATATCCTGGCTTGCTAAATTCACTTAATTCTAAGTTTGTTCATAAATTCCTTGAGTTCATTAAGTATCCAATCTTGTGTGTAAGTAATGAAAATTTTATTTCAACCTTTCTAATCCTTATGCCTTTAATTTCCTTTTCTTGTTTTATTGTACTCATTTGGACCTGCAGTTCAAATTTGATTAAAAGTGATAATAGAAGTCATCCTGGGTGTTTTGTTTCTACTAGTCATGGTAAAATATTTTATTTTTACCACTGAATGTAATGTTTGCTGAAATCTTTTTTGAATGTATTTTCTTAGAATGAGCAAGTTGCCTTTTATTCCTATTTTGCTATAAATGTTTATTATGAACAGGTTTTAAGTTTCTCAAATAACAATTCTGCTTTTCTGCTTCTATTAATATGGTCCTGATTTTTCTCTTTTTAACTTTGATACTGTGATGAATTACATTGGATGATTTTTGAGTGATAAACCACCCTTGGATACCCAGAATGAAGATCGCCTGATTGTGATACATTCTATTATTTTATTTATTGCTAGATTTGAAATGTTAAATGTTTAGTAAGGGTTTTTTTTTAACATCTATATTCATGATAGAGATTCATCTGTAATTTTTCTCTCTTTCAAAGTTCTGGTCAGATTTTGGAATCAAAGTTTTGCTGGTTTCCTGAAAAGAGTTGGGATGTCTTTATTCTTATGTGGGTATGCACATAAATTTCATAAAGTTAATGCTATTTCTTTCTTAAATGCTGGATCTGGGATTTTTGTTATGGGAAAGTTTTAAGTAATGAAGTAAGTTTCTTTATAGATATTGGACTATTAAAATTGTCTATGCATTATTTTTTCTGCTTTGGTAAATTACGTTTTCAAGCAATTTCTTTTTCTCTCTAAATTTTAAATTTAATTGTATATATTTGTTCATAATAACCTCATTAGTTTTTAAATATCTTTAGTATCTCTTGCAATACGCCTCTTTTCCTTATATTAGTAATTTCTGTTTCCTTTTTTCCTTAACCAATCTTCTTAGACATTTATCAGTTTTCTTCAGCTTTTCAAAGAACACAATTTTGCTTCTTTTGTTTTTCTATTTATATTTTTAAAGCTCAATTATTTATAACCTGATCTTTATTTTCTTCCTTGTAATATTCTAAGGTTAAACTTTACTGTTATTTTTCTAACTTCTTGTAAGTTTAAAATATGATTTTCAGTGTTTCCTTGATTCTAATATGAGAATACATATATATGTATATACACACATATTCCACTAATTTCTATTAAAGCTATATACCAAAAATTTTTACATATTCATTGTATTTATTCTATTTCATCTTGAAATATTTTATACTTTTACTTATGATTTCACCTTTGATCCATTGATTATTTAATAAGGCATTATATAATATATTCTACTTATTGTTTTGTTGTTGGTTTCTAAGCTATTTCCACTGATGTCAAGAAGATGCTTCAAATGATTTCCATCTTTATAAACGTGTTGAGGTTTTCTATGTTGTGAAATTTTATTAAATGCTCCCTATACCCATTAAAAGAAAATAAATTCTGCCATTTTTGGTTGGAGTTGTTCTATGTATAACAAAAAGGTCACGTTTCATTATGTTGATCACACTTTCTTTGTCTTTACTCATTTGTGCGTGTGTGTGCTCAATTATTCAGTCGTGTCCGATTCTTTGCAACCCCATGAACGGTAACCCATCAGACTCCACTGTCCTTGGAATTTTCCAGGCAAGAATACTGGAGTGGGTTGCCATTTCCTACTCCAGGGGATCTTCCTGACCTAGGGATTGAACCCACATCTCTTGTGTCTCCTACATTGGCAAGTGGATTCTTTACCACTGGGCCACCCGGGTATGTGTGTTAATGTTTCATCCATTTTTTATGTAGTGTTTTTGTCAAGACTGCTTGTCTATCCCACTAGGAAGTAGAAGTCCCTTCATTCTTTTTTATCAGACACCACATACACACTGTCAACTCTTAAATATATTTCCAGCTAGACTTTTCATCTGAATCCAAGTTAACATATCTAAATGTGTAATGAGTATCTTTACATCTCTCTGATACTTCACATTCATGTTAAAATTGAAATCATCTTCCACCTCAAACTTCACCCTATCAATCTTCCCATCTTACTGAAAGAAGTATTATCAGTTAAATTTTTCAGGTAGAAAAAAATAAGAGCATTAACTTTAAACTCCATTCTTGATGTCCATAGCACATGCAGAAAGTCAATAAGTTCTACATTTTTGACATCTCTCTGATCTATCTCCTCTCCATATCCACAGATACTCCTCCATTATCTCCTGTTTGAACTCTTTCAGAACATTTTAGTTGGCTTTCTTGCCCTTAGGAAGAGTCTTATTTTCTCTTATTTGCTCTCCATATAATTGCCAAGGTTATCCTTATAAATCATAAATCTGATTTATTACTTCTCTACTTAAAATCCTTAAATAGCTTATTACCTGCAAGGTACAATTTAGACATCTAAGTCTTTGTGATAATGTTCTTTTTTCCCAGAGCATCATTATTGTATTCCATCTCATGATTTTGTCCACTTGGAAAACAGCTTTTCTATTTTGCAAGAATGAGTTTGTCAATTTCTTTGCCCATCCTCAACTGGGATGGCATATTTCCACCACTGTTCCATTACTAAGTCCAGTCTAGCCTTCTATCACAAAACTTCTAAAACTTCATCTCATTTAATTTTACAAATCTGTGACACCCATCTACCCCAAGACTCTGAACAACTCAATAGCAAGAATTTTGACTGGTTTATATTTGTGTAAGTCAGTACTGAACTTGACAGTTACTGGACACACAGTAAATATCAGTTAATTGAGTAAATAGAAATGTAAAGAACTGTATGTGATTTGCTGTATTTTCACCGATTTAATGTGAAAAAGTTTGTGTTCATTTTAATCCATTAATCTGATTATCTTCTATATTTGATCAGAAACAATGTTATTCTGTGAATAGCTCTGTTTTGTCTGTGAAGCCCTAACTGCTGTAGGCTATGTCTGGTATTTCAGTTAATCAGTTAAGCTACCATAGAAATAACAAGAGGATAAATGACTTAGACAGAATCTTTAATGTGACATCTCTCATGAGAATGGGTTCATTTTACCATGTAGCAGAGCAGAGAGAGTAATAACAGTCATGTAGGTGATCCTGAGAATAACTGCCTTTAGAATTCCCACAGGTTAAACTCATCATCTCCCCACAACCCTCTCTCCTTTTCCACTCTCCATCACAGTGAGTAGAATCATCATTCACATGGTTGCAAAATCACACCTGTTATGGTCAGTTTTTCACTTACTCCTTTGTTTCACCCTACATTCTTCAATCCATTACTAAGTCCTATGGATCTTACCTCTAAAATAGTTCCCACATCTGTCAATTTCCTCCCCTTTTCACTGCCATCACCCTCATCCAAGACACCACCATCTTACAGCATGTGTAATTCCTTGTGCATGCATGCTAAGTTCCCTATGGACCATAACCCACCATGCTCCTCTGTCCATGGGATTCTCCAGGCACAAATACTGGAGTGGGTTGCCATGCCCTCCTCCAGGGGATCTTCCTGACCCAGGGATCAAACCCACATTTCTTACGTGTCCTGCATTAGGTGGGTTCTTTACCACTAATGCCACAGGGAAAGCCCATGTAATTCCTTACCATAATATTTCTTGTATACTTCATTCTTCTCTGTCATCAATAGGCTGTAAACTTCCTGAGAACAGTGTATATTTCTGATACTCTATTCCTCTACAAACACATTGTCCTCAAATATGAAAGTGGGTGCTAATAGTGTATTACTTACTCGAAAGTTCTGGAGAAGGGAATAGCAGTCCATTCCAGTATTCTTGGGATCGCAAAGAGTCGGACACCACTGAGTGACTAACACTACTACTACCCCAAAGTGTTCTATTTGCATTTTAACAATAGCCTTCCAGGAATGATGCTTCAGGACAAGGTTTCCCAAGAGATAGTATGTAAAACGCTAGTCAGGTATTCTGGGTTAAATAACTGGGGAAGCTGCAAACTTTATCTTCTTGTTGTATATAGTATCCGTTTACTATATTAAAGATTTTGAAACATACGGCAGTAAAGCATACATATTAATTGTATATAGCCCAGTATTTCCCACACTTACTGGACCAGAGAACTTATTGTTCACGGCATATCCTTTAAAGTCTTGCTGAATGGTGTTTTTTGGGCACAGTGTATAAAATGACTCATAAATGATCAACTGAACTCTGTCCAATGTAGGACAGTTATAAAGAGCAAGCAGGGCTTGGGTTAGCCCTGAAATTCTCTTGAAAGCTGAGGGTGTCTTCCAAATGACCTCAACAACTTCTTAACACACTATGGCATCCAAGGATCAACTCCTTGGTCTAACTTGTGGTCTCTCCAGTGTTGTTTCATCCCTGATTATTTGAGTACCCACCTGGCGGGCTGCTGTCCATGAGGTCGCACAGAGTCCGACACAACTGAAGTGACTTAGCAGCAGCAGCAGCTGACTTTACACAACAATGCTTCTGTTGGGAATACCAGGTGATCCATCCTGTTTCTTCTTCCCATAAAAACGTTTTTGTTTTTGTTTTTAAATTGTCAGTCCCACTGTAGCTCATTAGTTCTGTTTGATTATTTTTCCCTGGGTAGAATGAGAAACTTTATTTATTTATTTTTATTAAATTAATTTTAAAATTTTAATTGAAGGCTAATTACTTTACAATATTGTGGTGGGTTTTGCCACACATCAACATGAATCAGCCACGGGTGTACATGTGTCCCCCCATCCTGAACCCCCCTTTCACCTCCCTCCTTGCTCCATTCCTCTGGGTTGTCTCAGAGCACCAGCTTTGAGTCCCTTGCTTCATGCATTGGACTTGCACTGGTCATCTGTTTTACATATGGTAATATACATGTTTCAATGCTATTCTCTCAAATCATCCCACCCTCACTTTCTCCCACATAGTCCAAAAGTCTGTTCTTTACATCTGTGTCTCTTTTGCTATCTTGCATATAGGGTCAATGTTACTGTCTTTCTAAATTCCATATATATGCATTAAGATACTGTATTGGTGTTTCTCTTTCTGACTTACTTTGCTCTGTATAATAAGCTCCATTTTCATCCACCTCATTCGAAATGACTCAAATGCATTCTTTTTAATAGCTGAGTAATATTCCATTGTGTATATGTACCACAACTTCCTTATCCATTTGTCTGCTGATGAACATCTAGGTTGCTTCCACGCCCTGGCTATTATAAACAGTGCTGCAATGAACATTGGGGTACACGTGTCTCTTTCAATTCTGGTTTCCTCAGTGTATATGCCCAGTGGTGGGATTGCTGGGTCATATGGCAGTTCTATCTCCAGTTTTTTAAGGAATCTCCACACTGTTCTCCATAGTGGCTGTACTCATTTGCATTCCCACCAACAGTGTAAGAGGGTTCCCTTTTCTCCACACCCTCTCCAGCATTTATTGCTTGTAGACTTTTGGATCACAGCCATTCTGACTGGTGTGAAATGGTACCTCATTGTTGTTTGATTTGCATTTCTCTGATAATGAGTGATGTTGAGCATCTTTTCATGTGTTTGTTAGCCATCTGTATGTCTTCTTTGGAGAAATGTCTGTTTAGTTCTTTGGCCTACTTTTTGATTGGGTCATTTATTTTTCTGGTATTGAGCTGCATGAGCTGCTTGTATATTCTGGAGGTTAATTCTTTGTCAATTGTTTCATTCGCTATTATTTTCTCCCAGAATGAGAAATTTTTTGAGTTGCACTACTCAGCTGCTTTCCTTCAAAGTTGGCATAAATAATTTTTAGGGGAAAACATTCCCAATCATCATAAGAGGACTCTGGTTCTCTTGTGTGGGCATTTTTGTGTGTGAAACAGAAAGAGAGAGAGAGAGAAAGAAAGAAAAAGAGACAGAAAGGTGGAGATATTCATTTTTATATACCTCTTCTATAGTGTCTGTGAAAATCAGAACTATTCAATAGCTTGGGAGCTTCCCTGGCCCATGGAAAGCCCTTGGAGACTTTGTCACTCATGTCACCCTACCACTGACCCAAGGCCATGCATATCTTGTCTCACTGTCTTCCAATCCTCAATTTCATTATTCCCACATCTGCTAAGAAGACAATTGGCATCACATCTGTCATTACAGTGGAAGTCTCCTGGCAGAGAATTATCACCTTTGTGTTAGTCTCTCCTCCCAAGAAAGGGTGTCCCTCTCCTTTATAAGACAAATTCCTACTCTGAAAATCTCTTCTCTCCAAGATCCTGAGGGATCTTGCTGCTATATTTTCCACCTACTTATGTATTTATTCATAAATAGTTGTTAAACTATTCCTATGCTCCAGTCACTGTCCAAGGTACTAGGATTTGCAACTGAGAATAAAAGAGTAACTATTCCTCCCCTCATGAAGCTCACTCATTTCCGTTCTTGAATGCACTGTCTCTTTCCTTCCTCGCAGCCCTCCAAACCAGCCGTGAGTTTCACATATAGAGAAAAGCAATTGTCCTTTCAATGGCCATCTGATTCCTGTCACACACTGCCCCTACTCCTTTCCCCACAGTTTGTAAAATGACCTTTCTAAAGCACAGATATGATTCCCCACTACCTACACGCTGAAGCTCCAATTTCTTAGTAAAGCATACAAGACCCTTCACAATATGGCTCTAGTCTGGTGTCTTGATCTAACTTCCTCCAACTCCTCACTACAAACCCTGTGCTCAAAGCTGGGACTAGAGTGAGGTGTCTAAGATAGGAACGTAAGAGTGAATGCCTCTTTAAATTTTTGTATCCTGGGTACTTCACTCAGCTTATCTGAGTCCCAACCCTGCTTATCTTGGAGCCACACTTGATGGGCTCTAAGCCCCCAAACACACAATGCGACTTTACATCTCTGTGCCTTTGCAGCGTTTGCTTTGTTTTCACCATCCCCTCCTCTCTTATAATTAAAGGCAACTTTAAAATGTTTTAGTTATGTTTGAGTCACACCTTACTAGAGTAGAAGCCCCGAGAGAGCAGGCATCATGTCTATGTTGCTCACTGTTGTATTTCCAGCAATTAGGAAAAGAAGGATAAAATGAATCCACTTCAAAAGCCACTTCATCCATGGAATCCTCTGTGACACTTCTGTCCCTCTGCAAATTCAATCTCTCCCTCCTTTTGTGCTCACACAAAGCTTCAAGAATATAATTCGGTTGTAGCTTTATCACATTGTAAGATATTTACATTGAGTATCTCTCTTCGACTATATACCTATTTAAATAAATGTTTTTGTGTTAGGACAGTTTAGATTCACAGAGTCATTGCAAAGGTAGCACAGAGATTTTGTCTACTGAACAGCCAGTTTCTCCTATTATTAACATCTTACAATAGTATGGCACATTTTTCACAATTAGTGATCCAATTTTGATACATAATTATTAAAGTTCCTACTTTGTTCATATTTCCTCTGTTTTTCGCTGATGTCTCCTTTCTGTTCCGTGATATTTCACCCAGGAAATATCTTCACTCAGCTTATCTGAGTCCCAACCCTGCTTATTTTGGGGCCAGACTTGATGGGCCCCCATATGATTTTTGCCAGGTAAATTAAATGGAATCATAAAATAGATTACCATTCCTACATGTTTTTGTGTGGACATAGCTTTTCAAACCAGGGCTGGCTCCTCTGGCTTGTGATAACTTTTCAGACTTCCCTTGTTTTTGATGACAATTTTAACGACTACTGGTCAGGCATTTTGTGTGATGGATTTCATAATTTTCTTATTTTTTTCATAACTAGACTAGAGTGACATATTTGGATGGAATACCTCAGAGATAAAGTGCCGTTCTCACCACATCCTATCAAAGGTAATCAATATACGTGAACCTTGATTATCTGGTTTGAAGTAATGTTTGCCAAGTTCTCCTCTGCAAAGTTACCCCTTTCCCCTCTCTTTCCATACTGTCTCTTTTGGAACAAAGTCACTAGGCACAGCCCACACTTAAGGACTGTGAAGTCGGGCTTTACCTCCTTAAGGGTGAAGCGTCTGTGTAAGTTATTTGGAAATCTTCTGCACCTGAGATTTGCCTATTATTCTTGTTTATTTAGTAATTTATGTCAGTATTTATTTATATCAAAAGTTTTATGCTTTTAGATTACAAGCTTATACTATTTTGCTGCTTGCATTGTTCTAGCTTAGATTATTGAGAGGTATTTCAGTTAGCTCCTATATGATTTCCACACTATCTCATTTTATTTTATTTTTTTTAGCATTTAAAAAAAAATTTCTGGCATTGCAAGATACTTCAAAACAAATCTTGTATAATTCTTGTGCCAAGGTTAGGAGCAGCCATTTCTTCAAGAAGCCCTGGTTTGAAAAGCTATGTCCACACAAAAACATGTAGGAATGGTAATCTATTTTATGATTCCATTTAATTTACCTGGCAAAAATCATATGCATCTTGCCAGATGAGGATAAGCTAATATAAAATTAACAAGAAATAACCCTTACTCATGCTTCTCTACCAGATATGGTATTCTTACTCTAATGAATCATTTTGAATATATCCTCTGATATTTCGTATGTGACTTTTTTTTTTAATAAAACTAAAGGATTTGTTTCAATATTCATCAGAAAGAAGGATGAGAAGTTATTCTCATTCACCTGGATAGACAGCAGCCTATATTAATAATAGTCTTCATTAAGGTCTATTTGAACTCTTCAGCTCTTTGTAAGAATATTCTCAAGAGAGTTTGATAGTCTGGAATGTCTATAGGATCTCATGCTAGTCCACTAATATTGATAATCCATTTCCTTGGCTCTGATAAAAAGGAAGTGGCAAATGTTCTGGATTCATGACTCCAGAGGGTGGTAGATAAATCTCATAAGGACACAGGGACTTGTTGAATTCACAGGGACACATTGGTGAATTTTTAAAGGATCAAGTTATCTGGGCCACATAGGCATGCATCTTCCTTGAAAAGGACATGCTATTGTACCTTGCATCTCTTACTACTGAGAAAGTACTACAGCACTTGGTAGGTCTTTTTGGATTTTGGAGATTACATGTACTGTAATTGGGAATACTGGCCTGACCCATCCAAGTGATGACTTTGACATGTTAAGTGGTGCTAAAGGCAAGAAGAGGCATTGAGGAAGTTCTGCCTGTAGTAAGGGGGGCACTGTCTTTTGGGATAATCCACCCAGCAGATCCCATGGTGTCAGAGATGTTTGTGGTAGATTAAGATGCTAGGTAGAATCTTTGGTGAACCTGAACAGTGAAGGTGAAGCACAAATCCCTAGGATCCTGAAGTAAGTCCACTCTGTCTGCCACAGACTATTCAGAAAGAAGCTGCATACATGCCATTCCATTCTGATAGAGAATGAATGAGTGTTTGTCCATGGGACATTAATCGACTATGCAGCCCTCATGAACTGGGTTCTGTCAGACTTACCAGGCCATAAGACTGGGCCATCACAGGAGCAATCCATAGTACGGTAGAAGTAATGTATTCGGAATTACATCTATGGCCAGGGAGCATGAGTAAGTCACAGAACCAGTGCCTCAGTCCTTATTGTTGTAATAAGGCCTCTCTTTTGGATCACATTTATGGCCTCATGAGGCATTCTCTATACCTGGTTGACAGAGGAAGAAAATGCGTGGGTTTGGTTCCTGTGTTGATGTGAACCAAAAATGAATGGCAGCTGTACTACAGCCCCACTCACAGGCAACTCTGAAATACAGTAGTAAGGACACGTGCTTCTGGTCCACAGAGCTGATCAATCATCCTCTTTGGGTGAAGACATAAGTAAGCATATGTATGGACTTCTGAGCAGTGGCCAATAGTTTGACTGGTTGGCCAAGTTGTTGGAAGAAGCAGGACTGGAAGGTCAAGGCAAAAAGGGAGGCATGAGGATGGAACTTAAGGTGTGCACACAGTGTGAGGATCTTTGTCTCACAGCAATGCCCACAAGAGGACATCCACTGAAAAAGAAGAAACACTAAGCAAGTCAACAGGATGACTTGTTCAGTAGATATCAGCCAGCCTCTCTGTTTGGCATACCAGCACTTGCACAATGCACCTATGAATGGAGTAATCATGATATCAGATATAGAAACTATATATTGGATCAACAACATGGGTGCTCCCTTGCCAAGACTTATTAGCTACAACCATTTGGCATCTGGAGTATCTTTTTGATCTTTCAGTACCAGAGGCCAATGATAAAACCTCAGTTTGGTACTTTAACTTGAAAAGACAAACCAGGCATTTGGTGGCAAGTTGATTACTTCCTGCCCTGTAAGGAGCAATGATTTATTTTACCTATGACTTACTTGTACTCTGAGTAAGGAGTTTCCTTTCCTGCCTGCAGTGCATCAGCCAACTCTACCATCTGAGTTTCCAAAGAAGTCTGATTTACCAACACGAGGTCCTGAATAATAGTACCCTGTATTAATGAATTCACTCATCGTAACAAGGGAATGACAATGGGTGTGTCACTATGTAATCCACTAGTTCTATCATGTGCCACATTACCCAGAAGCTGCCAGCCTAAAAGAGTGCTGCCATAGTCACTTGAAGGATCAGAGAAAGTAACATCTTAAATATGATGCCTATGATTTGGGTACTCTGTTCTTTAATGAAGCAGTCTATGTCTTGAATCATTATATGCTGCTTTCTGTCCAACAGGTAGACTACGTAGATATGTGGGAAACAGTGGAAGGAATGGCCCCACTCACCATCATTCCTAATGACTCACTTGGAAACTTTAAGTTCTGTCATTCTAGATGGCCTGGTTTCTGGAAGGTAGATGCATCTCCCAGGGGACACTGTATCATTCCTAATAAGCCTAAAGATACAGCTGCCACCTGGTAATTTGGGGGTTCTCATTCCAATAGAACAGCAGGCAAAGAAAGAGATTAATATACTGGAAAAGGTAACTTGGCCATCATGAGTAGGTAAAATTGTTACTCCGACATCCATTTGTTGACTGTGAATGGACAATGGACCTGAAAAGAAGGGGCTGGAGCACAGAGAGGTCAGTCATTTTCCTGCTATGTCCAGCCTCCCAGAGATCCTGAGGTCCTCAGGACTGATTCTACCTACACAGCAATAAGCTTAGAATGTTGCAGGAATGGAGGTTATTCCCAAGGTGACCTCCAGAAAGCATCTACAGAAAGCACCACTGTAGAGGGAGGTGGGAGGGGGGTTCAGGAAGGAGGGGACCTATGTATGCCTATGGCTGATTCATGTTACTGTATGGTAGAAACCATCACAATATTATAATTATCCTCCAATTGCAATAAATAAATTTAAAAAAAATCCCCAACCATTACAAGGCCTGCAGATTGGCTCCACTTTCAGGGGAGGAAATGTGCTCGTTAACTATGGGCCAAGAGGGAATATGGCAATCGGGCTTTGAATGTCAAGAAATAGTGTACAGAGCTTGGTCAAAAGTCAAATTGAAGAAATTGTTCAGTTCTGACTGAAATGGCCTCTTCTGGAGCTTGTGAGAATTTGACTTCATCAACCAGAGGAGGTATCAGCTTGATATAGCCGAGTTTTCCTTTTTTTGTATTCTATTACTTGGCACTTGCTATTCCTCACATTGTTTCATATTTGTTCAATGTTCCTTATTTGCTGAGTACCTGCAGTGTGCCAGGCTCTGTGTGGTTAAAGTAGTTGTGGGATTGGGGAAGTGAGATTGAGGGCCAAGACAAGACACAATGTTGAGTTAGCTATGGCACCTTTCTTTGAGGAGCTTGAGATCCAGCAAGGCAAACAGAACTTTGATTAAAAGCAGTGTAAACGTGCTAGGGCAGAAGTCCAAACAGTATCATGGGACTCCAAAGGAATAAGAAGCTGTTCAGCTGCCTGGAGATGGCATCACAAAGGAGAGTACCTTTGAACAAAGGTTGGATTTTTTAAAAATTTATTTTAAATTGGTTTAAAACAAGTTAAACATTGCATTTTTAATTGCTTTACTGTGTTATGTTGGTTTCTGCTATAAAACAATGTGAATCAGCTATAAGTATACATATCTCCCCTTCCTTTTGAGCTTCCCACCTGCCTCACCCACCATCCCAGCCCTCTAGGTCCTCACACAGCTCCATACTGAGTTCTCTGAGCCAAGGCTTGATTGACAAATCAGAGCTTAAGGTTGAGGAGAGGAAAAAGGTCATTCTTGGCTGAGATAACAGAGTATGCAAGGACATCATAATCAGAAATATGGCTGAATTCTGTGCAATGTAAGTGAGGCTTTGTGGGAATCGAGTCCATTACAAAACTGTATAGGCTGTTCTCTGCGTAAGAGTGCGTGGCCCAGGAGGTCATAAAGGTGCCGATCCCCAGCTTATATTCTGCTTCTCAACTAAAGGATTCTGATAAGAAGCTGCTTCTTCCTATAGAAAGTGAAAGTGAAAGTGAAAGTCACTCAGTCGTGTCCTACTCTTTGTGATCCCATGGACTATACAGTCCATGGAATTCTCCAAGCCAGAATACTGAAGTGGGTAGCCTTTCCCTTCTCCAGGGGATCTTCCTAATCCAGGGATTGAACCTAGGTCTCCCACATTGCACACAGATTCTTTACCAGCTGAGCCATAAGGGAAGCTTAAGAATACTGGAGTGGGTAGCCCATCCCTTCTCCAGCAGATCTTCGCCACCCAGGAATTGAACTGGGGTCTCCTTCATTGCAGGTGGATTCTTTACCACCTGTGAAAGGGATTTTATTCTATAAGTTTTTAACATCAGTGGACCCAGTCCTTCCATTATTTCTCTTCTGTCTTAAAGCTTCTTCTTAGAGTTCAGTTCAGTTCAGTTCAGTTCAGTCGCTCAGTTGTGTTTGACTCTTTGCGACCCCATGGACTGCAGCATGCCAGGCTTCCCTGCCCATTACCAACTCCTGAAGCTTGCTCAAACTCATGTCCATTGAGTTGGTGATGCCATCCAACCATCTCATCTTCTGTCGTCCCCTTCCCCTCTTGCCTTCAATCTTTCCCAGCATCATGGTCTTTTCAAAATAGTCATTTCTTTGCATCAGGTGGCCAAAGTATTGGAGTTTCACCTTCAGCATCAGTCCTTCGAATGAACATTCAGGACTGATTTCCTTTAGGATGGACTGGTTGGATCTCCTTGCAGTCCAAGGGACTCTCAAGAGTCTTCTCCAACGCCACATTTCAAAAGCATCAATTCTTCAGTGCTCAGCTTTCTTTATAGTCCAAACCACACATCCACACACGATTACTGAAAAGTCAAAGCTTTGACTAGACAGACCTTTGTTGGCAAAGTAATGACTCTGCTTTTTAATATGCTGTCTAGGTTGGTCATAGCTTTTCTTCCAGAGAGCAAGTGTGTTTTAATTTCATGGTTGCAATCACCATCTGCACTGATTTTGGAGACCCAAAAATGAACTCTGTCACTGTTTTCATTGTTTCCTCATCTATTACCATGAAGTGATGGGATCGGATGCCATGATCTTAGTTTTCTGAATGTTGAGCTTTAACCCAACTTTTTCACTCTCCTCTTTCACTTTCACCAAGAGGCTCTTTAGTTCTTCACTCTCTGCCATAAGGGTGATGTCAACTGCATATCTGACGTTATTGATATTTCTCCTGGTAATCTTGATTCCTGCTTGTGCTTCATCCAGCCTGGCATTTCACATGATGTACTCTGCATATAAGTTAAATAAGCAAGGTGACAATATACAGCCTTGACGTACTCCTTTCCCTATTTGGAATCAGTTCTGTTGTTCCATCCCAGGGTACTATGATGAATGACTCCTCCAAGATATTCTCAGACTCAAATCAGATGTCAGTGGTGGCATTTTCTTATGAATCCTTGCCAAGATCTAGGATTTATGGCCTTTTTTTTTTTCTTGAAACCCTGACACATTCTGGGGAAGGACGATCTGGAGATGTTCTCTTTGGGAGGCTCCTTGTGGCTTTGCTTCCCTGGTGGCTCAGATGTAAAGAATCTACCTGCAATGCGGGAGACCTGGGTTCAATCCCTGGGTTGGGAAAATACCCAGGAGAAGGAAATTGGTACTCACTCCTGTATTCTTGCCTGGAGAATTCCATGGACAGAGGAGCCTGGCAAGCTACAGTCCATGGAATTCCAGAGTTGGACACAACTGTATGACTAACATTTTTCACACTTGTGGCTTTAGTGAGCAGGGTGCTCGGGAAGTGCAGAATGAGAAGAGGCAGTTTGTAGCCAACACACACACAAAATAATGCCATCCACAGTCCATAAGCGTTTCCCTGGTGGCTAGTGGTAAAGAATATGCCTGCAATGCAGGAGACGCAGGTTCCATCTCTGGGTGGGGAAGATTCTTTGGAGAAGGAAATGGCAACCTACTCCAGTATTCTTGCCTGGGAAATCCCATGGACAGAGGAGCCTGGTGGGCTACAGTCCATGGGGTCACAAGAGTTGGACACAACTTAGTGACTAAACCACCACCACAGTCCATAAATACATTTCATACTCAGTTAGACTCAAACAGCGACACCTAACTTCCTCCTATCCACAAGTACACACACACACACACACATTTAAAAGGGGGAAAAAAAGGAAAGGAGGCAAATCTATAAGTTAATGACCTATCTCACAATATCTAATGCTGTCAGTGAAAAAATGAGAACGTGAAATCTCTTTCCTGCTTTCCTCACCTACCCTACCACTTTCCTTGAGCTCTTACCAAGTTTACTTAGCAGATGGGGGCTAGCTGCCAGCCTCTCATGCCTACTGGAACCACTACCTTCCTCTGCTCCAGAGATCAAACCTTGTTATTGGTCTCTCGTCATCAGTGCCCCCGACTTGGAAGCCAGATGACTTTGTGCCTCCTTACTTCAGAAGGGAATGGCACCACTTCAGTATTCTTGCTTTGAGAACCCCATGAACAGTATGAAAAGGCAAAATGATAGGATACTGAAAGAAGAAATCCCCAGGTTGGTAGATGCCCAATATGCTACTGGAGATCAATGGAGAAATAACTCCAGAAAGAATGAAGAGATGGAGCCAAAGCAAAAACAATACCCAGCTGTGGATGTGACTGGTGATAGAAGCAAGGTACGATGCTGTAAAGAGCAATATTGCATAGGAACCTGGAATGGCAGGTCCATGAATCAAGGCAAATTGGAAGTGATCAAACAGGTGATGGCAAAAGTGAATGTCGACATTCTAGGAATCAGTGAACTAAAATGGACTGGAATGGGTGACTTTAACTCTGATGACCATTACATCTACTACTGTGGGCAGGAGTCCCTTAGAAGAAATGGAGTAGCCATCATGGTCAACAAAAGAGTCCAAAATGCAGTACTTGGATGCAATCTCAAAAACGACAGAATGATCTCTGTTCGTTTCCAAGGCAAACCATTCAATATCACAGTAATCCAAGTGTATGCCCCAACCAGTAACACTGAAGAAGCTGAAGTTGAATGGTTCTATGAAGACCTACAAGACCTTTTAGAACTAACACCCAAAAAAGATGTCCTTTTCATTCTAGGGGACTGGAATGCAAAAGTAGGAAGTCAAGAAACACCTGGAGTAACAGGCAAATTTGGCCTTGGAATACAGAATGAAGCAGGGCAAAGGCTAATAGAGTTTTGCCAAGAGATTGCACTGGTCATAGCAAACACCCTCCTCCAACAACACAAGAGAAGACTCTACACATGGACATCACCAAATGGTCAACACTGAAATCAGATTGATTATATTCTTTGCAGCCAAAGATGGAGAAGTTCTATACAGTCAGCAAAAACAAGACTGGGAGCTGACTGTGGCTCAGATCATGAACTCTTTATTGCCAAATTCAGACTTAAATTGAAGGAAGTAGGGAAAACCACTAGAACATTCATGTATGACCTAAATCAAATCCTTTATGATTATACAGTGGAAGTGAGAAATAGATTTAAGGGACTAGATCTGATAGATAGAGTGCCTGATGAACTATGGACGGAAGTTTGTGACATTGTACAGGAGACAGGGATCAAGACCATCCCCATGGAAAAGAAATGCAAAAAAGCAAAATGGCTGTCTGGGGAGGCCTTCCAAATAGCTGTGAAAAGAAGAGAAGTGAAAAGCAAAGGGGAAAAGGAAAGATATGAGCACCTGAATGCAGAGTTCCAAAGAATAGCAAGGAGAGATAAGAAAGCCTGCCTCAGCGATCAATGCAAAGAAATAGAGGAAAAGAACAGAATGGGAAAGACTAGAGATCTCTTCAAGAAAATTAGAGATACCAAGGGAACATTTCATGAAAGATGGGCTCAATAAAGGCCAGAAATGGTATGGATCTAACAGAAGCACAAGATATTAATAAGAAGTGGCAAGAATACACAGAAGAACTGTACAAAAAAGATCTTCACGACCCAGATAATCACGATGGTTTGATCACTCATCTAGAGCCAGACATCCTGGAATATGAAGTCAAGTGGGCCTTAGAAAGCATCACTACGAACAAAGCTAGTGGAGGTGATGGCATTCCAGTTGAGCTGTTTCAAATCCTCAAAGATGATGCTGTGAAAGTGCTGCACTCAATATGCCAGCACATTTGGAAAACTCAGCAGTGGCCACAGGACTGGAAAAGGTCAGTTTTCTTTCCAATCCCAGAGAAAGGCAATGCCAAAGAATGCTCATCTACCTCACAATTGCACTCATCTCACAAGCTAGTAAAGTAATGCTCAAAATTCTCCAAGCCGGGCTTCAACAATACATGAACTGTGAACTTCCAGATGTTGAAGCTGATTTTAGAAAAGGCAGAGGAACCAGAGATCAAATTACCAACATCCACCGGATCATTGAAAAAGCAAGTAAAGTGAAGTGAAGTTGCTCAGTCATGCCCAACTTTTTGTGACCCCATGGACTGTAACCTACCAAGCTTCTCTGTCCATGTAATTTTCCAGGCAAGAGTACTGGAATGAGTTGCCATTTCCTTCTTCAGGGGATCTTCCCAACCCAGGGATCAAACCCGAGTCTCCCACATTTCAGGCAGAGGCTTTACTGTCTAAGCCACCAGGAAAAAGCAAGAGAGTTCCAGAAAACATCTATTTCTGCTTTATTGACTATGCCAAATCCTTGGACTGTGGGACCACAACAAACTGGAAAATTCTGAAAGAGATGGGAATACCAGACCACCTGACATGCCTCTTGAGAAATCTGTATGCAGGTCAAGAAGCAACAGTTAGAACTGGACATGGAACAACAGACTGGTTCCAAACAGGAAAAGGAGTACGTCAAGGCTGTATATTGTCACCCTGCTTATTTAACTTATATGCAGAGTACATCATGAGAAACGCTGGGCTGGATGAAGCACAAGCTGGAATCAAGATTGCTGGGAGAAATATCAATAACCTCAGATATGCAGATGACACCACCCTTATGACAGAAAGCAAAGAAGAGCTAAAGAGCCTCTTGATAAAAGTGAAAGAGGAGAGTGAAAATGTTGGCTTAAAGCTCAACATTCAGAAAGCTAAGATCGTGCATCTGCTCCTGTCACTTCATGGCAAATAGATTGGGGAAACAGTGGAAACAGTGTCAGACTTTATTTTTGGGGGGTCCAAAATCACTGCAGATGGTGACTCCAGCCATGAAATTAAAAGACATTTGCTCCTTGGAAGAAAAGCTATGTCCAACTTAGATAGCATATTAAAAAGCAGAGACGTTACTTTGCCAACAAAGGTCTACCTAGTTAAAGCTATGGTTTTTCCAGTGGTCATGTATGGATGTGAGATTTGGACTATAAAGAAAGCTGAGCGCCGAAGAATTGATGCTTTTGAACTGTGGTGTTGGAGAAGACTCTTGAGAGTCTCTTGGACTGCAAGGAGATCCAACCAGTCCATCCTAAAGGAAATCAATCTTGAATATTCATTCGAAGGACTGATGCTGAAGGTGAAACTCTAATACTTTGGCCACCTGATGGGAAGAACTGACTCATTTGAAAAGACCCTGATGCTGGCAAAGATTGAAGGCAGGAGGAGAAGGGGACGACAGAGGATGAGATGGTTGGATGTCATCGCCAACTCAATGGACATGAGTTTGAGCAAACTCTGGGAGTTGGCGATGGACAGGGAGGCCTAGTGTGCTGCAGTCCATGGGGTCACAAAGAGTCGGAGATGACTGACTGAACTGAACTGACTGAAAGGGAACAATTCCTGCATGAGATGTCACCTCAGGTGAGTCTTGTCAGATGAGTGAGAGGGGTCTTATTAAGGGGAGAGGTATAAGTGTATACCTGGTGGAGGCTGTGACTAGGAAGTCAGTCTAGGTCAAGGTGCTGGAGCAAGGAAAATCCCAGTGGGGAGAGTATCTAAGAACTGAAGCACAAGGAATGAGGCAGTGCATGAAACTAGAGAGTTTGGTTGAGGACAGGTCATGAGAATGCTTAGATACCAGGTTATGTAACTTTTTCTGGAGAGTATAATGGGGGAAAATAATTGGTTGTAATTAGGAAAATGACATAAATATTATATCTGGATATGATATTTTAAAAGACTCAGGTGGTAAACCAGAGAAGAGATTATTGTATTAGTACAGGTTAGAGATGATGTTGTCCTTCACTAAGAAAGTAGTGGAAGAAACAGTAAGTGTATATCTGATAGAGTATATTTTTAGAAGATAGAATGGGCTGGACAGGACTTACTGATGGATTGGATATAAGGGGTGAGGAAAAGAGAGAAATCCAGGGTTACAATAAGGATTTTGGCTTAAGCAATTGGGTAAATGTGATGGCATTCAGTGAGACTGGGAACATAGAATTTTTCCCCATCCTCTCATTTTGCACATGAGGAAACAGAGTCCCTCAGAGGGGAAGTTGTGTGCCTTAGGTTGCACAAAAATTCAGGGACAAATGGGGGAACATGGGCTCATATTTTATTTAGTTTTTGCTCAGTAGTTTTTTTACTGAACCAAAAAGTTCCTCTGCTCAGCAGTCTTTGTACATTTGTAAGAGATAAATGAATCAAATTAACATCAAAAGCCCAATACCAAAACAGAGAGGGTAGATGGTTGGGTCATAAATCTACAGTTTTGTTAACACGACCCACATTAAAGAGAATTTATTCACTAGACATTCATTTTTTTTCTTTTAGCATTGGACGTGAATGATTTCATATAAAGCAAAACACACTACCCTTGGTGTTTAACAAGAGAAGAATCACAGCCTAGTCGAAAGAGATGTGCCTCCTGACCATTAAAAAAAGAAAAGCCTGGCTGATAAGGGAGAGATAGTTTTTATTCTCTGAGGGGTTTCAGTCATTAGACCTCCAAATTTAGTAAAGGAAATATTCTTTCATCCAATATATATGTATTGGGAACTTATATTCTAGGCACTATTCTAGGCACAGTGGAATACATATGTGTGCTAAGTTGCTTTAGTCATGCCCGACTCTGTGACCCTATGGACTGTAGCCTGCCAGGCTCCTCTGTCAATGGGATTCTGCAGGCAAGAATACTGGAGTGGGTTTCTATGCCCTCCTCCAGGAGATCTTCCCAAGCCAGGGGCTGAACCCACATCTCCTGCATTGCAGGCAGATTCTTTTACCCATTGAGCCTCCTGGGAAGTCCACAGTGGGATATAGGTCCCCAATAAATATATATTGGATGAATGACTATTTAGTGGAGGAAAAGACAGCAAAGAATATATTTAATATGTAAGAAAAATACATATAGTGTGTTTTACTACATATTAACAAATGGTGAGGAAAAATACAAAGCAGGAGTTATGAATAGAGTTGTGTCATCCCCAAATCCATATTTTGAAGTCCCAGCCCCTAGTGCCTCAGAATGTGACTGTATTTGTACATAGGAGCCTCAAAGAGTTAATTAAATTAAACTGTAGTCATGTATGGATGTGAGAGTTGGACTGTGAAGAAGGCTGAGCGCCGAAGAATTGATGCTTTTGAACTGTGGTGTTGGAGAAGACTCTTGAGAGTCTCTTGGACTGCAAGGAGATCCAACCAGTCCATTCTGAAGGAGATCAGCCCTGGGATTTCTTTGGAAAGAATGATGCCAAAGCTGAAACTCCAGTACTTTGGCCACCTCATGCGAAGAGTTGACTCACTGGAAAAGACTCTGATGCTGGGAGGGATTGGGGGCAGGAGGAGAAGGGGATGACAGGGGATGAGATGGCTGGATGGCATCACGGACTCGATGGACGTGAGTCTGAGTGAACTCTGGGAGTTGGTGATGGACAAGGAGGCCTGGCATGCTGCGATTCATGGGGTAGCAAAGAGTCGGACACAACTGAGCGACTTAACTGAACTGTGGTCTTTAAGGTGGGCCTTAATCCAATATGACTGATGTCCTTATAAGAAGAGGAAATTTGGACATCGGCATATACAGAGGGAAGACTATGTAAAAACACAAGGAGAAGGCAGCCATCTGTAAGCCATGCAGACAGGCCTCAGAAGAAATAAACCCTGCTTGCTCCCAGATTTGTAGCCTCCATCCAGAAGTATGAGAAAATAAATTTCTGTTCTTTAACCCACCCAGTCTGTGACACTTTGTTATGGTAGCTCTAGCAGACTGCAGGGAGACTTGCAAACAGCAGGGGAAGTGGATAAGAATACTGGGGTGGGACTAGGTTTGCAATTTCACCTAGATAAGCAAGGTGACATTTGAACAAAAAGTCTAGAGGAAGTGAAGGAGCATCACACAGAGATATCTGGGGAAGTGTTCCA
This sequence comes from Budorcas taxicolor, assembly GCF_023091745.1. Lineage (NCBI taxonomy): Eukaryota > Metazoa > Chordata > Mammalia > Artiodactyla > Bovidae > Budorcas > Budorcas taxicolor. The sequence goes on from NC_068935.1 coordinate 39,524,971, forward strand.
GGCAGCTGCTGCTGCTGCTAAGTCGCTTTAGTCGTGTCCGACTCTGTGCGACCCCATAGATGACAGCCCACCAGGCTCTGCCGTCCCTGGGATTCTCCAGGCAAGAACACTGGAGTGGGTTGCTATTTCCTTCTCCAATGCATGAAAATGAAAAGTGATAGTAAGGTCGCTCAGTCGTGTCTGACTCTTTACAACCCCATGGACTGTAGCCTACCAGGCTTTTCTGTCCATGGGATTTTCCAGGCAAGAGTACTGGAGTGGGATGCCATCGCCTTCTCCAGTTCCAGGCAGAGGAGACAGCAGGTATGAAGACTTTGAGGTAGGGGTGTGCCTGGTGAGTTTGAGGAACAACAAGGAAAGTCAGGATGGCTTAAGCAGAGAGAGTAAGGTCAGAGAGTTAGTAGATCATGGACAAGACCAGATAGGACCTTTTGGTTATTGTACAGAATTTTATTCTGAGCGAAAATTACATCTTACCACTGTGGAAAACAGTTTGTTGATTTCTTAAGAAGTTAAAGATAGAATTGCCATGTGAACCAGCAATTTTACTTTCAGGTACATACCCCAATGAATTGAAGACAGAGATGTAAACAGATGCTTGTATATGAATATTCATAGAAGCCTTATTGATAATAACCAAAAATGGAAACAACTCAATGTCCAACAACAGATGTCTGGATACACAAAATATGGTATATCCATACAATGGAATATTATTCAGCCATAAATAAGAATGTGGTATGGATAAGTGCTACAGCATGGATGAACACTAACAACATCATGATAGGTGAAAGAAGCCATACCCAAAAGGCCCCATATTGTATGGTTCCATTTATATGAAATGTTAAAAGTAAGCAAATCCATGAAGACACAAAGCAGATTTGTGGTTGCCAGGGGCTGGTTAGAGGGCAGAATGGGGATTGACTGCTTAATGGATGTACAATTTCCTTTAGGGGTGATCAAATTCTACAACTAGATGTTAGTAATGATTGCACAACATTGTGAATTCACCAAAAGTCATTAACAGTAAATTTTATGTTATGTGTCTTTTACCATAATAAAAAAATACTTAGATCCAAAGAAGTAGTTTGACTAAAGAAGTGGCATAAGCTGACTCATATTTTAAAAAGATCACTCTGGCTGCTGTGTTGAGGAGTGGTTATGTGGTGGCAAGAATAGAATCAGGGACATCAACTAGAAGCTCCTTTAGTAATCAAACAGAGAGACTAGACAGGTGAGTAGGAGTCTAGGGCTTAGGGGAAGGCCTTAGGAAGGAGATGCTAATGTGGAAGTCTTCAGCATAGAGATAATAGTTAAAAAAAGGAGACTGGTTGGGATCACCAAGAGATGGTTCTACCATTTTATATAGATTCTTTGGTCCCTGACATGGTAGAACTTCAACTCCAATAAAGGATATACAGTTTCTTTACTGTAAGACCACTTCAATTTTTAACCAGAGAAGGACGATCTTCACCTTGGAGAGGCTTATCTGTTGGGAGAAACTTGTTACTCTGATGCATCCCCAGTGCAATGGAGAAGCAATGGTCTCTTTACTTGAAAGAGCTCCTTATCTGACTAGGGAGACATTGTCCACTCACTGTAAGTAGCCCCCAGCTGAAGAAAAAGGCATTGAACCACACCGGGGTGATTCCCTCCTCGAAGTCTAATGGGAAAGGCATGCCCCCCACTCTGGGCTCCCTAGTGCTTACGCCTGTAGCTTTGAGGAAGGAGTACAGAAAGGCTAGCACTGCTCAAGCAGCGGCATCAACTCACAGAGCTAAAGCTAACAGTGAAGAGATCCATACATGGTACAGCCCAAAGCTGAACACCTGTTAATGCCCATGTCTGAGAAGAGCAATTAGAGTTCATTAATTGAGTTGCTGGTAACATTGCCATTCTCAAGGCTAATCATCTTTAATTGGAGTTGTCTACTTTGATAATAAGCATTCAGCCTCCTTCCATTCAATTTAACAATGTTTCAGGCTCTATCCTAAACACTTTGGGGAATAACACACTTTAAGGAGCTCAGTGTTTTGTCATGGGACCATCCTAGTACGTAATAACTAACTCCAGCTTAAGACAGGAACTGATGAGTGCTGTAGAGAGTTATATGCTAGGGTTAGATCAGTACAAAAGTACTTAATCGGAAGATTATTTCTGCCTGAGGAGGGGAGCATTGGATGGAGCTTTACAGAAGAAGCAACATTTGAGTTGAAACTTAGAAGAATGAGTAAAATTTCCACAGGTATTCCAAGCAGATAGAACAGCACAAGCAAGTGACTGGGCACAAAAAATGCAGAGTATATATAGTTGCTAATAAAACTACTAGTTTATGTCATTTGTTCTTTAATTTAGCAAATATTTATTGAGTACTTGTTAGGTTTCAGGAACTCTTCTCAGTACTTTGCATACAGTAGTGAGCAAAATAAATTCCCTGTCCTCTTGGAGATTTCATTCTAGAGGGCTAGGATAGATCATAAACAAATAAGCCACTAAGTATGTAATGTATTAGGTAATAATAAGTGTTTTGAAGAAAAAAGCACAATAAAGGGGTAAATACTGATGGGGACAGGTTGTATTATTTTATGTAGGTTGGTCAGGGAAGTCATATCTGCTAAGGTGTCATTTGAGTAAGATATAGGTAACATGAAGGAATGAATTAAACATATTTAGTGAAAGAACATTTCAGATACAGAAAATAACAAGACTCTGTGTTGAGAGTTTGCTTGCTATATTCTGGGATCAGCATGCCCTGAGCAACAGGAAGAACAAAATCATCATTTACCTAAAAGAAGAAGCCTAAGATAATGAAAAATCTTGGATTATGGAAGATCTGGAGTTTGGTTTAAGGCATTTTACGTTTAAGATGTATATTAGCCATCCAAGTGTAGATGTCCAATGGGTAGTTGAATATTAATCTGTATGAATATCAATCTGTACTTTTGGGGAGATTTCTTTTTGAAGCTAAGAACTATGGAGTTGGCACATAGCTGATACTAAATACAATGTGACTGGCTGATATCACAAGGGAGGAAATGTAGATGGACACATGGTTTATGGACTGAACTCTGAATTGCTCCAATATTAAGCAATTGGACTGACGAGGAAGAACCAGTACAAGAGATTTGAAAGAAATGGTGAGTGGTGGGTCTTGTAAAAGTGAACGTAAGAAATGAAGCTTTGAGTTACAGTTCTGGCAGTGGGGATGTGGAAATAGGGTCAGAGTTAAGCAAGTCATCATGGGAGTATAATCACCAGCATTGAGCATGAGGGTGAGGGTGGACAGAGAGAGAGAAGGCCACAGGAAGCCTCCTGACATAGTTCTGGCTCAAGCAACTTGATAGATGGTGATATCATTAACTGATACAGGAGACATTATCAGGGGAGGAGAGAACTGGTTTGAGCAGAGGGAAATAGAAGAGTCAGGGAAATGTTAAGTTCAATTTGAAACATTTGTGTTTGAGATTCTTGCAAGGAATTCAAGAGGAAATGTCAGGTTGATAATTGTATTAATAAACGCCAAGACCTGGAACTGTATAAACAGTGACATTGTTTCTTCAGTCACTCATCACTATGTATCTATTACTCTTATACTGTGGTGTCCACTGATGGGTGATGGTTGAAAGGAAGAGCTATTTAGTAAAGAGGAGATTCAAATTTCTGATTCTACTGTGTCAGTTAGCAGCTCTGGGACCCTGGGCTGGTTATATCATCTCTCCAAGCCTAAGCCTCCTCATTCATAAATGGTGTGTGTTCATACGTGCTCAATCGCTCAGTCATGTCCGACTCTTTGTGACCCTATGGACTTTGGCCCGCCAGGCCCCTCTGTCCATGAGATTTTCCAGGTAAGAATATTGGGCCATTTCCTCCTTCAGAGGATCTTCCAGACTCAGGGATTGAACCTGGGTCTCCTGCACTGGCAGGTGGATTCTTTACCACTGAGCCACCAATGCCCTAATATTCATAAATGGAGACAGTGTTAATTCCTTGTGGGTTTTCTTTTTGAGGATTAAATGGGTAATTTCACAGAAAAAAAATCTTGAGAGAAGTAAGTGCTTACAAAATTTTGGTTGAGCAAGGTTATGAATGGATTAGTTTGAACACCTCCCAGGAACATCAGGGAACTCCAGACGGGGAGCTACAAGTCAGGCAGGCATGCCCAGGGAGTGAGTGAGGAGCATGAGTAAAACAGAACTATCTGAACTTCCTGGCAGCTCCCTAGAGATCCTAGAAATTTAGGTGGTAACCTGGAAGGGCTCCAGGGAGGTCCCATCTCACCTATATGCCTAGTCTGTCTTGCACATAGAGAATACCAGGTGCGACTCCTTTCCTGTGGTATAGGGAATAACTCCCTTTCCAACAGGCCTACTGTTGGGATGTCTGTGCCAATTTCCCCAGGAATGCAGCTGTCTCTAAGGACTAGATAGGGATTGGATGGGGAATAGGGGATCAGGGACTCAGGGTTTGTGGGCAGAGCAACACTGAAGTGGGTTAGTAATGATTGCGAAGGGGCAGATGGAGATAAAGAGGGAAAAGATAAAAGGGTTTATAAAGTTGCAGCAATAATATAAGGCATCAAGAGAAAGAGAAAGATTGACAGCCAGCCAGACTGACTGATGGAAACTGGAAATAGAATGAGAAGGTCATTTCCACTACAGTAGTGCCTGTCAAATCCTAGCAGAAGATCTGAGAGTTGAATGAATGAATGCATGAATGGGACAGGGGGCAAGCTGGGATGAGAGAGAGGGAGAGAGACAGAGAACTGTGTGTGTGGTGGAAGAGTGGATCTGTAACTGAGATCAATTCAACAAACATTTATTGATCTCCTATTGCCTGCCAAGTACTGAGAAAATTAGAGCCTGGAGGCATTGCGCTGAGTCACGAATAACTCTGAGGTCTTGCAGGCTGGCAGCTGTGTTAGAGAGCAGCATTAGAAATTGATGTTATCAGTTGCAGACATTCTGGATATTTCCCAGAAAGTCCTTACTCTGCCTACTTCTGGTATGTTTAGTTTCCCTGTCCCACTATAGGTCAAATTTTAGGAAACCCAGCAAGTTTGTTTTAATATGTTATTAATATCATATAAAACTGGGAAGAAACCTGAGTTGGAATGTCAGGCACTGTTACCTAGTTTATCTCTTTTGATTATTATTAGGACCCTGAAACAAAGGTATCATCATTCCCATTTCAGAGATGAAAAAGCTGAGGCTCATAAGTTGAATGTCTTGCTCAAGATCACATGGTAGCAAAGTCAGGGTTCAAACATAGTTCTCCTGTTTGCTGTTCAGTGCTCTAGCCTCTCATTCCTGGCTGTCTTCGTAAGTTCTGTACACACATAACCCCCATACCACCTTCCAAAGACTGTATAAATGAAAATGAGACATCTAAAGGCAGTACGTGTTGAACACAGGTGCATGCTTTACAGGAGAGTCTTGACTTTACACCAGGGACTGTAACATAAGAAGACTTTCGGTGCAATTCAATTATTATCTCATTATTCACCGACTCACTCATATATTCAACTGTGCTTCAAATATGTGTTGATCTCCTACTATGTGCCCCCAAAAGAGTTGTGAGTGTAAATAGAAGCAAGACAGAAATGATGAGTATCTGGAGCATATTTCACTTTATTGGGTGATGGGGAAACCAAGGATAACGATGATAATCACTAACTTTTAATGAGTACTGACATTGTTCCAACCGCTTGCCATGGTTTAACTTCTTTTATCCCCCAAATAATCCTGTGAGGCATAGGTACCTTTATTTCCTTACTTGTATGGTGAATGAATGTTCCCAGAGAGAATACACAACTTGCTTAAGGTCACACAGCTGTGTGGTAGAAAAAGGATTTGAATCCAGAAAATCTGACTCCAGAGTTTCCAAGGACAACTCCTGGCTGGTGGAGGTGTTAAATTCTCTGTCCTCTTCTCTCACTCATTCTCACATTCCTTCGCTTCCAGTCAAAGAGAATCCCTTTCCCCTTCCTTTAGCATTCTCTCTACCATCGCCATGATTTTATTTCTTCTGTTACCTTTGCCTGGGATGCTCTCCCCATTGTTTTATCTTTCCCCATCAAAACTCTCCTTATACTGAAAATGGCAGTTCAGATGTTGCCAACTCCATCATGAACTTTGACATGAACCCACCTAAGTGATGTGAAGTGAGCCCTTGCTCATTCTCGTCCGGACCATGATTTTGACTTGGATCTTTTGTAGCACTTATTACATCCTCCTTATATTTTTGTTCTTATATTATTGTTACTGTGACTTATCTTTACTCCTCCACTGCCCTGAAATAGATTGCCATTTTCCTAAGAATTAGGACCATGTCTGGAGACCTCAAAATCTCTGGCATAGTGCTTAGGGGTCATAGCTGTCTGTTTGTATGCAAGTAAGTTATCCAATGCTTGTCTCCCCAGACATACATGAGCTTCACGGGCCTTGTGAGGCAGTAAGTCCCAGTTTATGAATATAAGTTACTTCTACCTACCTACTTTCCAAAGGCATTCTTCACATCCTTGCTGTAGGCTAGAGATAATGGTGCGGAGCACACATAGGTATGATGATGCAATATAAGATGGCAACAAACTTGTTTTCATCTTGGAATGGCTGTGAATGAGGTTTTAGGTACATAGAGGTGACTTGTGCCATAGACGATGGCCACCAGAACCAAATGAGAACCAAGGCTGGAAAAGACTTTGAGATGACAACGTGCATAGAGGAGGCAAGACAGGAGGGTCCATAGAAGATGATGATGAACCCAAAGGGCAAAAGCAGGCTCGTGGTGCTGCTGGCCAGCAGCAGCAGCAGTTCACTGAGGTTAGTAGCCTAAGAGAATTTCCGATTTAGCACTGTCTGTCTTTTACAAATGAAACGGTTGAAGACATTGGAGGCATGGTAGATTGAACATGAGGATTCCACTGAAAGATTATAGAATTGTTTAGGGGCTCTCTGGACCAATGATCCCTTAGACCCTAGCCATTATTAAGTACCCTGAAGACAGACTAAGTCCCTAACAGAGGAAGTTTATTCTTATTCAGCAGCTGGCCACCAGGTCTATGCAGACCCTTTCCAAATAAAGGGGTAACACTGAATGTTACAGATAGCTATAGCTCAAATTTAGGCCATGACAGCCAAGCGGAAGAAGGGAGGAGATAGTCTGTCTTCTGAGGAAAGTAGTGGGCCAGGAAGAGAGTCAGGGTAGACGTTAGACCATTGACCAGTATGTGTGGACTGCTGCTACTGCAGTAAGCAGATATCCAGGAAAAAGAGTTTGCTGGGGAAAAGATATGAAATATTGTACAGTTGGCTAAACCAGATAAGGAGGACATTGCCAATCAGAGAGATAAAAGAGACTAACAGTATGACACTGAAGAAGCATACTTAGTACTTGTGGATAATTGGATAGGCCCAGGAATAGACATGACTCTAGAATTTTCTGTTCATTTCCTTCCCCACTGTTGACTTTCAGGGAGAAATGATTATAAAATTGTTTAGGAGCTGTCTGGACCAATGATCCCTTAGACACTAGCCATTATACTGAATCCATGAAAATGGTTACAAATTGAGTATCCTGAACACAGACTAAGTCCCTAACCAAAAGAATTGTATCCGATCAGAATTTGGAATACTTTTGCTCACATATTGCCAAGTTTTCTTCTCTAACCTTGTCTTCCCCTATACAGATCTGGATATTATTGTAGGAACTCACAGAGGGTGTGTTTCCTCCTATAGCTTCTTTCTCCCAGGCCATCAAACTGTCCAAGAAGGGAGCAGTTTCTTGGCGAAATGAATGCATGAAGGAATTAACGCTGAACCCTCTGAATTTTTTTAGGCCTTGCCTGGGATCAGATAAATTTTGAGTCTAGCCCATTATTATGCAAACTTTATTCCCATTCTAAAGCCCACCAATTCTCATGTTGTTATTATTTTTGTTTGATTGGTAATTTCTACCTTCTTTTAGGAAACTTAAGATTTCTAAGGAAGCCACTGTGAAAGTGGGGAAAATGGAATAAGGAGGATGAAAAGGTCAACAAACCAAACTGACCAACTCAATCAATTTCATTCAAATAGTTTCATCAAGTAATTGGCAGTTATTTTTGATTATTTAGAATTCTATGGTCATTTTTGGCTTTCCTGGTGAGTCAGGTGGTAAAGAATCTGCCTGCAATGCAGGAGACCTGGGTTCAATCCCTGGGTCAGGAAGATCCCCTGGAGAAGGACATGACACTCCACTCCAGTATTCTTGCCTAGAGAATCCCATGGACAAAGGAGCCTGGCCAGCTACAGTCCGTGGGGTCATAAAGAGTCAGACACAACTGACCAACTCACACACACACACACACACGGTCATTTTATTTTCAGCCACTCATTGTTGATGTGTAACCCCATAGTCAAGGAGTCAAAAGCAAAGTTTTGAAACTAAGTCATACTTAAGGCTAGGTTTGTAGTCACCTAAGTAACGATTTGATTCAATGATAAAAGTGCCATTGAACCCATTGTAGTGGTGGAGTATGGACAGAACTGAAGACTGTGGCTTTCAACTTGTCCTTGAGTGGTGTGGCTGGCATAATTACAATTGACTTGTTCTCTGCTTGAAGTCAGCAGGATAGGTGAAAAACTAGATATACAGAACAAATGCATACCAAGTCTTTCCATTTAGAATTATTGTTCTCCTTTTATTTTTGAATTTGTTTTTGTTTGTTGAAGTATAGTTGATTCACAATATTATATTTGTTTCAGGTTTACAACATAATTTGATATTTTTATAGATTACACACCATACAAAGTTATTATAAAATATTGATCATATTCCCTATGCTTCACATTACATCTTTGTGACTTATTTATTTTATTTATTTATTTATCTTATTTATTTTAAAAGGCAGTTTCTCCCTTTTAATCCTCTTCATCTGTTTCAGCCCTCCCCCCGGTCCTCTTCCCTCTGGTAATGGTACGTTTGTTCTCTGTATCTGTAAGTTTGTTTCTGTTTTGTTATATTTGCTAATTTGTCCTGGTTTTTTTTGTTTTTTTTTTTTTTTTTGGATTTTACATGTAAGTGAAAACAGAGTGTTTGTTTTTCTCTATCTGGCATAAGAATGATATTTTACATAATTACAAGATTTCATTCTTTTTATGACTGAGTAGATTTCCATTCTGTATATTTACCACATTTTCTTTACTCATTCATCTGTCAGTGGATCTTTAGATTGCTTCCATGTCTTGGCTATTGTGACTAGTTTTGCTATGAACATGGGGGTACATGTATCATTTTGAATTATAATTTATGTCCAGATATATGCTCAGGAGTGGGATTGCTGGACCACATGGCAACTCTACTTTTAACATTTTTTTCTTCCTGCCATAATGCATGGCTTGTGGGATCTTAGTTTTCCAACCAGGGATTGAACCTGGGTCTCCTGCGGAGAGTCCTAACCACTGGACCACCAAAGAACTCCCTATTTTTAGCTTTTTTAAATATAAATTTCCATATTTTTTCCATAGTGACTATATTAATTTACATTACACCAACAATGTGCTAAAGTTTCCTTTTTTCCACATCCATGTCACTTCTTTTTATTTCCTGTCTTTTTAACTAGAGCCATTTTGTCAAGTATGAGATAGTATCTCATCGTGGCTTTGATTTGCGTTTGCCTAATGATAAGTGAGAAGACTCTTGAGAGTCCCTTGTACTGCAAGGAGATCCAACCAGTCCATCCTAAAGGAGATCAGTCCTGGGTGTTCATTGGAAGGAATGATGCTGAAGCTGAAACTCCAGTACTTTGGCCACCTCATGCAAAGAGTTGACTCATTGTAAAAGACCCTGATGCTGGGAGGAATTGGGGGCAGGAGGAGAAGGGGATGACAGAGGATGAGATGGCTGGATGGCATCACCGACTCGAAGGGCATGAGTTTGGGTAAATTCCAGGAGTTGGTGATGGGCAGAGAGGCCTGGTGTGCTATGATTCATGGGGTCTCAAAGAGTCGGACACAACTGAGTGACTGAACTGAATGACAAGTGATGTTGAGCATCTTTTCTTGTGTCTGTTAGCCTTTTGTATGTTTTCTTTGGAAAATGCCTATTTAGGTTTTCTGTCCATTTTTAATATGATTTTTTTTATATTGAGTTGTATGAGTTCTTTGTATATTTTGGGTATTAACTCCTTATCAAACATATAACTAACAAATATCTTCTCACATTCAGTACATTGCTTTTTGGTTTTGTTGATGATTTCCTTCACTGTGCAAAAGCTTTGAAGTTTAGGCCCCATTTACTTAGTTTTGCTTTTGTTACTTGCTTTTGTTAGTTTTGCTGAGAAGACAGATTCAAAGCAAATTGCTAAGACTGATGTCAAGGAAAGTATTGCCTATGTTTTCTTCCAAAAGTTTTATGGTTTCAGGTCTTACATTTGTCTTTAATCAATTTTGAGTATATTTTTGTATATGATGTGGGAAGATGTTTTAGTTTCATTGTTTTACATGTAGCTGTCCAGTTTTCCTAATACCACTTATTGAGGAGACTGTCTTTTCCCCATTGTGTACTTTTGCTTCCTTTGTCGTAGATTAACTGACCATATGTGCATGGGTTTATTTCTGGGCTATTCAGTACCATTCATCAATGTGTCTGTTTTGGTGCCAGAACCATACTGTCTTGATTACTATAGCTTTTTAATATAGTTTGAGATCAGGGAGCATGATACCTCCAGCTTTGTTCTTCTTTCTCAAGATTGCTTTCGCTACTTGGGGTCTTTTGTGGTTCCATACAAATTTTAGGATTATTTGTTCTAGTTCTGTGAAAAGTGCCATGGGTAATTTTTTAGTGATTGCTTTGAATCTGTAGTTTGCTTTGTGTAGTACTGACATTTTAATAATACTAATTCTTCTGGCCCATAAATATGGAATATCTTTCCATATGTCTATGTTACTTTCAATTTCTTTCATCAGTATCTTTGTTTTCTGAGTATAGGTCTTTGGTTAATTTTATTTATCCTTGGTTAATTTTAAGGTATTTCAATCTTTTGGATTCACTAGTAAATGGGATTGTTTTCTTGATTTCTCTTTCTGATAGTTATAATTATTAGTATATAGAAACACAATAGATTTCTGCAAATTACTTTTATAACCTGCAACTTTACAGAATTCATTTATTTGTAATAATAGCTTTTTTGGTAGAGTCTTTCAGAGTTTCTATATATAGTATTATGTCATCTACCAATAGTGACAATTTTGCTTCTCTTTTTCCAAGTCATTTGCTTTTTATTTTTTTCTTGTCTGATTGCTGTAGCTAGAACTTCCAACACTGTGTTAAATAGAAGTGGCCTGAGTGGTCATCCTTCTCTTGTTCCTGATGTTAGCTGTGGGTTTGTCATAAATGTCCTTTATTATGTTTATGCCAACTTTGTTGAGAGTTTTTAAATCATAAATAGATGTTGAATTTTGTCAAAAGGTTTCTCTGCATCTATCAAGATGATCACTTATGTGATTTTTATCCTTCCTTTTGCTAATGTGGTGTATCATATTGATTGATTTGTGAATGTTGAACCATCCTTGCACCTATGGAATAAGTTCCCCTTGATCATGAAGTATGATCCATTTAATGTACAGTTATATATGGTTTGATAATATTTTGTTCACCCATTGATTTTCTAGTTGTGTGTTGTTTAGTCTACATGTGTCTGTGTTTTTTCCAGTTTTCTTCCAGTAATTGATTTCTAGTTTCATATTGTTGTGGTCAGAAAAGATGCTTGATATTATTTTAATATTCTTATATCTGTTGAAAATTGTTTAGTGGCTTAGAATGTGATTTATCCTGGATAATATTTCCATGTGCCCTTCAAAATAATGTGTATTCTGCTGTTTTGGTATGGATTGTTCTTTAGATACCTATTAAGCCATTGGTCTGATGTATCATTTAAGGCCTGTTTTCTTATTCATACTGATTTTCTGTCTGGATGATCCATCCATTGATCTAAGTGAGGTATTAAAGTCCCCTACTCTTATTGTTTTACCATCAATTTCTCCCATTCAAATATTTAGATGTTCCTATGTCAGGTGCATATATGTTTATGAATGCTATATCTTCTTCTTGGATTGATGCCTTTATCATTATATAATTCTCTTTATCTTTTGATATAGACTTTGTTTTAAAGTCTATTTTGTCTGATATAACAAATCAGCTTTCCTTTCACATCAAGTCCATTGCCTTAACCACACGGCCATGACTACCAACTCTCCTTTTCATTTTCAAAGGATTTGGTTTTTAAAAATAAACAATCTGTGTACTACTTTCCAAGGTTGGGGGTGGGGGAGGAATGTCTGTTGCATGAAGTAGGGGGTACTATCACCTAGGGAATATTGTCCATAACCCACATTCCCTTATTGTTCCAGTTCCCAATAGCCAAAACTAAAGACCCCAAAACTAAAATACAACTTTGGGTCAGCACCAACCTTACTTAATAGATTGTGAAAGAATCTGGGGAAGGAAAGCTGTTACCTCAGCTGAAATCTTATGGTATCAGCATTTTGGGAAGAGTACATAATATTGAGCTGGCCAAAAGGTTTGTTCATTTTTGTTCCCACATGGTGTCTCTAGTAGAGCTCAGTTGTCTTTAACTTCATTCAAAGCAATTTTGCTATGTTGTATTGTGACAGCTGTCATATAAGTGTACATTAAAAAACTTACCAAAATTGGTTAATTTTTTGTAGACACTTTAATGTTGAAAATGAAAAAATCAATATTTTAGGTATGTTTTATTATTTCAAGAAAGGTAAAAACACAACTGAAATGCAAAAAAAACAAAATTGTGCAGTGTATGGAGAAGGTGCTGTGACTGATCAAACATGTCAAAAGTGGTTTGTGAAGTTCCATGCTATATATTTCTTGCTGTAATATGCTCCACAGTTCAGTAGGTCAGTTGATGTTGATAGTGATCGAATCAAGACATTAATTGAGGGCAGTCAAAATTATACCACATGGGAGACAGCCAACACATTCAAAATATCCAAATCAAGCATTGAAGATCATTTGTACCAGCTTAGTTATGTTAATCACTTTGATGTTTGAGTACATAAATTAAGCAGAAAAAACCTTCTTGACCATAGTTCCTCGTGTGATTCTCTACTTATGTGTAATGAAAATGCTTCATTTCTAAAACAAATTGTGATGTGCAATGAAAAGTGGATACTATACAATAATGTGGAATGGAAGAGATCATGGAGTAAGCGAAATGAACCACCACCAACCACTGAAGGCCAGTCTTCATCCAAAGAAGGTGATGTTGTGTATATGGTAGAATTGGAAGGGAGTCCTCTATTATGAGCTCCTTCTGTAAAACCAAACAATCCCAACAAGTACAGCTCCCAATTGAGAGTAAGGCTCAGCCAAAAGTGTCCAGAATTAGTCAACAGAAAATGCATAATCTTCAATCAGGACAATGTAAGATGGCATGTTTCTTTGATAATCAGGAAAAAACTGCTACAGCTTGACTGGGAAGTTCTGATCATCCATCATATTCATCAGATATTGCACCTTTGGATATCCATTTATTTTGGTTTTTACAAAATTCTCTTAATGGAAAAAGTTTCAAATCCCTGGAAGACTGTAACAGTTCTTTGCTCAAAGAGATAAAAAGTTTTGGGAAGATATAATTATGAAATTGCCTGAAAAATGTCAGAAGGTGGAACAAAGTAGCAAATATGTTATTCAATAAAATTCTTGCTCAAAATGAAAAATGTATCTTTTATTTTTACTTAAAAAAACCAAAGGAACTTTTTGGTCACCCTAATACTTTCAGAGAGAGATGGAATGTTTATGCTTGGAGAGATCTAACGTCTTTGTTGTTTCATAACTGTCTTGATATTAAATTTATGATGTCACCTGAAATTCTCCACGGGGTTGGGATGAGGCTAGGCACATATCCTGGTCTCTGGAAATATCTGATAGGTAGAAGACAGGGCATCCTCACTTCTGAACACTGGTGGAATAACCTATTGCAGATCATTTTTAAAAAGCATAGGAGGTGAGAAACTTTCCTCCCAAGCTTTCAGGAAAAGAGAAAAATTACTGCTTTAGAAAACTGAGTACTACTTGAAAAAAGGGGCAAGCGTCTTTTAATTTCATGGCTACAGTCACTATCTGCAGTGATTTTGGAGCCCAAGAAAATAAAGTCTGTCACTGTTTCCATTCTTTCCCCATCTATTTGCCATGAAGTGATGGGGCTGGATGCCATGATCTTAGTTTTTTGAATGTTGAGTTTTAAGCCAGTGTTTTCACTCTCCTCTTTTACCTGAATTATCTAATATTCCACAACTGGTCTATCAAATCTCCACTCTTTCTAATTGATCCTGCAAAAATCCAATCTCTAAAATAGGATTAAATTAAAAAGTCCCTTTTATTCATCACTTTCCTGCTCAAGGACCTAAAATTCATTCCCACTATTTACTTTTTGTTGCCCATTTAAAAAAGATATGTCTGTTGATATATTATACAGTAAAGTTTACCTTTCCAAATATATAGTTCTGAATTTCAACAAATATAGTCTTTTAGCCACCACCACATCAATATATAGAATGTTTTCATCACCCTCCAAATTTGACTTGTTCTGTTGCAGTCAATGTCTTTCACCCACCCCTGTGACTACTGATCTGACCTCTCTCCTTTATAGGTATGCCTTTTCTGGAAAATTATATAACTGGAATCATAGAATATATAGCCTTTTGTGTCTGTCCTCTTTCCCAAAGCAAAATGCTTTTGAGATTTATTCATGTTGTGGCATGAGTATCAGTAGTTCCTTCCTTTTACTGCTAAATTGTGTTCCATTGGATAAATGCACCACAGTTTGATCATTCATTCAGTTCAGTTCAGTTCAGTCGCTCAGTCGCGTCCAACTCTTTGCGACCCCATGAATTGCAGCACGCCAGGCCTCCCTGTCCATCACCAACTCCCGGAGTTCACTCAGACTCACGTCCATCGAGTCAGTGATGCCATCCAGCCATCTCATCCTCTGTCGTCCCCTTCTCCTCCTGCCCCCAATCCCTCCCAGCATCAGAGTCTTTTCCAATGAGTCAACTCTTCACATGAGGTGGCCAAAGTAATGGAGTTTCAGCTTTAGCATCGTTCCTTCCAAAGAAATCCCAGGGCTGATCTCCTTCAGAATGGACTGGTTGGATCTCCTTGTAGTCCAAGGGACTCTCAAGAGTCTTCTCCAACATTAGTTGATGAGAATTTGAGTTTATCCTGTTTTGTTATTGCTTTTCAGAAACACTTCTATAAGAATTGTTTGTAGGTCTCTGTGGACATGTGTTTCCATTTCTTTTGATTAAATACACAGGAGTGAAGTGGAATTACAAGAACCTGCCAAACTATTTTCCAAAGAGGCTATACTGTTTCGCTTTTCCAACAGCAATGTATGTAAGCTCCAGTTACTCTGCAACTTCACCAGGTATAGACAGGTTATCTGTTTTTGCCATTTAGAAGGTATGTATTGTTATTTTATTGTGGTTTAATTTGGATTTCCCTAAAGAAAAATTAGGCTTCCCAGGTGGCACTAGTGGTAAAGAACCTGCCTGCCAATGCAGGAGACATAGAGACAGGAGTTCGATCCCTTGGAGGAGGGCATGACAACCCATTCTAGTGTTCAAGCCTGGAGAATCCCATGGACAGAGGAGCCTGGTGGGATACTGTTCAAGGGGTTGCAAAGAGTTGGACACAGTTGAAGTGACTTAGGACCTGCATGCACGCAAAGAAAAATTATTTTGGCCAACTTCCTTAGAGTGACTGTTTAAAACTGCTCAAATTTTCATTGGATTGTTTTACCATGATTGAATTGTGAGAGTTTTTTATATATTATGGATACAAGTCCTTTATCAAGCATGTGTTCTGAGATATTATCTCCTTGCTTGTGACTTGCCTTTGTCCTTAATAGCATCATTTGAATAGCAGAGGTTTTAAATTATGATAAAGTCAAACTATCAAACTTTCTTTTGTTGTCTATGCTTTATGCATCCCGTGTAAGAAATCTTAGCCTAACCCAGGTCACACTGACTTTCTCTAGAAGTGTTTTGGTTTTACATTTAAAACAGTGATGCATTTAGAGCTGATTTTACAATATGGATTAAAGGTCATTTTTATTCTTGCAGTGATCTACTTTTTCCAGCATTATTTGTTGAAAACACTATCATTTCTTCATTGAATACCTTGTCACCTTTGTTGAAAATCAATTGATCATAAGTATTTTGTGTCTTTCTATGCACTCTTCTGTTTTATTCTTTTGATCTAGATGTTATCCTTTTGCAAATACTACACTTTTTTGATTACTCTGGCTTCATAGTAAGTCTTAAAAGCAAGTAGTGTATATGGTTATGCTTAAAAAAGGAGCCCTTGTCTTTTCTGAAATATGAAATATAACTCTGATCTGTATCAGGATAACTGGTAGGGGAGATTTGGGTAAAGATGCAGAGGAAACAAAACAGCTGAGTTGAATGTTATTGAAGCTAGGTGATGAGTAGATGGAGGCACAGTCTCTCCACTTTGGTATGTGATTTTTCCGTTAAAAAAATAAAGCAAGTAATGTAAGTCTTCCAGTGTTGCTCTTGTGAAAATTGTATTGGCTATTCTAGTCAGTTTGGCCCAACATAAAACAGGACCCTTAAGGATTGAAACTCATTATACAAGACCTATTTAATAATTCCAACTGCTTTTCCAAATCTGGCATGTTAGCAGCCAAATTAAGCCTGTTCTTAATTTCATAAGAGTGAGGGGCACCTCTTGATGGATTGTTGTTGTTTTATTGTTTAGTTGCTGAATTGTGTCTGACTCTTTTGTGATCCTATGGACTGCAGCCTGCCAGACTCCTTTTTCCATGGGATTTCCCAGGAAAGAATACTGGAGTGGGATAACATTTCCTTCTCCAGGAGATCTTCCTGACCCAGGAATCGAATCTGTGTCTCCTACATTGGCAGATGGATTCTTTACTACTGAGCCATCAGGCAAACTCCTTAATTGATTACCTTAACCTGAATGTCTGGTTCCACCCATTAAGGCCCCTCTATTACTTTCATATTGCTGCTGTGACAAATCACCACAAATTTAGTGGCTTAACACAACTTTGGAAACATAATGGGCAACAGGCACATGAAAAATGCTCAGCATCACTAATCATCAGAAAAAAAGAAATCAAAACCACAGTGAGATATCACCTTACATTTATCAGAATGGCTTTCATCAAAAAGTGTACAAAGAACAAATGTTGGCAAGGATATAGGTAAAAGGGAACCCTCATACACTTTGATGGGAATGTTAATTGGTACAACCACTATGGATAGCAGTATGGAGGTTCCTCAAAAAACCAAAAGTAGAAATACCATATGGTCTAGCAATCCCACTCCTGGTTGTCTACCAGAAGAAAATTAAAACACTAATTTAAAAAAGATACATGCACCTCAATGTTCATAGCAGCATTATTTACAAAACCTAAGAGATGAAAGCAATCTGAGTGTGCATCAACAGATAAATTGATAAAGATGTAACAGACACACACACACACACACACACGCCCCATAATATTGCTTAGCCATAGGAAAGAATGAAATTCTGCCATTTGCAACAACATAGGTAGCCCTAAAGGGCATTATGTTAAGTGAAATAAGTCAGAGAAAGATAAATGTTGTACAATCTCACTTATACGTGAAATCTAAAAAATACAATAAACTAGTTAATATAACAGAAAAAAACAGACTCACAGATACAAAGAACAAACTAGTGGTTACCAGTGGGGAGAGGGAAGTGGGGAGGGACAAGATAGGGGGAGGGGATTAAGGTACAAACTACTATGTATTAAATAAATAAATTACAAAGATACATTGTATCACACAGGAAATATAGTCACTATTTTACAACTATAAATGGAGCATAACTTTTAAAAATTGTGAATCACTATGTTGTACACATGAAACTTGTATTGTACATCAACTGTACTTCAATTTAAAGATTTTTAACAAAACATTTAAAAATGGACAAGAAACCTATATAGACATTTTTCAAAGAAGACAAACAGATAGCCAACAGGTACATGAAAAGTTGCTCAACTTTGCTAATTAATCATCAGGGAAATGCAAATCGAAACCACCATGATATATCATCTCACACCGTTCAGGATGGCAATTAAAAAAATATATAGGAGATAACAAGTGCTAGTAAGGGTGGTGAGAAAAGGGGGCCCTCTTACTCTGTTGATGTGAATATGAATTGGTACAATCATGACAGAAAAATAGTGTTGAGGATTCTCAAAAAATTAAAAATTAAAAATGGAGCAATCCCACTTCTGGGTATACATCTAAAGGAAATAGAATCAGTATATTGAAGAGATATCTGCCCTCACATATTTGTGGCATTATTCACAATAGCCAAGATATGGAAGCTAAGTATCCATTGATGGATAAATTGGTAAAGAAAATGTCTCACACTCACACACACACAATGAAATACCATTGATCCATAAAAAGAAAGAAATTATGTCACTTAGACAACATGGATGAACCTGAAGAAAGTTATGCTAAGTGAAATAAGGCAGACTCAAAAACACAAATATTGTCTGATTGATGAAAATGAAAGAGGAGAGTGAAAAAGCTGGCTTAAAACTCAACATTCAAAAAATGAAGATCATGGCATCTGGTACCATCAGTTCATGGCAAACAGATGGGAAACAATGGAAACAGTGACAGACTATTTCCTTGGGTTCCAAAATCACTGCAGATAGTGACTGTAGCCATGAAATTAAAAGACACTTGCTCCTTGGAAGAAATGCTATGACCAACCTAGAGAGGATATTAAAAAACAAAGACATCACTTTGCTGACAAAGGTCCATCTAGTTAAAGCTATGGTTTTTCCAGTAGTCATATATGGATATGAGAGTTGAACCATAAAGAAAGCTGAGAGCCAAAGATTGATGCTTTTGAACTGTGATGGAGAAGACTCTTGAGAGTCCCTTGGAGTGCAAGGAGAGCAAATCAGTCAATTGTAAAGGAAATCAGTCCTGAATCTTCATTGGAAGGACTGATGCTGAAGCTGAAACTCCAATACTTTGGCCACCTCATGCAAAGAGTTGACTCATTGGAAAAGACCCTGATGCTGGGAAAGATTGAAGGTGGGAGGATAACGGGACGACAGAGGATGAGATGGTTGGATGGCATCACCAGCTCGATGGACATGAGTCTGAGCAAGCTCCAGGAGTTGGTGATGGACAGGGAAGCCTGGCATGCTGCAGTCCATGGGGTCACAGAGTTGGACACGACTGAGCAACTGAACTGAACTCACTTACATGTAGAACATAAAAAGTTTAACTTACAGAACCAGGGTAGGATGGTATCTGTCAGGCACTGGGAGGTAAGGGAAATGGGGAGATGTTGATCAAAGAGTACAAAATTTCAGTTATAAGATGAATAAGTTCCGAGGAACTAATGTACAGCATTGGTGAGAAATTAGATCCCTTGTACCTGTTGGTGAGAATGTCAGATGGTGTGACTGTTGCAGAAAACAGTATGGAGGTCCGTCAAAACATTAAAAAGAGAATTATCATATAATCCAGCAAACCCACTGACTTCTGGGTACATATCAAATTGGTATCTCAAGGAGATGTGCGTATACCAATGTTCATAGTGGCCTTATTCACAATATCCTAAAGGAAGAAGATACTCAAGTGTCTATCAACAAATGAATCGATGAACAAAATGTGGTATATGCATACAATAGGATATTATTAAGCCTTGAAAAAGAAGGAAATCCTACATTTTCCATGCTACAACATGAATGAAACTTGAGAACATTCAGTTCAGTTCAGTTCAGTTCAGTCACTCAGTCGTGTCCGAATCTTTGCGACCCCACGAATCGCAGCACGCCAGGCCTCCCTGTCCATCACCAACTCCTGGAGTTCACTCGGACTCACGTTCATCGAGTCAGTGATGCCATCCAGCCATCTCATCCCCTGTCGTCCCCTTCTCCTCCTGCCCTCAATCCCTCCCAGCATCAGAGTCTTTTCCAATGAGTCAACTCTTTGCATGAGGTGGCCAAAATACTGGAGTTTCAGCTTTAGCATCATTCCTTCCAAAGAAATCCCAGGGCTGATCTCCTTCAGAATGGATTGGTTGGATCTCCTTGCAGTTCAAGGGACTCTCAAAGAGTCTTCTCCAACACCACAGTTCAAAAGCATCAATTCTTCGGCGCTCAGCCTTCTTCACAGCCCAACTCTCACATCCATACATGACCATAGGAAAAACCATAGCCTTGACTAGACGGACCTTAGTCGGCAAAGTAATGTCTCTGCTTTTGAATATGCTATCTAGGTTGGTCAGAACTTTTCTTCCAAGGAGTAAGCGTCTTTTAATTTCATGGCTGCAGTCACCATCGGCAGTGATTTTGGAGCCCCCAAAAATAAAGTTTGACACTGTTTCCACTTTTTCCCCATCTATTTCCCATGAAGTGATGGGACCGGATGCCATGATCTTCGTTTTCTGAATGTTGAGCTTTAAGCCAACTTTTTCACTCTCCTCTTTCACTTTCATCAAGAGGCTTTTTAGTTCCTCTTCACTTTCTGCCATAAGGGTGGTGTCATCTGCATATCTGAGGTTATTGATATTTCTCCCGGCAATCTTGATTCCAGCTTGTGTTTCCAGTCCAGCGTTTCTCACGATGTACTCTGCATATAAGTTAAATAAGCAGGGTGACAATATACAGCCTTGGTGTACTCCTTTTCCTATTTGGAACCAGTCTGTTGTTCCATTATGCTAAGTGAAATAAACTAGTCATAAAAAGACAAATATTGTATGATATAACTTATATGAGGTACCCGGAGTAGTCAAATTCAGAGACAGATAATGGAATAATATTTGCCAGGGGTTGTGGGAAGAAGGAAATGAGGAGTGGTTGTTTAATGGGTATATATAGTTTTAGTTTTTCAAGATGAAGAGTTCTGGAGTTGGTTGCATAATGATGTGAATGTAACACTGGTGGACTGTACACATAAAATGATTAAAATGATAAATCTAAAAAAATTAAAGCAAACTAGTGAATATAACAAAAAACAGATACAGAGTCACAGATATAGAATAGAAGCTAGTGGTTACCAATGAGGAAGTGGGAAGGGAAGAGGAACAAGATAGGGGTATGGCATTCAGAGATACAAACTATTATATGTAAAATAAATGAGCAAAAATGATATGTTGTACACCATAGGAAATATAGTCATTATCTTATAATAACTTTAAATGGAGTATAATCTATAAAAAATATCAAATTGCTATATTGCATCCCTGAACATAATATAATGTAAATTAACTACACTTCAATTAACTATAAGAAAGTAAATAAACAAATGAAACAACTCAGTTTTATTATGTTATAGCTTTGTAGATTAGAAATTTGACTCAGGTCTCTCTGGGCTGAAATGAGAGTGTTGGTAGGCTTCTTATCCTTTCTGGAGGCTCAAGGGGGTGGTTTTTATCTCTTTGTATTTTTGGCCGCACCACAAGGCATGCAGGATCTTGGTTCTGTAGGATCTTGGTTCTGTGGGATCTTGGTTTGGAGAGGGAGGGAATCCGTGCCCCCTGCAGCGGGCTCTGGGAGGTTTAGCCACTGGACTGTCAGAGAAGTCTCTGGAATTTGTGTGTTTTTTTTGCCTTTTCCAGCTTTTAGAGGCTGCCCACATTCCGTCTTCAAAGCTAACAATGGACAGTTGAGTCTTATGTTGAATCATTCTGATACCACTGACTCTTGCTCTTCCCCTTTCTATTTTTAAGGATTCTTAGGTTTCCATTTGGGCATACTGGCTAGTACAGAAGAATCTCCCTATTTTAAGGTCACCTGATTAGGAACTTAAACTCCATCTGAACTTTATTTCTCTGTTGCGTTATAACATAATATATTCCCAGGTTCTGAGGTTTAGGACACGGACATCTTTTGAGGACCATTATGCTTCCCTGGTGGCTCAGACAGGAGCCACCTACAATGCAGGAGACCCCAGTTCGATCCCTGAGTCAGGAAGATCCCCTGGAGAAGGGAATAGTACTCTTGCCTGGAGAATTCCATGGACAGAGGAGCCTGGCGGGATATAGTCCACGGGACTAACACTAACTCTGCTGCCTGCAGGGCTTCCCAGGTGATGCTAGTGGTAAAGAATCTGCCAATGTAGGAGACACGGGTTCAATCCCTGGGGCAGGAAGATCCCCTGGAGGAGGGCATGGCAACCCACTCCAGTATTCTTGCCTGGAGAAGCCCTATGAACAGAGGAGTCTGGTGGGCTACAGTCCATAGGATTGCAAAGAGTCAGACACAACTGAATTAGCTTTTAGCACACACACATGCATGCTGCCTGCAATCATGATGCATTTTCCTTTGTGTATAATGCTGGATTTAATTTACTGATATTTTGTTAAGACTTTCTGCATCTATGTACCTGAGGGATATTTGTCTGTGCTTTTCTTTACTTGTGATACCCTTGTTCAGTTTTGATATCAGAGTAACGATGGTGAAATAATATATGTTGGACAGTGTTTATTATACTTGTATTTTCTGAAAGAGTTTGTTTATAATTTATGGTGTGTCTGCTTGCTTGGTGATTTCTAACTATGAGTTGAATTTCTATAGTAGACATAGGACTGTTTTGGTTGTTTATTTTTCTTGAGTGAACAATGGTAGTATCAGTCAAAGAATTTGTCAATTTCATCTTAACTGATCCAATTTATTGGCAAATTGTTCAAAATAGTCTTTTATTATGCTTTTTAAGTTCTGTAAGTTCTGTAGTGATGTCTCTCCTTCTTTTGTAACATTGGTAATTTATGTCTTTTTTTCTTTCTTCTTGATCCGTCTTGAGGTTTATAAATTTTATTGTTCTTGTCTCAGAACCAGGCTTTGGTTTCATTGATTTTTGCTGTTTTTCTGCTGTTTTCTCTGGCAATGATTTGTACTCTCTATATTTTCTGCTCCTTTTGGCCTTGGGGTTTATTATAATTTGTCCTTTTTCCTGGTTTCTTAATCTGGAAGTTGAGATTATTGTTTCAAAAGTTTCTGTCTGTTCTAATATAATCTTTTACTGCTATAAATTTCCCTCTAAGCATGTTTTGTTTCTGTCCCACATATTTTGATATGATATATTTTCATTTTCATTATATTCAAAATATTTTATTATTTCTTTTGTGATGTCATTGACCTATAGAGTTTTTAGAATTGTGTTGTTTAATTTCCAAATAATTAGGTATTTTCCAGAATATTGATTTCCAGTTTAATTCTGTTGGTCAGAAAATACTTTATAGAACTTCAATTATTTTAATTGTTATTTTTCTTTTATGCACAAGAAAATAAACCATTTTTGTGAATGCATCATATGCCTGAAACCAATGCATATTCTTCTGTTGTTGAGTGAAGTGATAACATTTCAGGTCAAGTTTGTTGATTATATTATAAATACATTCAATATCTTTATTTTCTGCCTACTTGTTATATTGATAAATGAGAGAGACATGTTGAAGTATCCAACTGTAACAGCATATTTATCTTTTTCTCCTTTCAGTTCTGACAATTTTTGCTTTGTATATTTTGAAATTCTGTTGATAGATACACACACATTTAAGGTTATGTTGTTGTCTTGATGAACTGAATTCCTCATCATTATGTTATATCCTTTTTTATCTTCAGAAGTAATATTACTGGTTTTGAAGTATTCTTGGTCTGTTATTCATTCATATAGCCATTCCAGCTTTCTTTTGGTTAAAGCTTTCATGGTACATCTTATTTTCCTTTTCTGCTACAAATTATTTTATATTTCTAGTGAATGTCTTGTAAAAAGCATATGATTGGGTCTTGCTTTTGTAGACGGTATGATAATATCTACCTTTTTGTGGTGGGTGTTCAGACCATTTACATCTAATGGAATTATTGATATGGCTACACTTATATCTATATATTGCTAGTTGTTTTCTGTCCATCTCATCTGTTCTTTATTAATTTTTCCTCTTGTTTTGTTTGAATAGATTGGGTAATATTTGTGATGCCATTTTATCTCCTCTCTTGACTTACTCAGTATCTTTTCAAAATTTTGTTTATTGATCTCACTATACTTTATAATATACATCTTTAATTAGTCAGAGTCCAATTACAAATAATATTCCATTAATACAACTCATATGTAGTATAAGAACCTTACACCAAATGTTACCAATTACCCCCTCATATCTGTTGTGCCATTGTTGCCATGCGTTTTGCTTATACATGTTATAAGCTCAAAAATATGTTGTTACTACTTTTTCTTGATATTGCCTATTTAACTTTAAAGAGACTAAAATACTCACAGAATGCCTTTTATATTTAGGTTTATTTTTATCATTACTGGCACTCTTCATTTTTTTCTATAGAGCCAGGTTTCCGTCTGGTATCTTATTCTTTCTGCCCAAGTAACTTCCGTTAACGTTTCTTGTAGCACATGTTTACTAGAAGTAAATTCTCTCAGCTTTTGTTTGTCTGAGAAAGTCTTTATTTTCTCTTCATTATTGAAAAATATTTTCAATAAGTAAGATTTCTAGATGGACATATATTTCTGTCAATACTTTGAATATGTCACCCAATTATCTTCTGGCTTGCATAGTTTCTGATGAGAAGTCTATCGTGATTTCATTTGTTCCTCTGAATGTAATTCCCAGTGGGCTTCCCTGTAGCTTAGATGGTGAAGAATCTGCCTGCAATGCAGGAGACCTCGGTTCAATCCTTGGATTGGGAAGATCCTCTGGAGAAGGCAATGGCAATCTACTCCAGTATTCTTAGCTGGAGAATTCCATGGACAGAAGAGCCTGGCAGGCTGCAGTCCATGGGGTAGTGAACAGTCAGACATGACTGAGCACATTCATTCTGAATGTACTGCATGTTTTTACCATCAACATTTTTGTTTTGTAGTTGGTTTTCAGAAGTTTGATTATGACCTATTTTGAAGTATATATTTATATTTACCCACATCTGAGTGTCTTGGATATCATGGCTTTTGGACTATTCTCAGTCATGTTTTCAATGATTCTTCTGTACCATTTTTTTTGCCTTCTTTTCTGAAACTCAAATTACTTGTATGTTAGTCAATGACATGTTGACCCACAACTTTTGGATATTTTGTTCTTTTTTTTTCCACTTTTTCTCTTTTTGACTTATAGTTTGTACAACTTAGACTAACCTGTCCTCAAGTTTACTAATCCTTTCTTTGGTGTATTCATCTATTAATGAACCCATCAAAGGCATTCTTCAGCTATGTAAATGCATTAACATACTACTTTGTTACTGTAAGTTTTAAAATAAAATTATAGTATTTAATATTTCCATTTTACACATTCATATAGTTTGCTGTGCTGAAATCCCCCATCTGTTCATATATATACACCCATCTTTTTCACTAAGACATTTATCATACTAATTAATTATAGTTATTTTAAAGTCTCTTTCTAATCATTCCAATAGCTGCAACATCTCTGAATTCTGTTTGGTTAGTTGCTTAATTTCTTGAAAATAGATTATTTTTTCTTTGCCTTTGCATTTGTTTCTAATTTTTTTCCTATATTATAGCTTTATTTTTAAAATTTTTTATTGGAGTATAGTTAATTTACAATTAGTTTCAGGTGTTCAGCAAAGTGAATTGGTTATACATACACATATATCTACTTTATTTAGTGCCAGACAATGTGTTTAGAAGAATAGTAAGAACTATGGTAATTAGTTATGCCTGGATATGAAACCTGCCTCTTCTTGTATAAGGCCGTTTAACTGTGAAACTGAGTCAATTCATTCTGTAGTTGAGCAGGCTTTTTTACTTGTGCTCTCATTATCATCAGTGCACCACTGACTTTGAATTCTGGTAGTGGTTAGCTGCTAAATATCACATCCTTATAGTGTGAGTTGTGTTGCTAGAGAGTTTTTCTCAGTGTTTCTGCTTCCCCCTCAGTTTTCAGTTGCCCTTGCATGGCTGGACCACAGAGGGGAGTTCTTTCTATGTTCCTGCCCCTCGTTCAGTAGAAAAATACTGTTGGCTTGTTATTTTGCTCTGGGATCCTCATGGGGGCATAGCATGTTCTCTGTTGACTTGGTCCATTGTCGGTCTCAGGCAGGCGCTGTATACCTGAGCTTCAGGAAAGAAGCTTCCTAGTACCTCTGGCCATCTTTACAGTGATAATGAAACTCTGTCCTGTACTGTCTTTGGTCTTGGGCAGGAGTTTCCTGTCCCTTTCCCAGAAGTAGCTGCCCTATGCTTGGTATGTTTATATGATCCTGGGCCCCAAAACATTTTCTGCCCCTATTCCAAAGACAGATGGATTTGCTTATGCTCGTCTGCAAGGAGCAAAGTATTTTTCCTGAGTTCTGGGTGAAAGACTCCTCATCCTTTCCTCAGTGACAGAAAGGTTTGCTTCAATTTCCCCTACCTCACCCAAAGCAATAGATCTTTGCCCATGTCATGGAACTGAGAGGATTTTCCTTCCCATCCCTAGCATCTTAAGGCTTTTACTTCATAGGAAAGAAGAGTTTGAGGAAGCTTACAGGGAAGTCTTTCATGAAAATGAGCATGTGTGTGAAGCAAACTTTTCTTGTATTGGGGACAACCAGCTATTTCACATAACACACTATTTTGAACTCCTCCCCCAAACTGTCTCTTATGTGGAAATGAACTCAGTCTATTCATTGTTCACATACATGGTATATTCAAACCTGCCTTTATGTGTTTGCTTATGCTATTCCTCTTATATAGAAAGCTGTCTTTTCTATAAATCCTCAGATCTTTCCTAGTCAAGCACAACTTTTGTTTCCTTCTTGATAATTCCAGCCAACTTTAACTGCTTACTTGTTGATCACCCTTATAACTTTTTTTAATGTATCATTGCCTCAAATTTACAAGTGGATATTTAAATGTGTACCATTTAGTGCTTTAATACACCGTATTGTATTGTTTCCTAACTGTCACAGGGTCTAGCCAGGTATACAATAGGTATTCAATATCCTGACATCCTGACAATAGAACTTAGTTAGCAAAAATGTATTGAACTGCTCTTGTATCACATTGACTGTGATAATAAAACAAATACAACTATTTCAACTTCCTTTTGATTAATGTTTGTATGATATTAGCCCATTAGCAGATTAGTTTAGCAAATTAGCTCTGAAAGACAGTAGAATATCACAGGAAAAAACATAAGCAATGAAGTCCAATGACTCTGAATTGCAGTCTTCAAAATTTTTTGGCAGTGTGACTGTTGCCAAGTTACTTAATGCTTCATAAAGATTAAGTGAAGTAATATTATTTACTTAGACATAGAGAAGATGGTCCAGGGTGAAAAGTTGTCAAATAGGTTGTTTGCTGGGAGCAAGAGATGTTAAAAGATTGGGATACTGCTTCAAAAAAGTGAAACTAGAGTAAAGCCTCACTGTGTGTGTCTGTGGTGTGAGAGAATCGACACAAGGTAGACAGCAAGAAATGCAGTATTGTAGTTTTTAAAGTATTGGCAGCAGAATCATAAAAACCAAGTAGCAAGACCTAGCTCTGACACTACTTAACTTTGTGAATCTGAGGCATGTTGCCACATCCTCTTGGACTTCGGTTTCTTCATCAGTAAAGTGGATACAGTATTTAAATTTGCTTGAATCACTTCAGAGCTATCTCAAGGACCAACAAAGGAACATTATGACCAATGGATAAAAGAACAATAAAGAAACAATACACAGTAAACTATAAAGAGCTCCACAGAAAACTGTGGGGTTTATAATTATAGTGGTCCAGAGGGTAAAACAAACAAGTTCCCAGTCTTCCCACTCTTGGTACAAGCCGAACTAGTCAAGTTGCTGCCAACTCAATTCATGCCCCCAAAGGGACTTGGGACAGTGAGCATAGACATGAGATTTAGGTTCTAAATTTCTGTTCTTCCCTTAATATCTGTCTCAAATATAGTGTTGCTTAAGGGAACCTTGATGTGAAGTTGCCTCAACAGGAGCAAAACTGGGGCAAGAATTTGGAAAATGTCTATTCAAAAGTGAAACATAGTTTAGAAAAATTTGAATTGGCCAAGATAAAGTGTGGACAGGGAGGTTTAAGCAGGATGGTTTGCCATTCAACAATGTAATGAAAGAGAAAAACCTGGTTTGTGGAAGTATTTTCTTATTTCCATCTCTGAGTTTTACTTTAGTCAAGAGAAAAGTATCTCTCAAGTGAACACTGTAGAAGTCCTCAAATACCAACTGCCAAGGAAAGGTGATAAATTGCACTGGAAGTTGTTACAACTTTTAAAAAATTGAACAAGTTGGGAAAAACTTGAAATGCTGGAGCAGGTAAAGAAAGGGCCGGGAGCAGTTAGCAAGCTACCATTTTAGGAGCATTTAGTTTGTCCAGTTAGCCAAGAAAATGTGACTAGTCTGTGTCTGAGTGTGTGTGTGTGGTGTCATTTGTATGTTGTTATGTGTGCACGTTTAAGGATTTGTATCCGTGTGATAGTATGTATTGACTTTGTTGTTTTTGTTATTTTGTATGTGTTTGAATCTGCATGTGTATCCTGTGATCCTTTGCATTTACGTATGTATATATGGAGCTTCCCTAGTGGCTCAGAGGATAAAGCATCTGCCTGCAATGCAGGAGACACGGGTTCAATCCTTGGGTTGGGAAGATCCCCTGGAGAAGGCAATGGCACCCCACTCCAGTATTCTTGCCTGGAGAATCCCATGGACAGAGGAGCCTGGCGGGCTACAGTCCATGGAGTCGCAAAGAGTCAGACATGACTGAGCGACTTCACACACACACACACGTATATATGTACACATCCAGAGTTCTAGGGGTCTTTTAAGGCTTTCTTAATCTATGAACTCTTTAGTTTATATGGTAAGATTGTGAGTAAAAAGGGGTAGTTGTTCATTCTGAGAATGTTATAGACTAGGCTGAAATTTTCTCTAATACTTCAAGACAGTTCCCTTGATCAATGCCTCCTCTTCTTACTGAATCCAAGCTCGCTTTGCTCACGGCACTACAGGCCAATAAATCTGAGAGATGAGATGTTGAGGCAAGGAATACGACTTTGTTCAGAAACCTGGCTGACCCAGAAGATGGCAGACTAATGTCTCAAAATAATCATCTTGTAGGGGCCTAGATGCCAGGTTCTTTTACGGGTCAGAGATGGGGGAGGGGGGAGGTGAGGAAAACAAAGTAAAAAGACCATTTAATTCTTGCAAATATCGCCTAGAATGGCAAGCTTCAGGCAGGGGGATGTGTTAGTTTCTTTTTCTTACAGTCATTTCACAAGGTGATGTGAAATGGAATATCTCCTGCCATATCAATAAACAAGAATGTCACAGATATCTGTGTTTCTGGCCTTCCAGACAAGAATTTCTGAGCCATGCTGACATCACTTACCACACAAGGAACTCAAGGACATCACTGTCATTTACAGGTGGGTAGGGTCAGGTTATCTCCCAGGGAGCTAAACAAAGGCACTTTAAGGGTCTGGAAGAAGGGAGCAGGGTTCCCTGAGGTGGGCTATTATATAGGTTTATAATAACAAAAACAGCAAAACAAAGGTTAAAGCCAGAGAAACAAGATTCAGCTAGGAGTTAAAATTAACTTCCTGGTTACACTCACCATCCCTACCCCACAGCCCATGTAGCCCTCTGATTGCTCCCACTCCCACTCAGGCCAGACTGATGAAGAATGATTGGAGTTATTTTATACCTTTCCTTTAAGTGAGTGGCAAGTGAGGTGTCACCAGAGAAAAGGGCTTTGTTCCCCCACATCTTCTCCCCTTAGATCATCGGGGAATTATAGTTCTGGCCTGGAGGTCTGCTTACTAGTTTTTTTTGGAAAATTTCAAGTTGAAGCACAGAGATGGGACTGCTTTGCTTTTGGAGAAAGGCTTTGCCTCTTCCAGAGAAGGCCCATTCTCCAGTTCTAGGCTAGGAGGAGAGAAACTAAACTAATCAACAATGCCAATGGGCTGCTTTAGGAGCTCAGCCCTACTTCTGTGTTCCATGAGAGAACAGAAATAACTCCCCAAACAGGCCTTGACTCATTCATTCATTCAGTAGATATTTCTGGAATACTTTCTATGCCTAGCTCCAGTTTCAATAACAGAATTCTTGCCCACATAGTCTTTTTGACAAAGGTTGTTGGGAAACAAAAGCTAAAAGTGACTCATGGTGGCAATTACAAACTAGCCCATAGGAGAGGGTAGTGGACTTCAAGATCCCATGGGGAAAATGGATACTTGTGCCATTTCCTAGTCTCCAAATATGGGGCTATTGAGAGATCATGCTTCAGCTTTTGTTTCTACCTTTGTTTCCAAATTGGCTTGCCCATCATGGTGAATCCTGTGGATTCTGGTTTCTCTCCCCTCCCTCCCATGTCCCCTAACCATTTCCTGAAACTCTTGCGGAGCAGTAGCTCTTGAACCCCAGGCAGCTTCTATGTCCTGCAGACTGCCAGAGTCTGAATGACTTTTGCTAATATAGGTGAGGAGTGGCTTTTTCTGAGCCGACTGTTAAAAGTCAGGATCACCCACACTTGGGAGGGAGGGCACCTTGGTTATGGTGTGGTCCTTGCTGCAGAACCAGTAACAAGTAAATATCTCCCTGTCCTATTCATTGAGGAGTCAGACATCAACAATCTCTAAGGTCTCTTCCATTCTGACATTCTGTGATTACTTCTAAAAACGATTTCTTCAAAGCCTCTTCAAACTGCAAACTTCTAAAGCACTAGGGAGAACACTGAATAGATGTATTTTCTGAGAACTGGAATTCTTGTCATTTCCCTATAGATTTGAAAAGGAAGGGATCTGACATTTATTAAGTGTACTATGAGCCAGCCACTGTCTTATATTGTACATTATTATTTCAACAATAATTTGTAACTTGAAGAAATTTGGGGCCGATGAAGTGAGTGTATCTGTGAATTACTGAGTACAATGCTTAGAAAAAGTACGCACTCAGTAAATGTGATGCCCTGCCTCATACTTCAGCCCCTCTCTACGGAGCTCTACCTTTAAAAGGAAGAAACAGAAACTCAGATTAAGTAGCTGCCCAAGTCACCCAGATTTCTAGCTCAAAAGGCCTTGTGTATCTTCTAATGTTATGCTGCCTCTGGAGTGTGAAGTCTGCAGTTGTTTTCCCTGTGGACCTGCTCTATTAGCATGTAAAGTTTGAAGAGTTTGCTGGAAGACCTCCTACTCTCTGGCACTGTTCCCCATTGTGATCCACGGCCTGCATTTGGGAGGTGGCTGTGCAGAGGTTTTGGGTGTAACACAGATTTCCCTGTGCAGGATTATAACTGGTTCACAGAGCTTGAACCCTTCATTTAGGCCTCATTAACATTAGAATCTCATTCTGGGCTTACCATCCCCTAGGGCAGTCCTCGGGTCACCTGGCAAGGATTCCTTGGAGCCTCTGTTCCACTGATGCAGATATGGGAAAATAGCCTTGGGAGCCACCTTTAAATAAAAAGGAAGGTAAATGTGTTTGCTCAGGATTTATTTCAGGAAAATCATTTCCTTGGCTGGCACAATATTGAGAGCAGTTACAAGTGGAGAATGCGGGGGTAGCTACAACCCGAGATGAGAATAGGGAAGAAGAAGGTAGAATGAGGCTTGCCTACCAGAGGTATCGTCTTTGGCCCATTTCTTAGTAGGGTTAAAAGGGATGCTGCTGGGATGAATAACAGAAGACTGATTTTTGGAGGCAACTTCATAACTTAAAAATAGTCTTCTTATGAGATCTGTCAAGCCCTTTCATTCTGTAGTAGACTTTCCCGTGTTGCTCTTTATTGAGTAGGAGGGGCCATAACATTCTACATCTGGTGGTGGAGATGGATTTGCCTGGTGCATGTCACACTCTGGTCTTTTACCTACCATGTGCACAGAAAAAAGCTGAATTTTGGTTGGCATCAATCCATCTTTAGTAAAAGAATAGACAGGTAGTTCAGAAATGCTATTTCACAAAGCAGATAGCTAGACCTGATGTTTCTTATAGTCCCTTCCATCTCCAGGGTGACCAGTATAATTGAGTACTTCTCTCTCTCTTTCTCTTTCTCTCTTTTTCTCTGCCTCTGGGTCTCTCTCTCCCAGGCTACAGAGGTCAGGTCAGCCCTAGGACAGGAAACCAGCCATCTGAGCTTCCTAATAATGTCTGAGGTAATTTGAAATATCTTTTTTTGCATACAGGGGGCATAATTTGCCTTCTAAAAG
This sequence comes from Budorcas taxicolor, assembly GCF_023091745.1. Classification (NCBI taxonomy): domain Eukaryota; kingdom Metazoa; phylum Chordata; class Mammalia; order Artiodactyla; family Bovidae; genus Budorcas; species Budorcas taxicolor. The sequence goes on from NC_068935.1 coordinate 39,557,194, forward strand.
TAGTGCACTATTTTGGAAACAGTAAAACCTTTGAGGACAAACTAACTTTGGATCCAGATTCTCCCATGTCTTAGCTCTATGATGCTGAGCAAGTCAATTTAACTTCCTTGAGCCCCATTTTCCTCACCTGTGAAATTAGGGTACCTGGTACCTGTCTCCTAGGTGTGCTGTGAAGATTTACTGGGGTAATTTAGCTCAGTGCCTGGCACAGTGTGCTGAAAGCATATGTGTTGAATGAATAAATAAATGAATGGCTATTGATACCTTTCTTTCCCTCCCTCCCTTTGATCAAGTGATGTTAAAAAGGCGTTTGCTATAGTTTGATTAAGTGGCGAGATCATGGATATACAATTCAGTCATTTTGAGGTCTGCCCATCTACTATCTGTGTGACCTTAGTAGTTAAAACTTTGTCTGAAATTTGGTATCCCTATGCATCTGGATAGCAAGGTCACGTGTGCAGGGCTGTTGTGAAGATTAAAGGGAATAATGTGTGTGACAGCACACATCACAGGATCTGGAACATAAGATGTGATTTCTAATATCAAGTCCCTTTCTCTGCCTCCCCTGGGCACTATTGTGTGTGGACTCATTTAATCTTCAGAACAACCGTGTGAGATATGTATTATCATAATAACAAGATAATGTATGTGGAGGCACCTAGTACAATATGATGCAGGTGGTCAATAAATTCTTTTTTCCTTCCCCTCCCTTTCCCTAATTAAGCCAATTATTATCCTGCCAACAATCATGCTTTTGCATAAACTATGCAAATATTTTAAAGAATGAGGTTCTAATCCTATATTGCTATCAATTTAGAAGGCAGTCCGGACACCTGGCCTATAATCAGAATTATGTTGATTTTAATAAGACGACAAAAGATCACACAAGGTTGATAGATATAAAGTGCTTGCCTAATTTTTCCTTATTATAGTGAGTTGCAAATTGATTAATTTTGTTTCTAAGTGTAACAATCATTAGGAAATCTTTTTCATATAAATTATAGCTTTACATATTAATATCATGCTTTCCTTAGCATCCTAAAAATGCTATTCTTTACTCATTATGAGGAGAAAGTTTTTTAATACTTATTTTTATTTTATTTTATTTATTTGGCTGCACTGGGTCTTGGTTGTGGCACATGGGATCTTCAATCTTCATTTCAGCATGTGGGATCTTTAGCTGTGGCATATGAGTTCTTAGTTGCAACATGTGGGATCTAATTCCCTGACCAGGAACTGAACCCAGGGCCCCTGCAGTGTGAGCACAGAGTCTTAGCCACTGGAACACCAGGGAAGTCCCGAAAGTTTTTATTTATGTATACAGAAATGGGGATTGGTTGGCACTGATTTCCTCTAATTTTAACCTTGCTTCTCACCTGATTTTAAACCCACCATCTAATCTCTACTACTTTGTATGTTTGAGTGTGACTTGAAGGTGGCCAAAGAGTTGAGTGTATTTGTAGTTGGGACAGAGAGCTTCATGCCAAAATAAAATCTGAATTACCCTGTTAGTTACCATGAGCAAGTTGCTTAACCTCTCTTTTCCTTAATTTCATCATCTGCAAAGTAAATATTACTGTTTACCTGATATGGTTCTTTGGGGGATTAAAAAGGTAATTTATGAATAAATAAGTTAATCCATCTGAAGACTTTAGCATTGATTTCACCATGTAGCAAAGGGTCAATAAATGTTAACAGCTGCCACTACTACCAGTACAATGATGATGAGGTGATAAAACCATTGCAGAATGGATAAAGAATTAGGTGTTCTGTCCATAAACTACTCTGAATCTCTGAAGGGTCATGTCACGCTTTCCTTAGTATCTAAAGAATTTTTTAAAATTCCAATCTCCATTTTTGAAATCTTTTCAAGGGACCTGTGTCCACTTGCTTGAATTAATATAAAATATCTGAGATCATCACTGAATCCTGATTCACCGAGACTCTTTCAGGGCCATAGGGGGATCATTTATACCCTTTTTTACCATTGTCCAAAGCCTCAGCTGTAGAAGGTATAGGAAACTGGGCTGAATGTGATTTGAATGCAGGAGAGCCCTTGACAATTTTTGTAATTTAATTGTGATGGCTTCTATTCTAATTTTTCTTTCTCCCCTAAAAGCAAAATATATCAAACTGTCTTAGTTTTGTTGAGTCTCGACTAATCATAATTTGACAAGAACCTTTTCCCTGTCTCTAAATAAACCAGAGAGCTTATGTAGAGATATTTATCTATACATATTCAAGGAAGTAGGGAGAAGGGAATAGATCTAGATTGATTGAATTCTTTTTCTTTTGAAAACTGACCAGTTGTTTAGCTGCTCTGGAGACTAAACTAATACAGGTAAATTTCCTAAGTAGCGCATTGATAGCTCAAGTGGGAATAGTGAACCTGGATGTGTAGTCTGGAAATTTTTGATAAGTTACAGACCAGTGTGTGAGCATGACTTTACTGGCAATAAAAATGGGAGGCAAAGAGAGCCATGGAAACTTTTGTCTTATTAATTCTTAAAAATAGAATGATGAATGGTTCAGATAGTCTCCTGTGTGAAGGTGAAAGGCTGAACACCAGTTATCTCTCATGGGCCCTTCTACCTTCAGAATTACAGAATGCCTTATTCCAGAACCATTCCATCTTTAGATATTTGCTTAGAAACTTCCTTCCATCCTTCTTTTCCTTACATTCCTTATATTCTTCCTTCTTAAAATATTTGCTGAGTGCATACTAAAAGCCTAGGTACTGTGCTAGAGACTGGGGTATGGCATAAGCGAGATGGACCCTGCTCCTAGTCGACAATTTATAATGTTCTGGGATGTGCTTGACTTGATCATTGGAGAAGGATAGCTCCTCAGTCATGTTTGGGCCTTGTGTTATAGAATATATAAGTTTTCTCTCTTTTCCTTAACTTGTACTACCTAAGATCTTAGAAAAAAGCTGTTTATTTTTATGCTTGTTATTGAAATATAGGAGATTAAAATATTAAGTTAGTTACAGATATACTACATAATGATTTGACATTTGTATGCATTAAAAATGATCACTAGGAGAAGTGTAGCAACCATCTGTCCGGCTTATTTATCTTATAACTGGAGGTTTGTGCCTCTTGATCCCCTTCATGTGTGGAACAGATGGTTGAGGTGGCAGAGAAGTAGCACTAGAGTGGGGTCAGGAGGTGCTGACATGTAGCCTTGTAACTTAAATAGCTCAGGAAATCTAGAGAGCCGAGGTGTGTCTAATTAAAGAAAAATAAGCAACAAAATACCAAAACAAAACAAACAAACAAAAGACTTAAAGAAAATAAACAGAAAATTCTTTTTTCCAGTTGGTCCCACGGGAGTTTCCTTTCTTTGCCTTTCAAGGGCTCAGTCTATTTCTTGTTTTTCTCGTCATCTGATCTACAGTTAAGGCTGCAGCATTAATACCTAATAAGCAAAAAAGACAGTCAATCCACCTGCTTTGTCTAAAAGAGAACTTAGGACCAGGTTGCTGGCTCCCCATCTCCCTCTTTCGAAAGAAAGAATGGTTTAGCTTGGCATCAGTTACTGATGCCTGCCTCAGATGGCCTCAGGGAGCCATCAGTCTCCCCAGAGTCTGTGAAATGCCCTCTTGAAAGAAGAGAGAGGCAAAAGCAGGTTTTCTGTGAGTGTGGGATGGAATCAAGGCTCAAGATTGTGGGGTTCATCATACTGGAGTCATGCAGGGGGACTTAGAAGCTCCAGGCCAAGCTGCTGCTGCTGCTAAGTCACTTCCGTCGTGTCCGACTCTGCGACCCCAGAGACGACAGCATAACAGATTTTCATCCACTTATTCATGAGTACATCAAAAGGGTATTAAGCGCTGACTAGTACTGGGAATAAAAGAGCAAACATCTTTCACTTTCCCAGATTCAGAAAACATCATTTCCATGTGTTAACAACCTCCAAAGAGGACAGTAGCGATCAGTCAAGTAAACAATAATGTTGAGAACAGAAGTGTGAGTCCACTGATATTGTACTTTTTCTTTAAAAAAAAAAACAAACAACTTCCCAATTGATTAGTTTTCTTTTTAGCCCAGAGCAAAGAAAATTTAGGTATGGGAGTAGAATGGGACCATAATATCTCTGTTCAATTATCTGAAGATCAAGATATAGATCAAGATAGTATCTATTACATTAGAAAAAGGGTTAGATCCAAGTTGTATAGAACCAGTGAGCACATCACAGATGATTTTAAAAGGATTCTGCTTATGGTTTATTTCTAATACCTATAGCTTATCAACTGTGGAATATATGGTCTTGGGAGCTACTAATAACAATTATTATAATATCAATAATTACTATTTTAATGTTTTTATATATAGTACTTTAAATATTTCTGGAAAATAGTAGGTCTCATTTAATCCTAAGCACTCATTGTGTGTTTCAGTCAAGGTGTACAGCATTATCCCTATTTTATAGATGAAGAAACTGAGGCTCAGAGTTGTTAAGAGTATTACTCAAGGTCACACAACAAATCCGGGATAAGCTGGTATGCAAATCCACACCTGTTGATTGGTCTTAAGGAAGTGTATGAGGAAAGATTTTTTTTCCCCTTGACTTCTTTTAGAGTGCAAAGAAGCTGTCTTCAGACCGGGAAAAATCAAATGGCAGCTCAGACTTTCAGGGAGGCGAGAGACATTTACAGGCCAGAGTCCAGGGTAGAACTTTGCTCTGCAAACCAATCCAGATGAAAATGAACTATTTTGTGTATTGTCATTTTTATTTTAAGATTGTGTTCTCTGATTTTAATATGAAAATGTAGATCTGAGCTGTTGGATGGCAAAAAACACACCCTTTCTTGCTCACTACACCTACAATCACACCATCCCCGATGTGCACAGATGTATGCTTGTGTGTGCATATGCAATTACTTTCTTAAGTCTGTGAACACACACTTGCACACCGGTTTCACAACTTGCCTGAAACAATAAAGATTGCCATCCAAAAAAAGACCAGGCTTTGCCGTCTTCTTCATAAAAACAAATAACTGAGTTGATTCATTTCATTAATGTGTCCATTTTTCCAGTGGTTTTCCTGGCATGGGGAAGAAAACGTTACTGTGAGTGCAGCCTGTGTGTGCGTGTTGGAGGACCACCTTACACCACTGTTTAAAACTTTTCCTTTTCAGTTAATGTGTTTTTCAAAGTTCTGTCTGATAATTGTGGATTGTATCTAGAGGCCCACTCGCTAAAAGCATGTTGAGTCATAGGCAGGTTATAAGAGTCCAGGAGACCTGCAGCGATGACTAAGAGAGTCATTATTTGATAAAAAGGAGAAAAAATAGGTATTGGTTTGAAAGAAAGGCTGGGAGAGCATGAAGAACTTCTTGAACAGGAGAAAAAAACACTTGGAAGCTAGCTGGCAGGGTGAGTGGGGACCGGAGAAAACCAGTCTTGTGCAGCAGGACTTGCTGCTGCATTTTAATCACATTTCTATGTGACTGGTTTTTTTTCCCCTGTTTCTGTTTTTTCATCAAGCAAGAAAGGACGCAGAGGGGATTCAGCAGGAGCCTAGCTCTTTAAACTTTGTACTGTACTCTGCCCCCTTACACATTTTCAAATTGACATCTAGAAGCTTTTCATTGTGAGTTCAAATGGATGCAAACACTGTATAATTTCTGTCACCTTGTAAATACTGGCAATTTAAAATGAAACCCTTGCCTCATTCTTTTAACTTTGTCAATGGATCCTAAATACTGTGGTATTTTGATGTCCACTTTCACCCAGTAAAATATAGATGGACAAGTTCTCTAACAGTCAGGCACTTAACATCTTTACCTTTTCTTCTTGAACTCACATTTCCAGTCACTTTCCCCACTGAAATTTATTCTAATGTGAAATTTTTATACTTGAAAGTCTTCTCTTGATCATCCTATTATACATTCAACAAAATATACATGTACCATGAAATTTTAAACTAACAAAAAAGCCCCATTACCAGAACTCTGCAAAGTGTTAAAATAAACAAGCAAGTAAGTCACAGAGTGAGTAACAGAGAATTAATTAGAACCTGGACTATGCTCTAACTTTCAGGATCTTATCCACTCAGCTCTGCTATATTCTGGGAACTCACAGAAGAAAGCGACTGCAACAATGGTAAGATTCAAGATGCCTAATGAGTAGACCTTTCTCACAAAGAGGGAGAAGGGTAATTGTGAAAAGGGAGGTGAGAAAAGAAGGCCAGAATAATTCTTCAACCTCAGGCACATTCACATTAGATCAGTTTTAGAGAATAATCCACATATACATTGGAAATTAATTTTCCTAAAACTCTCCCTCTCTGCATACCTCTTTGGGAAGTCGTTATGCACCTCTCTGGTAGGGTTCCTCAAGAGCAGCACCATTAACATTTGGGGTTAGATAATTCTTTTTCTGTAAGAGGCTGTCTGTGCATTATATGGTGATTAGGAGCACTCCTGGCCTCTAACCACTAAACACCCCTCTCCAGTTTTGACAACCAGAGATGTCTGCAGATATTGCCAAATGTCTAGTGGGGAATGTGTGCAAAACCTCCCCCACTTAAGCACCCCTGATCTTGGGTTCTGTGTACCCCAGTATGAAGACTGATTATTTAGCTTGTTAGGAATATGAACCAGGCCCAAATCAGCCAAATGTGTTATTTGTGCTGTTTTTAGGAAAAGGGCAAAATCTGGTTGTTTCTGTTGAAATTCCCTTCCTGCACAAGTGGGGAGTTTTTGAGCCCATGGAAACAGGAAATTTTCAAATCCATATCAAAGATTGTTGGGCCTGACCAGGCATTGGTCTCAAGGGAACCAAAATTAGGTTAGGATAAGGTATTTAAAGATGCCAGAGAAGGGAGAGAATGAACATGAGCAATGAAGTCACTAACAACAGAAATCATGGTAGCTGCCATTTACTATTTGCCAACCACTGTTCTAAGTGGTTGAATGGACTATCGTGTTGAATAATCACAATAACCCAGCAGATAGCTATAATCATTTGTTAGGGTACAGATCAAGCTGTTTTAACAAAATGACTAAAGCCTTTGGTGACTTAGACAAAATAGAAATGTGTTTATCTCCACAAAAGGGCCAGGTAGGCTGTTGAGGATTACTCTAGCTCACCACGCTGTGGGTTCAGGCCGCTTCTGTGTTGTTGCTGAGCTATTTTCAATACCCAGTCTCTATCTCAGTCCCAGATGGCACCTGCTGATTTTGCTCTCAGGTCTGTATTCCAGCCAGTGGAAATAGTAAAAAAGGGAGGGTGAGGATATGTACTTTTTTTTTAAGAGCGCAATCTAAAAATTATATACATCATTCCATTCTTATCCAGTTGGCCTGATCCAGCTGCAAAAGAAATGTGGATTTTAGCTAGGCAGCTAAGTATTCAACAACAGAGGTTGGCACTATAGCCTGAGGCTCAAAGACTATATTTTTTTGTAAATGAAGCTTTATTGGAACACGGTCACTCCCATTTACGTGTGTATTGATGTTGTCTATGCTGCTTTCTTGCTACAATAGCATTGCTCAATAGTTTTGACAAAGACTGGATGGGCTGCAAAGCCTAAAATCTCCGGCCTCTAAGAAAAATTTTGCCAACCCCTGCTCTAGAATAAGGAGAGAATGGCTATTTGGGGACCCCAACAGGCTCTATTCAACTTGTATTTAACACATGAGGAAAGGAAAGCTCATAGAGTTCATGTGAATGTCCAAAAGTGACATACTGATAAAGTGGCTGAGCTAAGATCTGAAAATGGCTCTGTTTGGCTCCAAAGGCAAAGATGTTCATTCTATCATACTGCCTCATTAATTCATTTAGCAAATATTTATTGTGTCTACTTTGTGTCAAGCCATGTTCTAGGTTCTAGGGATTGAGTAGTGAGTAAAAGAGAGGAAATCTATGCTTTTGTGAAAACTGTAATAAAAGAGACAGATTATTAGAAGGAAATTAAGTAAAATGTATATTAGAGATGATAGGTGCTGTAAATAAAAAATAAATCAAAAAAGAAAGAAAGGCAGTCACAAAGTTGGGGTAGGGATTCATTTTCTAAAGAACTGGTTAAGGATGGTCTCAATATTAGGGAAACCAGGGAGAATGAATCTGAGCCATAGCTCTTGAGAAAGAGGTGGGAGTCTGTGCTGAGAATATCCAATAAAAACCTCAAGTTCCTTCTCAAAGGAGGCAGAACCAAGGGTCATAAGCTGGGAGGGGAATTGAAGAAGAGTGTGATTGCCTAAGGCTTGTGTATGGTGGGTATCTGGTGCAAAGTAGACATATAGGAAGAAGGCTGGCTTAAAGCTACACGATTGTAAGTCTGCCTTTAATCCTTTAGATAGAATTCTGAAAGTTCTTTGCATATAAAAAAAGGTGAACATACACATGTAAATAAAACAGGCACTGCATCAGTTTGTGTAGTGGAAAGATCATGAATGTTGGAGTCAAACAAAACTGAAATTAAGTGATAATAAGTAACAGTAAGGAAGTAATGTACTCAGTTGCTCAGTCGTGTCTGACTTTTTCTGACCCTATGGGCTGTAGTCCACCAGGCTCCTCTGTTCATGGGATTCTCCAGGCAAGAATACTGGAGTGAGTTGCCATTTCCTATTCCAGGAGATCTTCCCAACCCAGGGATTGAACCTGTGTCTCCTGCATGTCCTGTATTGGCAGGTGGATTTTTTACCACTAGCGCCACCTCAGAAGCCCAAAAGCAGTAATGAGAGATGTACAATTTTTCTCATATGCATTTATATTGCATCTTCTTATTCAAATATAGTGATTAAATGATGTTGGTTAATGCTTCTGTGGGGCTGAAACAATTTTTTCAGCATTAAAAAATTTATTATTTTGTAAAGAAAAATCTTTAATGTTTATTTAGTGCTACCTGTGTGTCATTATTTTAGGCATTATTTTAATTACTTTACATGTACTTACTCCTCAAAACCACACTTTAAGAAAAAACAATGATAATTTTTTCAGCTGAAACCTCTCATGCCTAGAGGTCTGTTATACATCCAATATTGCTCGTGGACTTGTTGAGAGAGAACAGAGTGATCTCCATGGTAGGCTGTATTATTCAGTAACTTACCCAAGGTCACATAGTTAATAAATAGAGAGGCTGGGAGTTGATTCTGGGCAGTGTGGCAGAGGAGTTCAAGTGTTTAATAATTATACTACATTGCCTCACAAAAACCAATGGAAAAGTTATATGAGAAAACACGCTAGTTTCTTTTCCACTGTTGCTGATGTATATGAAAAGCCTGGTTATTTGGACCTTGTGATCTTATCAATGGCCACTACCCTCATGTCAGTATTTTGGATGTGCAAGCAACATCCCATGTAGCAAGTATTTCACTTCTAGAACACTATTCTTGGAAAAACAAATTTTAAAAGTGATGGCAAAGATGGTAGCACGTATGACTATTTACACTTGACTGTGTAGATGCCGATGAATGTGTGTGTCTGTATGTGTTTTCGTGTTCAGGTGTGAACACACGAGTTTAACCCCCAGCTTCAAATGTCAGCTCTTAGGTTTTCTCCCCAGAAGCCTAAAGTCCAGCTGCTTATGGGGAAAAATTTAAAAACAAGAAATCTGTCTCCTGTTTGAGGAGGCACACCTGCTTTTCCAGGATCTACTATCTCTCCACCGACTACTGTTACGCTGTCTCAGAGCTGTCACTGCCAAACAAGCATGGATGGCCAGTAACATCAATGGAGTGATTCTTTGCTCCAGTCCTGACATTTCAGTTTCTATTTCCTGCTGTGATAAAGATGATCATGAATATGATTTGCTCTCTGGCCTGCCATTTCTTTGAATTGTCAACATTTAGTAAGAATTTTCCTTGGTAATTTCTTCTACCCAAAATGGCACAAAGGATGCCAAGCATGGACTAAACATGTTTCCTTAGGGATGGAGATAGATTTTCACTGAGCCATTCCTTCCTCCATTTGGTCTCCTCATCCCCATTCCCCACCCTGACTAGATGACAAGTTCATCTAATTTCCATAAAAGTTTTTCTGAGGGCAAATTTAGCTGGCTACAATTGAAGGCCAATCCCTGTCAAGTGCTCTAATCAGTGCAGAGCTCCAACCACTGATAGAATTGTACTATGTAGAAAATCTAATTGGTAATCTGAAGTAATAGTATGAAGAAACTGATATATACCCAGGAACTTATGACTTCTGTGGGGCCAGGAAATACCACTATAATGGTGACTGAGTTTATAATACTAGGGTTTGGAGACCTCAAAGGATTGGCTCCCCTGCTCTTCTTGGTGTTTGGCATTGTCAGCCTAGCCACCATTTCTGGGAATCTCCTCGTCATGATCCTGGTGAGCATGCAGCAGGGTCTCCAGACACCAATGTACTTCTTCCTGGCAAACCTCTCATGCCTAGAGGTCTGTTATACATCCAATATCATGCCCAGATTGCTCGTGGACTTGTTGAGAGAGAACAGAGTGATCTCCATGGTAGGTGGTATTATTCAGCTCTACTTCTTTGGGGCTCTGAGTAGCACTGAATGTTATCTTCTGGCAGTGATGTCATATGACCAATACCTGGCTGTCTGCTGGCCTTTGCACTATCTGACACTAATGCATGGAACTATATGTTTGAGGCTAGTAACTGGCTCACAGATTGCTTCACAGTGACCGCTGCATTCCAGGCTGCTATGGTATCCAGCTTGACCTTCTGTGATGGCAATGAGATTGACCACTTCTTCTGTGACTTGAAGCCTCTGCAGAAGCTCTCCTGCTCAGATCCCCAGCTAGTCAGTCTGGTCTGCATGAGTCTACCAGCACTGGTGACTCTAGCCCCATTTGGACTAACCTTAGCCTCCTACTGGAAGATTCTTTTCACAGTCTTGCATATATCTTCCATGACTGGTAGGCAGAAGGCCTTCTCTACTTGTTCCTGTCATCCAGCGGCTGTGACCTTGTTTTATGGGACCTTGATCTTAGTCTATGCGCTGCCCTTTGCTGGCCAGGTGCCAATTCTCAACAAAACTGTCTCCTTGCTCTATACTGTTGTCACTCCCGTGTGTAACCGCCTTATCTATAGCCTCAAAAACAAAGATGTCAAGGAGTCCCTGAGGAAGCTGAGGGTTTGATCCTACAATGATGAGCTCCATTCAATCAACAAAAATTATGACAGTCTGAAGGTCTGATTAGGAAATCATAGGATAGATGATAATCTTTATAGCCTGAAATATTGATTAATCTCTGAATCATCTATTTAGCTGATATGGGGGGAAAGTTAGTACATTTGTCTCGGTTGCCCTGAAGAGAAATCAAACCAGTCAATCCTAAAGGAAATCAACTCTGAATATTCATCTGAAGGACTGTTGTTGAAGCTGATGTGAATAGCTGACTCATCAGAAAAGCCCCTGATGCTGGGAAAATTGAAGGCAAAAGGAGAAGGGGGTGGCAGAGGAGGAGACGGTTACATAGCATCACTGACTCAAGAGACATGAATTAGAGCAAACTCCGGGAGATACTGAAGGACAGAGGAGCCTGACATGCTACAGTCCATAGGGTTGCAAAGAGTCAGACACAACTTAGTGACTGAACAACCCTGAGGTGATCTAGTTTTCCTTGAGTGAACTGATACTGTGAAATGGGAGGAGTACTTTCTAGTTGGTGGGAGGGGAGCCGTTCTGGGACAGACAATGAGTAATGCGGCATACAATCCCCTCAAAAGCTCAATCCTGGAGGTAAGGATTGACAGGTGTGCTTTAGTTGTGTTCAATTTCTTCTCTCTGTGTGTATGTGTGTGTGTGTGTGTTTGTGTGTGTGTGTTATAAATTAGACTGGGAGACCTTGGGGGTGGAGGAGGAGTGAGAACTGTGCTACCCCAGGAGGAACTGAGAATTCCCTAAGTCAAGAGAGCATCTTTATTTGCTTAGTATTCAGGCTAGAGTTCTGGTGGTGAGGCTGACTGTGGTAAATGGCTAATAGTAATATGCACCCGTATTTGGCTTAGGACTAAGAAAGATGAAAGCAGAATCTAATAAAATATACAGAAACACCCTAGAAGAATAGTTTTGGAGTAATGTGCATTAAGCACTTACAGCAATTTGTTAGACACGTAGATTGCCTCAAGGCACTCTTTTCTAAGTGGAATTTTCTTTAGCATTCACAGCTACTCACTGTGTTTTTCTTTCTTTCTTTATGCACCCCTCCCAGATCTGCCTTCTGCTGTGTACCTAACTTACCCTTGATGGCCTCATTTGTGCTTTTGTTCCTTATTTTTGTATCAGCCACCGGCTACAAACATCAACTGACATATTCAAGCTACATTTGGAGAGAGAAGGGAAGCAAAAAGACTCTGCTAAAGGAAACAATCAAAAATATGCATTGAGACTAATATTATCCAGGCATCGTGCTAGGTGCTAGGAATAGAATAGTGAACAATGTAGATACAGCTTCTGACCTCAAAGATATCAGAGTCTGATGGCCTTGGTATTCAAATTACTCAGAACTGATATTTTTACATTGTTTATAGACTGTGGTTTTAAAAGCACTGCCTATAAAGAGAATCTCTGCACATAAAGTCACAATATTTTTACTTACCTTAAAGAATAATTTTATAATTAATTTGAAACAACATACTGGAAAGACCTAACAAAGCTTTCAGTATAACATATGAACAAACACAAGTGTTCAGAATGTCCCTTGCTTAGTTAAATATACCCCTTTTTTCCCTTTAAGACTCAACTCAATCACTACCTTCTTTCAGAACTCTCCCTGCTGTTTTGCTCATGTAATTTCTCCCCTGTCAGAAGTACTCTATTCCCCTTTATTTGACAAGTAAGCATGCACTGCTCTTCACAGTTCTGTGTACATGCCTAATCTTTCCAGTGAGATTATGAACCCTTTAAAGACAGAGATAGAAGGTCATTTCTAGCTGCACTCTCAAGTATCCAGCATAGTACACTTCACACAGTGGACATTTGATACTTGTCTCCACATGATCAAATCCAAGCTCCTCAGCATGAGATTCAAGTCTTCTATGACTCTGTTCCTGCGTCCTTCCCCAATCTCATCTCCCACCAAGTTCCATTTCATAATTTACCCATATCACACAGGTGCATCCTTACTCTTGCCTTTTGTCTGAAAATTCCTGTCCATATTTGTTTTTCACCTGGTTGATATCCCATTGATTTAATACTTGGATTCATCACAATCCTTACCAGGTAATCTTACCTGATTGTTTTTCCCACCCAACACATTAGGTAAAGTGATACCCTCCTGTATCCCCAGGGGGTTCAATATGGACCTACTTTTAAGGAGTAATCACATTATCTGGTGTGCTACCACTGCATTTTCAGTGCCTAGATCTATAGGCATAGCTCCTATTGACATAGGAGATAGACAATGACTACTTGTTGAAAGAATAGTTGAAAGGTTATATGTCTTCCTCACTTACTAGATTATTATTATTTCATTCACTTCAAGTACTACCCTTATACTGACGATTCTCCATAATTTAATACTGTGATAAATGCTATAAGGGAAAAACACAGGCGGCTAGGAAGGCATATAACAAGCATACATAATTTGAATTGTGTGGGAGATATGACGATTTCTCTGATAAAGCAGGGGAGGATTTCAACAGCGGGACTAGCTAGCAGCAGGGTCTTGCAGTAGTAAAGACTTTGGAGTGTTTGGGGAACAGAAAAAAGGCTAATGTGGTTACAACGAAGTGATCAAAGCAGAGAACATCACAGACGGGTCTGGAAAAATCAGCAGTAACCAGATAATACAAGACCTCACTTCATCTCGTTGCAACTGAGATTAGAACTCTTTGAATCATTTTTAGTAGAGTGACAGGATTCGTATTATGTTTTAAGATCACTCTGGCTGCTATGTGGAAAATGACTTTTAATGGAACTGGAGGGCTAATAGACATTGAAAAACCAGTTAGGGCACCGTTACAATGTTACCAGTGAGAAACAATGGTGGTGAGGACTAGAAGAGTAGTGGCACAGATGGGGAAAAATGAATTGAACTCAATATATTCAAAGGTAGAATTTGTAGAGTTTGATGAGGAATCAAAAATAACTTAGGTTACTGGTTTGTGAATTGAATATGTTTGTGCCACTCACTGGGATGAAAGAACCCTGGAACAGGACTAGGCTTGAAGAGAAATGTGTGAGAATATACTGATATACAGTGGATGTTAAGTAAGTAGTAAATATGCTATTCTGGAACTCAGAAGAGATATCTGGGCAAGAAATATGAATTTAGAAGCTGTCAGCATGTAGATGGCAGTTAAAATCATGGGAACGGGGGAAATTATGTAGAGAAACCATTTAGAGAAAGAAGAGAAAAGAGCCAAGAACAGGGCCTTGTGAATGATAGAGAATCTGCCTGCAGTGTGGGAGATTTGGGTTCGATCCCTGGATCGGGAAGATTCCCTGGAGAAGAGAATGGCAACCCACTCCAGTATTCTTGCCTGGAGAATCCCACGGACAGAGGAAGCTGGTGGGCTACAGTTCATGGGGCCACCAAGAGTCAGGCACCCTGAATGACTAACACGTTTACTTTCACTTCAGAGGAAGAATAAGGATGAGGATGATAGAGAGAGGTAGCAGGAAATCCGTAAGTGTGTAGGCTCATGCAAGTAGAGAGAAAGGAGTGTTATAAAGAAGAAAGCCTGGTAAGCTATACCGAAGGCTGCTTGGGGGAGGGGTAATCTGAGGACAGAGAAGAGTCCATTGCATCTGGTAACATGGAGGACATTGATGACCTCACTGAAAGGACGTTTCATAGAATGATGAGTGCAGAAGTCATACTGGAGTGAGATACAGAAGTGAATGAGAGGTGAAGGAAAGACACCGTGTGTAGATAATGTTTTGGAGAAACATGGTTCTCAAGGGAAATTGATTTGGTGAGAACAAGTTGCTTAAAGGAAGATGTTTGGTTTTTTTTTTTCTTTTTTTAAATATAAATTTATTTATTTTAATTGGAGGTTAATTACTTTACAATAATGTGAAGCAATAGAAAATATTTTAATACTACTAGGAAGAAGAACTTATTAGAAAGAGAGAAGTTGAAGATGTAGGAGATCAGAGGGTTATAGTATTTCATGGTCCCTGCAAAGACTAGAAGGTCCAAGGTCCAGCGTATATGTGAAGGGATTGGCCTCTGATCAAAGGAATGACACTTATACTGTGACAAATATGTACTGAATACTTACTATGTGCTTGGTTTTGTTTCAGGTACTATTACAACAATGCATAAAGCACGCTCCCTGCCATCCCATAGCTCACAGTTTCAGTTCAGTTCAGTTCAGTCGCTCAGTCATGTCTGACTCTTTGTGACCCCATGGACTGCAGCACACTAGGCTTCCCTGTCCATCACCAACTCACAGAGCTTGCTCAAACTCATATCCATCGAGTTCGTGATGCCATCCAGCCATCTTATCTTCTGCCGTCCCCTTCTCCTCCTTCCCTCAATCTTTCCCAGCATCTTTTCCAATGAGTCAGTTCTTTGCATCAGGTGGCCAAAGTATTGGAGCTTCAGCTTCACCATCAATCCTTCCAGTGAATATTCAGGACTGATTTCTTTTAGGATAGACTGGTTTCATCTCCTTGCTGTCCAAGGAACTTTCAACAGTCTCATCCAACACTACAGTTCAAAAGCATCAATTCTTTGGCACTTAACTTTCTTTATGGTCCAATACTCACATCCATACATAACTACTGGAAAAACCATAGCTTCGACTAGACGGACCTTTGTTGGCAAAATAATGTCTCTGCTTTTTAATATGCTGTCTAGTTTGCTCATAGCTTTTCTTTCAAGGGGAAAAAAATGTCTTAATTTCATGGCTGCAGTCACCGGCTGCACTGATTTTGGAGCCCAAGAAAATAAAGTCTATCACTGTTTCCATTGTTTCCCCATCTATTTGCCATGAAGTAATGGGACCGGATGCCATGGTCTTAGTTTTTTGAATGTTGAGCTTTAAGCCATCTTTTTCACTCTCCTCTTTCACTTTCATCAAAATGTTCTTTAGTTTCTCTTCGTTTTCTGCCATAAGGGTGGTGTCATTGGCATATCTGAGGTTACTGATATTTCTCCTGGCAATCTTGATTCCAGCTAGTGCTTCATACAGCCTGGCATTTCACATGATGTACTCTGCATATAAGTTAAATAAGCAGAGTGACAATATACAGCCTTGACATATTCCTTTTCCAATTTGGAACCAGCCTGTTGTTGCATGTCTGGTTCAAACTGTTGCTCCTTGACCTGCATACAGATTTCTCAGGAGACAGGTAAGGCGGTCTGGTATTCCCATCTGTTTAAGAATTTTCCACAGATTTTTGCGATCCACACAGTCAAAGGCTTTGGCATAGTCAGTAAAGCAGAAGTAGATGTTTTTCTGGAACTCTCTTGCTTTTTCTATGAGCCAATGGATGTTGGCAATTTGATCTCAGGTTCCTCTGCCTTTTCTAAACCCAGTTGAACATCTGGAAGTTCTCAGTTCACGTACTTTTGCAGTCTCACGCAGAATTTTGAGCATTACTTTGCTAGCGTGTGAGATGAGTACAATTGTGCAGTAGGTTGAACATTCTTTGGCATTGCCTTTCTTTGGGATTGGAATGAAAACTGACCTTTTCCAGTCCTGTGGCCACTGCTGAGTTTTCCAAATTTGCTGGCATGTTAAGTGCAGCACTTTCACAGCATCATCTTTTAGGATTTGAAATAGTTCAACTGGAATTCCATCACTTCCACTAGCTTTGCTCGTGGTGATGCTTCCTAAAGCCCACTTGACTTCACATTCCAAGATGTCTGGCTCTAGGTAAGTGATCACACTATTGTGGTTATCTGGGTCATGAAGATCTTTTTTTGTATAGTTCTTCTGTGCATTCTTGCTACTTGTTAATATCTTCTGCTTCTGTTAGTTCCATACCGTTTCTGTCCTTAACTGTGCCCATCTTTGCATGAAATGTTCCCTTGATATCTCTAATTTTCTTGAAGAGATCTCTAGTCTTTGCCATTCTATTGCATTCCTCTGTTTCTTTGCACTGATCACTGAGGAAGGCTTTCTTATCTCTCCTTGCTATTCTTTGGAACTCTGCATTCAGATGGATATATCTTTTCTTTTCTCGTTTGCCTTTGGCTTCTCTTATTTTCTCAGCTATTTGTAAGACCTCCTCAGACAAGCATTTTGCTTTTTTACATTTCTTGGGCATAGTCTTGATTACTGCCTCCTGTACAATGTCATGAACCTCCATCCATAGTTGTTCAGGCACTCTATCTATCAGATCTAATCCCTAAGTAAACAGAAAGTTATAATTACGTTGATTAATGCTATAAGTATAGCTTCCTATGTCAGTGCTGGGGAGAGAGAGAGAGTCATTGTTATGGGATGAATTTTGTTCCCCAAAGAAAGATATGTTGAAATCCTAATTCTCACTGCCTTAGAATATGACCTTATTTGGAGATATGGTCTTTACAGAGGTAATCAAGTTAAAATTAAGTCTTCTGGAATATGACTGGTGCTCTTATAAAAAGAGGAAATTCGGACAGAAAGACACACACACAGTAAGACACCACATAAAGATGAAGGCGGAGACTGGAGTGAAATGTCTAGAAGCGAAGAAGCACCAAAGATCGCCAGCAAACCACCAGAAATTAGGAGAGAGACATGGGTTAGATATTTCCTGCCCTCAGAAGGAATCAGTGCTGCCTTGATCTGGGACTTCTGGCCTCTAGAACTACAAGAAAAAAAAAATTCTGTTGTTTAGTACACTCATTTTATGGTACTTGTTATGGCCACTCTAGCAAACTAATACAGGCACCCAAACCAATCTGAGGCAAGGGGTTGGTCAGGTTAAGGGAAGACTTCCCAGTGGAGTGTTATCTGAGCTGAATCAAATAGGTAGGGGCCTGGGGAGCCATTCCATATAAAGTAATCATCTGCAGTGGTTTGGATGTGAAAGAGTGTGTACGTCCAAGCTACTGCAAGTACTCCGACATGGCTGGATCTAGCGAGTGTGGGCAAAGGTGGTGACAACTGAGAACTGAGAAGCTGGAGCCGGTTCACGAAGGGCCTTCTATTCCAAGCCAAGGAATCTGGACTTTATCCTGAAGCCAAAGGGTGGCCTCTAAATATTCATTCTCCTCCCCAGGAAAAGTTTTCTCACATCTATTGTGGAACTTCTCACAGAGAAACTTGAAAAACGACTTGCTTCTTGACCTCAAATACGAAGCTTACTCCTTGAAAGAAGAGACTATGTTCTGTTTACTGAAATACACCCAGTGCCTGGCAGGTGCTTGACGTGTAATTGTTGTTGTTTGTTTAGAAGCTCAGTCGTTCCCAACTCTTTGCGACCCCATGGACTGTAACTCACCAGGCTCCTCTGTCCATGGGATTTCCCAGGCAAGAATACTGGAGTGTGTTGCCATTTCCTTCTCCAGGGATCTTCCAACCTGGGATTGAACCTGAGTCTTCTGCATTGCAGGTGGATTCTTTACTGCTGAGCCACCTGGGAAGCCCTTAACACGTGGTAGTCTCTCAGTGAATAGTTGTCCCGTGTGTTCCTGGGGACAGCATTGGGACTTCTTAGCTCTCTTTGGAGTGATATTCCAAGACCTCCATATTTGCTTTCACTCATCTCTCCTCCTCTTCCTTCCTGCCACTGATTACCTTGCAACAGCCTTCCACAGTTGGCTCTCATTTCACTTCACTTGGTTTTCTCTTCGGATCAAGGGCCCTGGGAGCTTCTGGTGTGCTTCCCCCCACCCCGAATCAGTACTCCCCACATCAGGCAGCCTCTCAAGCATCCGTGTTCCTACTGTCCTCAGGGGAGCCTGGTTCACACCATGCTGAGACCTGTAGCCCAACCTTGTCACCTTATTTCTGCCATTAGTTCTGCCAGGACTAGTGCTTAACTTAGCCTAAGCAGGGTCATTAGGTCTGTTTCAAGGAAGTAGCTCTGGCCAGAATCGACCAAAGAACAGGTGGCAGCTTCGGCAAGAGGATGCAGTTGAGGCTACAGGGTAGGTAATGGCATTGCTAGGCTCAACAGGTGGGCAGGGTCAGGGAATACAGGCAATCTCTAATTGAGCCAAATTTGATCCATGGGACCTCCATTGAAAAAGGCAAAATAGAGAACCAGAATGGGAAACTAGGAACAATGATAATCAAAGTAAGATGCTAGCGGAAACCAGGTGTTCAAGTCAGATTGAATTCATTAAAAAATGTACATCTCCTCACATCTGCCCATTTCTACGTGCATAAACACACCCTAACTGGAGCAATCACACACAAACACACATATGCATCCATGCACACACCACAGACAAAATGTTGACACAGAGACCCATACCCACAGAATCTAGTGTGACCTGCTTTGGTTGGCAGATACTATAACACTTAATCTGTCTGCAACTGGCTGGGAAAGAAGCTCTTTATACATGCGTGTCCGAAATAATAGAAGTGAAGTGAAGTTGCTCAGTCATGTCCGACTCTTTGCAACCCCGTGGACTGTAGCCCACCAGGCTCCTCCATCCATGGGATTCTCCAGGCAAGAATACTGGAGTGGGTTGCCATTTCCTTCTCCAGGGGATCTTCCCGACTCAGGGATCGAACCCAGGTCTCCTGCATTGCAGGCAGACGCTTTAACCTCTGAGCCACCAGGGAAGCACCACTTAAAATAAAAATGTCCTTTATAATTTGCTTCAAACAGATAGCTTTTGGTTTTGTTATACCAAAATGAGCCTGATACAACTTTTTCTGAATGATTCCAAGCCATCTTTAAGGGCACTCATTACTGGGGGCTGGGCTTAAACAAAGGCTGTTGTTAGGAGCCATGTCAAAATATATTAAACTCTTTATCCCTCCACTAAACGGCCCCAGTGTAAACATTCTATTTACATAAACAGTCAGATTATCCATATATGTGCAGATATATATGGGTATGAATATATACACACACACCATCTTTCATATAAATGTCTCCCTACAAAATGCACAAAAATCATTCTGTGTAGATACACACACAGTGCATTTGCTTACAAGCAACCTGTGCACTGCCTGAAGCTAAGTTTGTAAGTGGCTCCCTTTCTTTCGTCATTTTCCTTCCTTCCTTTGCAGACTAATTTTTAGGATTAAGGAGTTAGTGCAGCATTCACTGCAGAATTTGGTGGTTTTAATTGGTCGCACATGACTTTGTTAAAGGAGGCATTTTAACTACAAAGAACTTTACTAGGAGATGTGCTCAGGGGGAGTTATTAAAAGCAAGTCCATAACAGCTCCTTGGGAGGATATTATTTTGCACTTCTCCACGCCCCCCCAAGAGGGTATGTGTACTATTGGTAACAAGGTGAGAGGAAATTCCCTGACTTCATTAGAAATCTGGAAAAATAACTTTTCCTTCCCAATATCTTCCTTTTTTGCTGGAACACATTTCTTCTGAAAAGTGGTATGGCAAAATGACCAGCCCCAAGTATCCTTTTTGTCTAATAAACTCTCTGGAGGTTTAGGATTTATCCCTAGAGAATAACCCCCTCCCCCACCAGACACAGAGACAGCAAAACAGCTACCTCATTAACTCGAAGTTGTTAATAACTGGGATCCACCTACACTGCTAATATTCCCATGTGTGCCACTTCAGGGAGGGGAGAAAAAAAGTTTCATGAATATTTCACCATCATTTGCTTTATTTACATGTAAATAATGTGCTCATTACAAGCCCTTATCTGTTCATTGAAGCCAGACTGGCAGAGCCTAGTGTGACACGCTTGGTTGGCAGATACCTTAACACCTGATCTGTTTGGCATTGGCTGGCAAGGAAATGTTTGCAAGTACATGTCTCAGATAATAGAAGTGTGCTTGCAGTGGCCAAGTCCTTTTCATTGTAATTGTTTCAAATGGATGTCTCTATGGTCTTAAAAGTTATTTATAATTAATATATAATATTAGATTAGCTTCAACTGTACAACACAGTGATTTGATATTTTTATGGATTACGAAATGACCGTCTCAATGAAACCAGTTGCCATCCATCATTGTACAAAACTGTTACATTACTGACTATATACCCTATGTGTACATTACATCCCCCTGACATATTTAAGCTGAAAGTTTGTATCTGTTAATCTTATCTATTTTGTCCATCCCTATCTTTTCATGCCAACTGGATCTGACACAATTTGACCTGTTCAAGTTGACTCCAGGTCATTGCTATGGACACTAATCATTGAGTTGGGCTGGACTATAAGGTGTGTCCTTAGTGTATCAGTTTAATCATCCAAGAAATGGCCACAGGCTGTCTTATTTTTAAAGCTGTATCCTGTTTTCTTTCTAAAGTTTTTGCTTGCTGATTATATTGTTTATGCCTCCAGTAGCCCTTTGATGTCTTCTATTCTATCCTAGGCTCACAAACCATGCTGAGTTACAGTTGTGTATAAAGTAAGACTGAGAGCCTTAGGAGTTTTTCTGTAAGTACTCTGCATGAGTTTTGATGTGTGGATTTTATATAATCCATACAAAATTTTGCTGCTCTAGGGTTTTTAAAGGTTAACTTTTAGAGTTTAGCTTTGAAAGTATTAGACAATTATGGTTTCTAGGAAGAGAACTTTCAGATAAGTGATATATCATTATAGTTAGGGTTAATATAGACAAACTAAAGCTCATTAATTTGGATTCCCCTACTTTATAATCTGAAACTGTCTTATTTATAAACAAGGTTAGGAGTTTACTATTTCAGCACCTACAAAAAGAAAGGAGAGAGTTGGTGGTAAATTAACATCTTAGAATCACATGGGTAATGTGTTTCATTTACACGCGAAGCAAGTATTTGTTGCTGTTGGTCAGTCACTAAGTCGTGTCTGACTCTCTGTGATGCCATGCAGTGTAGCATGCCAGGCTTCTCTGTGCTCCCCCGTCTTCTGGAGTTTGCTCAAATTCATGTCCATTCAGTCAGTGATGCTATCTAACTATCTCATCTGCTGCTGCCCCCTTCAATCTTTCCCAGATCGAGGTATTTTTCAGTGAGTTGGTTCTTCATATCAGGTAGCCAAAGTATTCATCAGCTTCATCAACAGTCCTTTCAACGAATATTCAGAGTTGGAAACTTGACTATATTTATCTGTTTATTAGTATGGATCCCATTAAGCCATCTACTTAGTAAAACAATCCACTGTATTTATTTGGGAATAACAATAACAATGAGACCTCAGTTAATCAATCCACCGAGAAAGAAGTTTATCTGAATAAAGTCAGCCTGGTATGCAGAGACATAGAGAACTGATGGAAGCCCTCAGTCCTTAGCTAGTGGTAGTGACAGTTAAGAAAAGAGAAAGCCAAGACCATTCTAGTGGGGAAGTTAAAGGTCAGCAGCGTCTTCAGTTCAGGAATAACGGGTGTGGGGTCATGTCCCAAGGAAGCAGGAATATACCCCACAAGCCTGAGAGAGTCTCAGCCTCCCTTTGGAGCACAACTGGAATGGAATATGTTTCTGACATTTCTCTGTGAAGCGAGTTCCTGAAAAAGAAGAGTCAGTATTAGCGGTATTCCCTTATAGCTTTGAAAGAAATTCTGACTTTACATTAAGTCAGACTGGTCTTCCCACCAATTAATAGACAGCTCAATACGTGCTAGGCATCATGCTAAGTGTTTTACATATATTCTTTCATTTAAGCCTTGTGAACTTTGCAGGGAGATATCATCTCATTGTATAAATGAGGAAACTGCAATTTGGTTAAAATGATTCACCTAACCAAGGTAGTGAATGGTGAAATTAGGTTTCAAACCCAGCTCTAACTCCACAGCCTGCTATCTTAACCATTAGCATGTCCTGTAGTTCCTCAAGAGATAGGATAAGACAAATATTCTTGGGTGCTATAAGAGGTACATGTCAGTAACTAAGCTGAGACTCAGGGGTTCTTCAAAGCCCTCCTTACCTATGTTCAAGCCCCTGGAGCAATGACCTTCAGCTAGTCCTGGCCTGGGACGATGATTACAAAATGCATGAACGAGAAAGGACAACATAAGTGTCCTAATTTCTAAAATAATCATCCTTGGGTCTACCTCTATGCAATCCAAATGGGAGTTATTGCTCAATGTTTGAAACTGTGACCAAGGCCAAACTGGAAACATGCTTTAACTTTCAGGAGCAAAATTGTCAACATCAGCCGGTCAGTCGTGCACTAGCTAGCCCTGGTGGTGAAATTCATGCTCTTTTCATGGCGCTGAAAAAATAAGTGGCTATTATTTAGAGCAAAGGATCACTATCGAAACTGTGTGAAATGAATTCGCAAGTGTTAAGAGATACTTATGAGGGGGTGAATAGCAAGAATTGCTCTTATGAAGAGCAAGAATTGGTTCAGGAAAGATGTCCACGATGATGTACAAATTGATCTTCCAATCATTGATAGGACCCCAATGGAAATAATGAAAAGGTCAAAGATTTGCTTTGTTAAATGTCTTAATACCTTGCAATAGTAAGAACGTTGGCTGGAAATCCAATCTGGATGAAGAAGCTAACTTGTTCTGGAAGAAACCGTAAACACAAGCAAGTTTCTGAAAAGATACTAGTGCATTTTGAATAATGAATGGAAACAGGAAGGACTTGACATTTGTACTGAACTTTCAAGGGAAGTTGGATAAAACAAAGTATTCTCAAGCAGAATAGTAACCAGGGTGGCAGATGGCTTTCTAGTATATTGAAGAAGTGAAAGTGCTAGAAACCTCAGAGGCAAATTCAGTGTGCCAGAGATCCCAAAATGGGTGCAGGACCCAACCACACATAAGGATAACTATTCTTCCAACAATGATACTATTCTGCTAACAATGATTATGCTATCCATGTAGAATTCAGTTCTCAAAGACAGGCAGGCAGGCTAATAGGGTAGTCATTCTATAGTACTATTAGAATTATATGCCTGGCTTCTTCACCACAACAGTGCTGAGGTTGGCAATTTTTCAATTTTAGTTGTGCCTAAGGGCATTAACAAAAACCCTGTGGGTTCAGCCCTGTCCTTGGCTCTTGGAATAATTATAGTCTTGAACATGAGAAATAGGAGAGATTCAGGCTTACTCTGACTTTTGCATCCCATAAATTTACTGGAGTCCTGCTTAATTTCGTATAACTTCTTCTAGAATCCAAATCTTTTATTTGGGTCCCCAGTTGACAATCCATTTCCCCTGAGAGTAGCATTCTGATTTGCCTCTCTTCATGCCTTTCTAACCCTTGTGTGTGTGTGTTAGTCATGCAGTCATGTCCGACTTTATGTGACCCCATGGACTGTAGCCCGCTAGGCTCCTCTGTCCATGGAATTCTCCAGGCAAGAATACTGGAGTGGGTAGCCATTCCCTTCTCTAGATGATCTTCCTTACCCAGGGATCGAACCCAGGTCTCCTGTGTCTCCAGCACTGCAGATTGATTCCTTACTTCTGAGCCACTGAGGGAGCTCCTTTGTGGCAGGACTCTGTTGCTTACTTTAGAACTATGCTTCTATCAGCTCTGAGAACCTCCTGGATTCCTTCTGCCTATTTCTTGCATTGCATTCTACTATTGCCACTTCCAGGTGTCCCTGACATTTTGGTCACCTCTTTGAGTTCGTTTCATAATACTTAAGTCCTTCTTAGAGTTAATGTAAGCCCTGATGGCCTATCTGATCTTTAGATTATGGCCATCTCTGATTTGACCCCGTAAGCCTAGGCAACATTTAATGACTCATAATGTTAAGAATAATAAAGATAATAACAATAATAATAATCATTCTTTGAATGATACCCTCAATCTCCAAAGTTACTTTACTTATCACACTAAACTCAAAGGGACTTTTGACCATTTGTGGAATGTAAATCCATCCTCAGAAGATGAAAGTTAATTTCAGCTGAGGAAATTCAATAGACTGTATCTAAGGAGCTAAAGAAAATACTCAAAAATAAGTTCCATTGATTTTATCTTTAGAATCAATGGAATAAGTATATAGTTTTCCAGTGGACTTCAATGAAAAGGACAACTCTCATTTGTATATGTAAATTTTGATGACTTTGTCACATAATCCCTCCAATTACTTTAGTAGTACTGTGAAACACCATTTGATATCAGTTTTATTAAACACTAATCTTGACCAGCTAGAATAGTAGTGATACCAGACATCATGTCCCCACACTTTGCTTTTGTCTTCATTCATGTTTATACCAGGAATGATCTTACACTACAGATGAAGTTTGGCATACAAGATAAATTTGAAGAGTCTATAGAACTTGAGAAGCAGAAGGAACACTAAAGCTTAGAAACAGTGGAGCCCCCTGCCAGAAAGCCCTAAATATTGTTTGCCTGTATTCTTGGTTTGTACTAAAATTAACCTGTGAATCCCACTCAGACCCCAATTCATTTGCTTGGGTTCCTGATGATACTTGTCTAACTCTTGGCAATCCTCTACTCTTAAGGCACTGAAATCTGTCTCTAGGTCCTCTCTCTGGAGTTCTAGCTCCAGATATGATACTCTGGAACACAATTAGAAACTTGCACAATCAGTGCCATTGCCTTGAGAGGCTGCCATGCAGCCTCCCCCACATCCTAGCCTAGCCACCTTGCATAAAAAAATCTAACATGGATGTGTTCTTAATTTTGAGGCAAGTACTGTTGGCAAACTTCTTTTAAGGCAAGACTGAAGTCCGTGTTGCTTCTTCTTTACCTTGACTTGCTCATTCCAGATTTCTTCTCCCTCTTTCCTCAGCGAGGAAAGTACCAGCAAAGTACCAGCATGGAGGTACCAGCAAGCCATCTGGCCCAAACAGCGAGGGTTAAGGTATAAATTGAAGCTGGAGCTCTTCTAACCTAGTATGACAGTTTGTACTGATCAGGTTAATGAGGATAATTTCTCTTTGGCTTGTACAGAGACCTGAAAATGTAATCTGATCTGCTATTAATTACCCTGTCCAATCATTAACATAATGTTTCACTGAATAGAGAAAGACTATTCACACTGTAGGAGCAGTGTATCAACCAAAGCGCCATAAAAAAAAAAAGTGCTGCCTTTTGTATTTGGCAGGGAAGCTGTACTATCACTGTGAGAAGGACATGCACTCTGACGTGTTTCTCACCAGTAGGGATGAGTTGTCCTGAGCCGTACACCCTCCTCCAGTTCCCTCGGGGAAATTACACAGAGGTGTGTGATGATTGGCACAGAATAGGGAGATACACTGTGGTTTTGGGAACAGAGTGAAACTAATTAGTCCACAACAAGATTAAATAACTGCGTCTTGAGTGACAGGAACATAATGCTTTATCAAATAAATAAAATAACTTTAGATGGCTCTTTTCCATTCTTTTATCAACAAGTATTTATTGAACAATTATTCCTTGTTAAGCTCTGTGCTGGGCACTAGGGATGTAGTATTCAAACAAAACAGACGCAGATCCTGTTTTGTGCAGTTTATAGTCCAGGTAGAGGATGTATGTATATATATAAAATCTCATGCAGAACATTCTAGTGCAGCTGTGAGAAATTTATAATGAAAAAGTGAACTGAACTGAAGTAAACTTTTTGGGAGAAGACTGGGGAAAAATACTCTTTTTCAATTCCATATTAAAAAAGTAAACAAACAAACAAAAAAAAGAAAACGTGAAAAAGCTAGGGTGCTCTAAGAGCATATGATAAAGAAACTGGGTGGAACTCAAAGAATGAGCCAAGTAAATAGTGAAGTAAGGAAGGGAAGAAAGAATAGCATCCACGAAAGTTATGAGGAGGCAAGCAGGTTTGAGGAACATCCAGGAAGGCAATGAGTTCAGAGAGCAAAAAAGCAACAAAATATGAGACTGAGAGAAGTGTTACATCTTTTTTGGCCATGAACACACTCTAGATGGGCTACAGGCCCTTGAAAGTTGACAGGTTATGTTGGTCACTTCCATGGTGCATTCGGACTTTTTCCTAAGGGCAATGGGAAATAGTTGAAGGTTTCTAAGCCCAGTTGAGCTTAGACTAGTAGATTAAAACAAAAAATCCATATAGCTAACACACCAAACAAACCCCTCAACTATCTCAGAAACCCGGATTCAAGAATAAAAGAAAGACATGTGTGGATGGAGCAGATGTAGCCTTTCCCCTCTATGTCTGCACAGAAGGCTAGGCAGAACCCCTGAGAGGCCAAAAAGTAATTACACTTCTACTCTGGATCCATGTCTTAACCACAAGGAGTGTGTTCTGCAGGCTCTATTTTCTAATTGAGGGTAATTACAAGAAGTTAAAGCTAGATTAGAGACAATTAGACCCTATACAAGAGGGAACTCTGTGGGTGGTCAGGAAGGGAGTAGGAAGAACCAGCTGGGAAAGTGTTTCCCAAACCACTTGGCGTTCTTTGACTCATATTACAGGAGGAGGTTTTTTTAGGGGGGAAAGAGTCTATCTGCTCCCGTGTGGTGCCTACCTGGAGGGCAGGCAGGTGAAATAGGTAAAGACACACACACACACACACACACACACACACATATCACTGACAGCCAGTCAAGATTGCCTTTTCCTCAAGCCAAAGTGCTAGAAGCCAGTAAGTGGAAACAAAGAGGAAAGGAAGGTGAAGGTCCCATTACTATTCAATTTAAGACATCTTATTTGAGCAACTCCTTTTTTGTGTGCTGCTCTGGATCTAGATGCTGTGGGAGATACATGGTGAGCAGGTGATCTTCCCTTTAGAGAGTTTCCAATTCTATTTGAGGTGTTTGGTGTGGCTGGAGCCCAGAGGGAGAGAAGGAGATTGGTGAGGGGTGAGGTCAAGAGGGGGCCACAAGCCAGGAGGAGGAGCTCTGACTCCTTTTCAGGGGCACTGGAGAACCACGGAGAGGGATGAACTGTGAGAGTGTGGTGTCAGGTGTGGGTTTTAGGAAGGTACATCTAGCCGCTGTGGGGAAGGTGGATGAGGGGGCATGGCAAGGAGCAAGATTAGGGGGCTCCGTCAGCGCTGCCTGTGGGGGGAGTTGGGGATGTCTATGACCATGAGGAGAAAA
The DNA here is from genome assembly GCF_023091745.1 of Budorcas taxicolor. Lineage (NCBI taxonomy): Eukaryota > Metazoa > Chordata > Mammalia > Artiodactyla > Bovidae > Budorcas > Budorcas taxicolor. Next base: position 39,585,130 of record NC_068935.1, read on the forward strand.
ATGAGGAGGAGAGGCCAGAAAAAAAAGTGACTTGTTTTAAACTCTCTTCATCCACCAAGCCTCCATCACTTTGATTAGTCATTGATTCATTCAATCAACAAACAATTATCTTGCATCTGTGTAGAGCACAGTGATAGGGGGCATCAAGAATAATAAGGATGATGTTATTCCAGTCTTCAAGGGGCTTAATTGAAATGAGCAGGACAGTCAATAGCTGCTCTACAATTTTAGACGTGGTCCTGATCAGCGGAGAGGCAGACAATCTCAGAAACAGTAGGCAGTGTGAGTGTGCATAAGCCCTAACGAGAGGCACAGTGGAAGGCATCGAAGTTTGTAGGAGAACAGTATGGTGGCTGTGTGTGTATGTAGAGGTGGGTGTGTGTGTGTGTGTGTGTGTGTGTGTGTGTGTGCGCAGACACGTGGGCACATTGGGCACATGCACATAATGAAACCAAAAACTCTAACACCAACAGATGTTTCTATAACACACACACAGCAAGAGAGACAAAGACAGAGAGAGAGACTTCTGCAGCAAGCAAATTTGGGTGTTTTGAATTTTCCCCTAAGAGGCATGTCTGGCAAACTTATTTTACCATGCAAGGATTACCCTGGAATTCCCAAGAACATTAGGTCTGTAAGGACTCAGGGAGGGTTCCTACTCTGTTGGCTCTTTCCCTTGAAGGAGGAAGCAGCAGTGGGCTGAGCCCCCAAGTACTCAGCCTAGTGCTTGGTGTCCTTCATAGAAGCCCAGGCTGTTCGGAGAAAAAAAATACTCCCTGGGGGTGGTGGGGGCCCGGAGCTCCCCTTAGCAGATGCCCAGTGACTCATAAGCCTTCTCACTGCCTTCTGAACATCCTTGTTTCTCAGGCTGTACACGATGGGGTTGACCATGGGAGTGACCACAGTGTAGAACAAGGAGAAGATCTTGTTCAGGACAGCAGCCCGGGTCGCTGCGGGGATGGCGTACACTGTTCCCAGTGTTCCATAGTACAGCGTGACCACTGTGAGGTGGGAGGAGCAGGTGGAGAAGGCTCGTCGCTTTCCTGCAGCTGATGGAATCCTGAGGACAGCAGCCACAATGTGGATATAGGAGGCTATGGTGAGTACGAAGGGCACCATGGTGACGAAGGAGGCCAGGAGGAAGGTGGTTTTCTCCACAATCTCAGTATCAGAGCAGGCCAGCTTCAGCACAGGGGCCAGGTCACAGAAGAAGTGGTCGATCTTATAGGTTGCACAGAATGGCAGCTGAAAAGTCATGGCAACAGTGACCACAGGGGTTAGGAAGCCACCCAGCCAAGAGCCGCTTGCAAGCAGGACACACGTGTGGAGGTTCATGAGCGATGGGTACTGGAGGGGGCTGCAGATGGCAAGGTAGCGGTCGTAAGACATGGCAGCCAGCAGAAAGCACTCAGCTACTGCCATGGAACCGAAGAAGTAAAACTGCACCACACAGCCCACAAAAGAAATCACCTTGGGACCTACCAGCAGGGTCTGCAGCATCTTAGGGGCAATAGAGGTAGTATACCAGATCTCAAGGAAGGAGAAATTGGACAGAAAGAAGTACATGGGGGTTTGGAGGTTACGATCAAGGGAAATGATGATAAGGATAAGAAGGTTCCCCAGCAAAGTCACTACATACATTCCCAGAAATATCCCAAAAAGAAAAAACTGTAACCCATGGAGATTCCCGAATCCCAGCAGGAGGAATTCTTTGACTGTGGTCAGATTACCCATATCTGTGAGATTCACGCATTGGACCTGAGGAAAGGAGAGACATAGGGCCAGTTGGAAAAAGAGACATGCTACTGGGTAGCACCGTCAGATATGTCATATATTATAAAACTCAAAGACCCTCGTTCTTCTTGTCTGGAATACATTTTCTGTTTTGTTCTACTAGGTGTATTTACCTAATAGCCACAGAGAAATCAGAAACTAGGCCCTGGAGAGTTAACAGAGAGGATGTCTCTTTTGCTCTTTTCCACTCTTTTCCTTGACATAACAGGTGATGAATCTACCTTTGGGAGTCTCACAGTGGGAGGCAAACATGTCTTAATGGGGACATGGCAAGAAAGCTTCTCTCAACACAGCTTTTAAGACTCAATGGAAATGTGACTCTAAAATTATAAAATAACACTGGAATTCACATCACCCCATCTCCCCCCAGACCCCTAAATCAGGGTGGATTTCACCAGGAGTGTAATTGGAGGGAGGAGGGGAATTCAGAACTATTGATCTTAAAGTACCTGTAAGAAAAATAAGAGTTTCTGCCAGGCTCTGGGGACATGTAGCTGATTGCTTCCATGGCATCAAATTCCTATGGAAATTGAGGGGAAAATGTATGTAAAGTTATTCACTTGAAATGTTAGAGAAAAATAATGTTCCATCCCTCATAAATGAAAATGACATTCCTGACTCACAAGCAGTAGGATGTGCATTTAGAGTTATTTTTTCCAGTAGCAGGCATGGGTTAGCAGTGAGTCATGAAAGCAGCTCCCCCATCCCCACAAGCATACCTCCCCCACGACGCTCAAAGACCCAAATTTGTGAAATGGCTGTCTGGTCTTAGGGCTTGAGCCGTGCAATAGAATTAACAATCAATCTGTGCTGTGGCCTAACTTAGAGGTAAATGCGAGGCCAGACGTAGGGGCTTGGTTCAGCTGCTGGTGTAGGCTGAAGGCTCAGTCTGTGGCCAGGAAATAGAGCAAGGCCATCTTTGCTGCTTTGCTTGGGGTGATGACAACGTGTCCCTAAAAGGTTACAATTAAGTCATATTTTTGTAAATGAAATCCTATTTTAAATCTACTCGGGGAACTGCCTATTCAAAGAACTCATTAAGAATGCTTCTGTGACATGAAAGAATTCCTCCATAATTTATCCTTTGTGCTAATATAAATTGTTAATACACTGGGCTTGTGTAAAGGAAGGTCCACCTCTAACGGGGATCTCCAGGACATTCAGGGAGCCTAAGGTGGTACTGAATATAATTACAGTGCATAAAGAAAATCAATCAGCAAGTGGAGTTGTCTCTGGGGGTGATGACTGCTTCCTAATTGGGGGATTAAGCTGCAGTGTCCTATTACTTACCATTTTACCCTGTCTTCAGAGACTGGCAGCCAGCATTCAGAACTGAAATTAGCATCATTAGATTTTTATCATTCAATCCTAAATCTCATTAGTTAATAATGAATAAGCTTGATTTTTCCCTTTTGATTTACAGGTATGGTCTTTAAATGCCTCCAAATTCAAAGGCATACCAGCTTCCCTAAATCCTTGCCCATCCTCTCTTTCTTGCACTGAAGACATTAATGTGGCAAAAGAGAGGTTTCAGCTCAGGATACTATTCATTCATTCATTCAGTCATTCACTCACCACATATTTTTAGACACTTACTCTGTGTCATATTATTGGGCTAGGTAGGCTCTGGAGATAAAATTATGAACAGAAAAGTAATGGTCTCACTGTTTTCAGAACTTACATCCTACTAGTGGAGGTGATTTTAAAAATAACGGTAAAACTACTATTGTGGTCAGTTCTATGAGGGAGAAAAACTGGGTCTTAATATAAAAAACAATACAGGGAGAGGTGATTTCATTTTGACAAGATGCTCAGGGAAGATCTTTCTGAAGAAGTCATATTTCAGCTGAGATCTGATAGACTAGCCATCTAGGAGACCAATCCGAAGGGAGGTATTACAGGCAGACAGAGAGCATGTGCAAAAGTCCTGAGTGAGATAAGCACTTGACTACTAGAAGCATTAGAACTAACAAGCAAACAGCAAAAACAAGAACTGTAACTGGAGGGCTACAGGTGAGGGAAAGAGTGAAAGGAGGTGAGTTTGTAGAATGCATATCTGATTTACATTTTGAAAAGATCCCTCAGGCTTCTGTGTGGAGAATGACTGTAAGGGACCAAAAGGGAAAGGGAGAAAACTCGTAAGGAAGCTAGAATAGTAATACAGGTAAGAGATGGAGATCAAGTTGGGATGGAGTAAAGTGAATTAATTTTAAGACTTTTAATATAGAAGAATATGTATATGTATGTATGCGTATATATATATACATACTCATCTGTATGCATATTATGCTTTACTAAACACAGAGAGCTCAACTCAGTGCTCTGTGACAACCTGGAGGGGTAGGATAGGGTGGGAGATGGGAGGGAGGTTCAGGAGGGAAGGGAACTATATATACTTGTGACTGATTCTTGTTGATGTCTGGAAGAGGCCAACACAGTATTGTAAGGCAATTATCTTCCAATTAAAAAAAGTAGTGAAATGACATAGGTTGTAGACAAACTGCATTAGAAGAGGACATGAAGAACAGGAAGGAATTAAGGATGAATCCTAGTTTCTGGCTTAAGCAACTGTATAGATGATCCTCTCTTTTCCTGAGAATCAAGTAGGTAACTTAGTTTGAGGGGGATTTTCTTTCGTTTTCTTTCCATCCATCCATCCACCCTTCCTGCCTTCCTTTCTTTTTGTTAGATGTAGTGGGTGATGATCCATTGCTGTGATGACAGTTTTAGTCCTCCTGTGGGTCAGGAATCTGGTAACAGAGTCTCAGCCCTGAGAGACAGGGCTCCCACTGTGGCCATACAACAAACTTAAGGAAAAGTCTAACAAACTCACGTCCTAGTTTTCAAAAAGGACCAAGGAAGAGAGTGAACATGTCACTGTAACCTTTACTCACTCTGCAGAAATTGCTCAAAGCACAGGGTTAGCAACTGCATACCAGGAGCATCTTGTGCATAGGAAAGCAAATTCCATGTGGGACTGTTTGAACTCTCTTCAATGTGAGTCTCTGAGAAGCCTTCATTAACGGCAACCCAACTACCTAGAGCTTTCAATGATCTGAGATTTTTTTTTTTAATTCTGTTATGTCTCATTTTGCCTTTGTGTGCATGAAAGAGATAATGAAACAAGCTTAGTCAAGAAAACAATTTTCAGGAGCTATTCTAGGGTCAGAATACATTCAGTTCTACTCTCCCTCTCTTCATTTTATTTGTAGTTCTGACCAATCAAAATTAATGCTCAGAATAATGGCTTGGAAGCTCTGAAAAATCCTCAATCAGTAAAGACTGATTCAAGTATATCATTATACTTGATTTACTAAGTCTGGACAGTGGACTGTGATAGCTTAGTGGAATATTTCTTTTAAGCAAATACAATAGAAAACAGCTTTGTTCTTACCCTTCAGTTACCCAGAAAATCTAATTAAATATATGCCCTTTCCCCTTTTCCTTTGATGTTCCCTTAATCATGACTTGCCTTGGTATTAATTTTCTTATGTCCTTATAGTTAACAAAAAAATATTCACTAACATGAAAAATTGTTTGGTGCTCAATGTAAAATAAAATCATCCAAATTTACCTCCTGCACCATCTTCAAGATGCTAATAGTTGCAAAAGTACAATAATGAAATTAGAAGTGTAGCAACATAACTAGGAAGTGAGAGACTAGAGAATGAGCCCAAACTCATTACCTCTTCTAGAGTCAGTCCTCTTGGAAAAGGGGGTGATGAGGAGGAATCTGAAGAATGGCTGAAGATTAGTGCTGGAAGGGAGAAATATACAGCTTGATAAGGAGAGCAATGATCTGACTATACCTGTCAGATACCATCTGATCCAGCAAATTCACTGCAGTGTATGTATGCAAAGGAGATGGAATCAATATCTCAAAGAGATATCTGCATCCCCATGTTAATTGCAGCAATATTCATTATAGCCAAGATGCCAAACAGCCTAAATGTCCACCGATGGATAAATAAATAAAATGTGGTACACACATACAGTAGAAGATTATTCAGCCTTAAAAAGGAGATTCCTGTCATTTGCAACAATATAGATGAACCTAGAGGGCATTATGCTAAGTGAAATAAGTTAGATGGAGAAAGACAGAGGCTGTATGAGTTCACTTATATGTGGGATCTAAAAAAGATGAGGTCATAGATCCAGAGACTAGAATCGTGTTTATCAGGGGCTAGGTGGGTGGGGTGGGGAAAATGGGAAGATGTTGGCCATAGGGTACAAGCTTTCAGTTATAAGATGAATAATGTACGGCATGGTGACAATAGTTAATTGTACTTCATTGTATACTTGAATTTGCTAAAAGCGTAGATAAGTGCTCTCACCACAAAAAAGTAGGTGCCTTAAGTGAGGTGATGGATGTGTTCATTTGATTATGGTAATCATTTCATAATGTATACATATATTAAATCATCTTGTTATATATCCTAAAACAATTAGAAACTCAGTGCTCCCCCTTTCTTCAGACCCCCAACTCTATCCATTTTTTTTAAAGCAACAAACACATGACGCACAAATGTGCCCTTAGCTCTTCATTCTCCCCGAAGTTATACTATACTGGTATCAGGAGCAGTTGTTCAATGGTATCAGGGATACTTAGTAGGTACAGAAGATCATCTTGGTAGCCCAGTCCTTACTGTTTAGGTCGCCCCTTTGTCTAAGCACATATAAACCTGTTCCTGAAAGTGATATCTGAGAGATACTAGGCTGGTGAACAGGAAAACTACCCAGAGCAGAGTCTTTGAAAGAGGAGAGCAGAGAAGAAATCCTTAAGTTGTACTATACTGTCTCTTTTATCAATAGATGAAGTTGATTTTTTTAGTCCTCTCTCTTTATAAGTAGTGTCTTTCTTCTTGAAATTTTTTAAAATTGTGGTAAAAGTCACATGATATCAAGCATACTATTTTAACCATATTTAACTATATTGAATTACAGTTCCAAGGAACTAATTATATTCACATTTTTGTGCAACACTTCACATCATCCATCTTCTGAATTTTCCACCTTCCTAAACCAAAACTCTGTCCCCATTAAACAGTGATTCCCCCTCCCCACCCCACATCTACCCCCTGGAACTTAGCATCGACCAAAGTACTTTCTGACTCTATGAATTTGACTATTCTAGGTACCTAGTATAAGTAGAATCAAATGGTATTTGTCTGCACCTAATATATAAGCACTGTCTTTCTTGAATAATTCAAGGTTGTGCCATGCAGCAGGAAATTTTGATTAAAAGTTTATTTTCCTTTGAACACAACTGGTGGAACATTACAGACAGTTCATTTTTTTTAGGCTTCCCTGGTGGCTCAGAAGGTAAAGCATCTGCCTGCAATGCGGGAGACCTAGGTTTGATCCCTGGGTTGAGAAGATCCCCTGGAGAAGGAAATGGCAACCCACTGCAGTACTCTTGCCTGGAGAATTCCGTGGATGGAGGAGCCTGATAGGCTCCAGTCCATGGGGTCACAAAGAGTCAGATACAACTGAGTGACTTCACTTTCTTTTCATGTTCTTAGAAGAATTGTACATTAACACAAGTAACCCCTTGGTGTCCAGGGGATTGATTTCATTATTTGTGGTTTTGCATCTTAAGACCTAGAGATAGACATTATTGAAACCTGGAGACAGGCATTGTTGAGATGCCTGGAACAAACATTATTGAGACCCAGAAACAGACTGGGAGATAGGCATTACTGAGACCTGCTGACAGATATTTCTAATTCAACTACATTCTTTGGTGCCAAATACTTTTTCTCCTGTTCTGTTCCATTTGTCAACATGGTAGACAGCTAATAGGCCAGGAAATATCTTGGGCCAAAAGGTATGTGATGTGTCATAATCTGACATACCTAGCCTAAATGTGCAGCTGCGGCTGCTGCTAAGTCGCTTCAGTCGTGTCCGACTCTGTGCGACCCCATAGACGGCAGCCCACCATGCTGCCCCGTCCCTGGGGTTCTCCAGGCAAGAACACTGGAGTGGGTTGCCATTTCCTTCTCCAGTGCATGAAAGTGAAAAGTGAAAGTGAAGTTGCTCAGTCGTGTCCGACTTTTAGTGACCCCATGGACTGCAGCCTACCAGGCTCCTCCATCCACGGGATTTTCCAGGCAAGAGTACTGGAGTGGGGTGCCATTGCCTTCTCCAAAATGTGCAGAATGGCAGCAATTTTCCTAGTAAGTTGTGCAAAGAGTAATAGGCTCATCCTTTCATTCCCCACTGTCAAGATATTGCATACAAAAATTTGGGGGGGGGGTCTAAATAATCTGTATAAACACCTAAGTTTCCCTTTACCTCAACATAGACTCTAATTATGGTTGTTACTTTATAGCAAAAATCTGAAATTGGTGGAATCCTGAAAACATTCTGTCAATAAACCATCCTTGAAAAACTGGCTCTCCACAATGCCAAATATCCAGTTTGAATGAGGGGCTTACTTTCTAGCCAGTTATATTCTTCTAGTTGACTTCTCATGTTCACCTTATCCTCTGAGTCAAAAAATAACATTTTCTAGACTTTCTATGCCTGCTCCATATCCTTATATCCAGGAGAACTGAAACAATCCATTCCATCATTCTAATATTTACCTGTTCGTATACTCATGGTGCTATGCGTTTGAATAGTGGTGACATTTATTTTTTTGCATCTGGAGAAACCTCAGTACTCCTCTTAACTCATTGCTCTTTAATCCCCACCCTGTAGCACTCGAGAACACTATATCTGTCACCACTCACATTTTTTTTTGAAGCTTTCTGCTCCTAGACTCCTCTTCTTTGCTGATCTTGACAGATTTACAGCAGTTAGGACACCATAGTCACAGTCACATGGTGTCTTTGGTCTGTACCAAATTTATCGTGTCACAGGAAAGGAGTATATTGTAATAGTTAAGAGCCTGGTCTTACAGCCTGTCAGACAGACTTGAGTCTCAGTTCTGGCTCCACCACATACTCTCTGTGTGACTCTGAGCAAGTAACTTAACCTCTTGGTGTTTCAATTTTCTCAGCTGTAAAACAGAGAATAATTATAATAATAAAACCACCTCATAGTGTTTTCATTAGAGTTAAATGGGAAAATCCATACGAAGCGTTGGTGAGGTGCCTAGCATTCTGTAAGTGTTCAATCTCATTTTCATTTGACAATGTGTACCTGTGGGTGTGATTACCCTTCAGTTGTTTCCCTAACAAAATTATTAATAATGGCTCAAAGCTAGGTACAATCTTACAGTATTTTGTTCTTTTCTGATCTCCTTCACATAATCTGCCGTAAGACCTGAGTCCTCAGTAAGATCTTAATAAATGTTTATTAGTATAACACTTTTCCCATCCCTGCCAAAATCTGCAAGCTCTAATAAGGTCACTCTTGACAGAAGTCCAGAGAGATTTTTCTTACCTCTTATTGTCCTTTTCCTCTACAGAGGGGCTGGCTTATGACCCTATGGTCTGGACAGCTTCATCTTGACAGAGAATAAGGATCCCCCATCAAGAGCATTCTCAGTCTAGCTGCTGTTCTAACTGCCCAACTTAATATCCTGCCTTTGCTTCTTCCCATTAGGGAGTCAGGTCCTACCTGTTTGCTCGATATGTTCTTATGAAAATCAATTTCCCTTTAGCCTGTTTCCCATGGGTAGTGTTTTCTCCTTCCACTGGGGAAGTTAAAATGGTTGAGTATACAGAGAGCACACAGAATGTCTCGTGCCAATGAATTTCTTACCAAATCCTAAACTCTGAAGTTTGCCAGGTCAGAGCAGCCAGTTACTACTCTGAAAGCCAGACTTCCCGGTTGTGATGAATGGGGCCAAACTTCAGCAACGCTGGGAGATTGGGAAAGCTTGATCTGAAGCTACAGTTCCTCTTTCTTTCTCTAGTGCCTTCCACCTTGGTTGATCCCAGTTTCATATTATCTCTGAACCCTTTTGCTTTCTCTCTACCTCTAGTTCAGTATTTCTAAGCTTCCCTTCAAAATATTTTCTCTTTAATTTGTGTTAAAATGCACATCTAGTTTTGATGCTTACTTAGTATAAAACTGAATATAGATCTGTGATGGAAATCTTTGCACATAGTTAGCACAAATTGTTTGCTGCATAAATAAGCTAAAGATCCAGAAATACAACTATTTCCTCTTGACTATGTTCAGTAATAAATCAACAGCTAATAAAAAGTGTTTTCAAACTTCTACCCTCTCCTTTTGGTTCAAGACTACTAGGAGACCCCCTTCAAAATATCAGTCACTCTTTTCAGGCTTTGATTTGTGGTCAATTTCTTGGACTCATTATGAATTTGGAATTGTCTGAATAGCGATCTACATAGCCTCACTATTGCACTAGCTATAAAGGAAAAATTTATTGAGAAAATTAGTATTGTAAACAAGGTTGCAGGGGTCGTACTTAAGACTCTTAAAGAGAATCAAGCACACGTAGTATAAATCAATACTGCTGATTGCAAATGATTTATGCCTATTCATTAAAGCAAATACCTCAGATATTTGACAACCTTTAAAGCTGTTAATTCAAGTTATTGAATATACTCAAGAAAGAAATAGTTGTGTTTCAGATTTCCATTCTATTATTCAGTCAGAAAATAATTACTGAATACTTGCTGCATGCATAGTCCCACTATGGGTATATCCTGAATTATAGAGTAAGTGTGCTCCTTAAAAGTATTGTATCTTTTAACTTTTGTAAAACTACTCCAATTCCTGATTCATCAGGGGGCCTTTCTAAGAAAAGAAGTCCTGTAACAAATTTTTGAAGAGTGAGGAGTATTTTGTATTATGACTACTTATCTGATTGCTCTATCTCTGTTTTATAAGTATAGACTTTTCGGTAGTAGATTTTCTAAAATAGAGTTATTCCTACAATTTAAACTGGGCTTTATTCCCAATTATAATCTGTTAACACAGGACCCAAATTTTTCTGGGTTTCAGATAGCATCAGGGAAGGATCTACCACTACATCCCTAAAAACCCTTTGGTAAGACAATGAAGAGCTATACAAAAAAGATCTTCATGACCCAGATAATCATGATGGTGTGATCACTCACCTACAGCCAGACATCCTGGAATGTGAAGTCAAGTGGGACTTAGGAAGCATCACCGCGAACAAAGCTAGTGGAGGTGAAGAAATTCCAGTTGAGCTATTTCAAATCCTAAAAAATGATGCTGTGAAAGTGCTGCACTCAATATGCCAGCACATTTGGAAAACTCAGCAGTGGCCACGGGGCTGGAAAAGGTCAGTTTTCATCCCAATCCCAAAGAAAGGCAATGCCAAAGAATGCTCAAACTACTGCACAAAGCCTTTGACTGTGTGGATCACAGCAAACTGGAAAATTCTTCAAGAGATAGGAATACCAGACCACCTGACCTGCCTCCTGAGAAATCTGTATGCAGGTAAAGAAGCAACAGTTAGAACTGGACATGGAACAACAGACTGGTTCCAAATTGGGAAAGGAGTACATCAAGGCTGTATATTGTCACCCTGCTTATTTAACTTATATGAAGAGTATATCATGAGAAATGCTGGGCTGGATGAAGCACAAGCTGGAATCAAGATTGCCGGGAGAAATATCAATAACCTCATATGCGCAGATGACACCACCCTTATGACAGCAAGTGAAGCAGAACTAAAGAGCCTCTTGATGAAAGTGAAAGAGGAGAGTGAAAAAGTTGGCTTAAAATCAACGTTCAGAAAACTAAGATCATGGCCTCCAGTCCCATCACTTCATGGCAAATAGTGGAAACAGTGGTAGACTTTATATTTTGGGGCTCCAAAATCACTGTAGATGGTGACTGCAGCCATGAAATTAAAAGACACTTGCTCCTTGGAAGAAAAGTTATGACCACCCTAGACAGCTTATTAAAACACAGAGACAATAGTTTGCCAACAAAGGTCCATCTAGTCAAAGCTATGGTTTTTCCAGTAGTCATGTATGGATGTGAGAGTTGGACTATAAAGAAAGCTGAGCACTGAAGAATTGATGCTTTTGAAGTGTGGTGTTAGAGAAGACTCTTGCGTATCCCTTGGACAGCAAGGAGATCCAACCAGTTCATCCTAAAGGAAATCAATCTTGAATATTCATTGGAAGGACTGATGCTGAAGCTGAACCTCCAGTACTTTGGTTACCTGATGCGAAGAGCTGACTCATTTGAAAAAACCCTGATGCTGGGCAAGATTGAAGGTGGGAGGAGAATGGGATGACAGAGGATGAAATGATTAGATGCCATCACTGACTCAATGGACATGAGTTTGAGTAAACTCCAGGAGTCGGTGGTATACAGGGAGGCCTGGCGTGCGGCATTCCATGCGATCGCAAAGAGTCAAACATGACTGAGCGACTGAACTGAACTGAACTGAAGACAAATTCAAGAACTCTTTCTTCTCCTTCTCCTTCTTCTTATTCTCCTTTTCCTCCTTCTCCCTTCCTTCTTTTCCAGAACAGTGTTACCTCTTTCTCTAAGGAAGCCATTAGGAGCAAAAGATGGCCTCCTTCTTTCTAGAATACTCTTGAGAAATTCACTAGATGCGTTTTTAGGGCCCTTCTTAGTTTCTTTGAGTAAACATGAGGGAATTCATTTTGAGGGTGATCAAGTGATAGAGAAGATAGATTTTTCAGATTCTCAAAGATGATGTCCACCCAGAGGACTCAATCCAGAGTAGATGAGGAAGTTGGAGAAAGCATTCTGACATCCATTGGTAGTGGAAGATCACAGAATGGGGCTAGCAGTGAGGAAATGTAATACCAGAGCCTATAGAAAAGAACCCAATCTACTGTGCAAGTGCCGAGAAAAAGATATTTACTCTGGAGTACAGGTATTGATTTACACAGGGCTGGAAAAGGTCAGTTTAAGGAAATGGCAACCCACTCCAGTACTCTTGCCTGGAAAATCCCATGGACTGAGGAGCCTGGTGGGCTACAGTCCATGGGGTTGCAAAGAGTCGGACACGACTGAGCGACTTCACTTCACCAGTAGAGTAGTAGAGTGGGGAGGGTATGATGTGCTTTTGAGCCAGAAATACCATCAAATCCCAACTTGGTCTTTTGCTAGTTAGGTGACCTTGGACAAACTGTGTCAATTCAGTGCACTTCGACTATCTCATCTGCAAAATAGGGACAATACCTACTCATTAGGTTGTTGTGTAGTTTAAAAGCAAATGCCTTTTATGAAAAACATGGGGTGCCATTGCCTTTTCCGTATGCTGAAAGAAGTGTTCAACAAATATTAGTTCCTTCTCTCCCTATCCTTTTGTCTCTTTGATGAAAAAAAGAGAAAAAAAAAAAAAAAGATGAAAACTTCTTTCATGGTAAAGAAAGGCAGGTGGAATGCCAGAGTGATTCTGATGCTGTGTTTATAAGCCAGGAGGTGAGAGAACCAATATTTCTCAACAAGTGGCATGTCAAATTTAAAATTCATAAAAGCTTTATTTACAAGACTGTACACCTCTTGGAGTCAAAGGCCTGGCCATATCTTATTTCTCTCAGTAATTACATGGCTTGGTAAATAGTTGAAAATTCAGAGGACACCAATCAAGCTTACAGGTGGTTGAACGTGGACATAGTTTTGTATTTGAAAGGACTCACTTTGGAGATGCCAAGGAAAGAAAGTTTGAAAACTGAGTAACAAGTTCTCAAAGTTTAGTTACAGACTAAAAGCAAAGTTTCAGCTAGGCAATCTTCATGAGCTGAAGAATGTTATTGATATTGAGTGGTGACTGATATCCAGGCAGGCTAGTAAGTGCCATTACATAAAGGAGCCTGATTTCCTGCTCTGTATTTTTATCACAGGTTCCAGATGGAGAATTGGATCATAAGTTTAATGAACCGCTCTTGTAAGAATCTGTAGTAGATAGGAGGGTGGTTTTCATCAAAGCTTAAGTGGTAAGGACAAAGGGACAAGATCTGAGGTTGTCATAGGAACCTCTTTCCCCTCAAGGGCCATCAGCAGGATTAAATAATGGCCATGGTGCATACTAGCAAGACTAAGGACAGGAGATAAACAAGATGGGAAAGAAAAATAACTGGGGATAGGATATAGGGGAAGAAAGAAAGAACAGAAAGAGGGTGCTAGAACCACCACTAGCAACTTGAATCACTTCACACTCATGGGGCACCTGTCTCTGATCCCGCTCCACTTAATCATGTGATTCCCAACCACAGTCACTATATTTATTAAGTTCCTCTTCTGTATCACCTACTGTGGTAGGTGCAGTGAGCAATACAGACATGATTAGAACACAGTTAAGGCAGAAAAGAGCTTTCACCAGCACAGAAGGCTGATGACTTTGTTCCAAGGTGAGATGAAAATTGCCAAAAGAGAGATTCAAGCAAAGTGGTTGAGTTAAAGGAAGCAGAGAAGACTTCCTAAAAGATATAGCATTTGAGGTGTTGCTTAAAAGGGTGCAAAAGACTTCAGTAGATGAAACTGGGAGATGACATTCAAGGTGGAAGAAATGAAGTGGGCAGAGAGACTGAGGAGAGGGGTATAATATGGATAAAACCCTGTTCTCCACCTATTACTGTTTTCTATGCACCAAGCACTGTGCTAAGCAGTCTAGATGCATTACTTCATTTAATCTCAATAATAAGCCTATGAGGCAGGATTCCATTATTGTCCCTATTCTATAGATGAGAAAACTCAGACCAGAGAGGCTATACAGATCATCCAATGTTACACAACTATGAAGTGGCAGAGCTGGGTTTTGAACCTGAGCCTATCTGAGTTCAGAGTCCATGCATGCAACTAACCAACAGACTATTTGCAAGTCAGGTCATGGGAAGGCATGATAGCACAGTGTGGTTCAAGACACAGAGCATATGGAAAGCAGAAATGACAGCTGCAGCTGAACTGCGGAGCACCTTATTGACTTGTGAGGTGTGGGGTCTGGATCTGTAAACAGTGGGAAACCATGGAAGATTTTAAAGTGGTGCTTTAGGAAGATTAATCTGTCAGCAGTGCGGAGGATGGATGGGCAAGGAGAGAAACTGGAGGCAGTCAAGAGGCTATTGCAATACAATAGTCTGGGTGTAAGGTTGTGTATTAAGCACTTGAACTAAGGAAGCCAAAGAAGGGAATGGACAGAGGAGAGACATTGTGAAGGGAAAAGAAAAAGCAATTCGTGACTAACAGGATGTGGGTGTTGAGGGAGAGGGAGGGGTAGAAATCAAATATGGGACACAGGTTTGGAAGCTTTTTAACTAGAAGAATGGTAATGCAGGGAGCCCAGCCTGGGGCTCTGTGATGACCTAGAGGGATGGGGTGGGAGGTTCAAGAGGGAGATGATATAAGTATAATTATGGCTGATTTGCATTGTTGTATGGCAGAAATCAACATAACATTGTAAAGCAATTTTCCTCCTATTAAAAAAAAAAAAAGAATGGTGATGTCAGTCACAGTTGTAGGATGGCTACCTTGAAGAGAAGTTTAGACTTGAGACTGAACCTGGGAGAAATTTCTAAAAAGTGATTTTTGCAACTATAGAAATGAAAGAGACGAACTTGGGGAGAGACAATAGTCAAACGTAAAAGCTTAAAGGAATGCCTCCCTTAATCTGAAATGGCAAGGAGGGACAGTTATGATGGTGGTAGATGAGAGTTTGCCTTTAGGGAGGGGAGAGAAACAGCAAATTGTGAAAAAGGGATTTCGAGACGGTTGAGTGATCAACACTGTTAATATGGTAGTGGAGTCAGAGAAGTAAGATCAGAAAATACTATTGATTTGAATGATTAGAAGATCTTTAGTGGTTGACAAGGAGCAGTTCCAAAACAGAGCCAGATTTCAAGGGAATGAGAAAGAGGGAAAGCAGAGGTCACACACTGGTGTAGAAAATGCCCAGGAGAGTTTTCATGGTGAAACTAAAGGAGCAAAATAGATACTTAAGGGGTGCTAGAACTATTGAAAGGGCTTTTAAGATGTTTGTTTTTCTTTATTTGGCTGTAGGATGGCATGCAGGATCTTTAGCTATGGCATGTGGAATCTAGTTCCTGACCAGGGATTGAACCCAGGCCCCCTGCATTACGAGCATGGAGTCTGAGCCACTGGAACACCAGGGAAGTCCCAAAAGGGCTACTTAGTGTAAGCATGATCCTAACACGTCTGTTCAGTTCAGTTCAGTCGCTCAGTCGTGTCCGACTCTTTGCGACCCCATGAATCGCAGCACACCAGGCCTCCCTGTCCATCACCATCTCCCAGAGTTCACTCAGACTCGCGTCCATCGAGTCAGTGATGCCATCCAGCCATCTCATCCCCTGTCGTCCCCTTCTCCTGCCCCCAATCCCTCCCAGCATCAAAGTCTTTTCCAATGAGTCAACTCTTCCAATGAGGTGGCCAAAGTACTGGAGTTTCAGCTTTTGCATCATTCCTTCCAAAGAAATCCCCGGGTTGATCCCCTTCAGAATGGATTGGTTGGATCTCCTTGCAGTCCAAGGGACTCTCCAACACCACAGTTCAAAAGCATCAATTCTTCGGCACTCAGCCTTCTTCACAGTCCAACTCTCACATCCATACATGACCACAGGAAAAACCATAGCCTTGACTAGACGGACCTTAGTCGGCAAAGTAATGTCTCTGCTTTTGAATATGCTATCTATGTTGCTCATAACCTTTCTTCCAAGGAGTAAGCATCTTTTAATTTCATGGCTGCAATCACCATCGGCAGTGATTTTGGAGCCCCCCAAAATAAAGTCTGACACTGTTTCCACTGTTTCCCCATCTATTTCCCATGAAGTGATGGGACCGGATGACATGATCTTCGTTTTCTGAATGTTGAGCTTTAAGCCAACTTTTTCACTCTCCTCTTTTACTTTCATCAAGAGGCTTTTTAGCTGAAGGAAATATTTATTAACTAACAATCTCTAGTGCAGATGTAGAGATTAAAGATTTGGTGTCAAGTCAAGGGTCAATAGTGACTGGAACAAGATCCTGATGAATGTTAGAAAGGGTAGGTCCAAGAGATAGGTGGAATGCTTGCTTTGGCAAATATGGAAGCGATATCTATTTCTTTGAAAAATGAAAAATAAAGAGAAAAGAGATCAACTAAAGTTACAGAAGTATATGGAGATGGAGAGACAGCATTAAACTAGAAGCACTCGGAATTTTCAAGGAAATTTGTGCACCATGCATTAACTTATCCAGAGAAGGGAAGGAGAGTGGGCGTGGGATTGAGTCCCAGGAACAGGCACAGTACCTGGTACAGAGTGCTCAATAAATATTTTTTTAAATAAATAAGTGAATAAGTGAACAAGATTTAGAACAACTACTATGAAACATGAGCTATGATGTCACAGAAGATGAATAAAAATATTACAGAGCAACACCCATTAGAATGGCTAAGATGGGAAAGATAAATGATGCCATACACTGCTTGAGGGAGTGTAAATTGGCACAACCACTTTGAAAAACTGGCAAAAAATATGCACTAAAGCTAAACATATGCATACCCCATGAGCAATCCCACTTCTAGATATACACTGCTGCTGCTGCTGCTAAGTCGGTTCAGTCGTGTCTGACTGTGCGACCCCATAGACGGGAGCCTACTAGGCTCCTCTGTCCCTGGGATTCTCCAGGGAAGAACACTGGAGTGAGTTGCCATTTCCTTCTCCAAGATATATACTAAAGATACCAATACCAAATACTAATATACATTAGTTACTGCTGCTGCTGCTGAGTCGCTTCAGTCGTGTCTGACTCTGTGCGACCCCATAGATGGCTCCTCACCAGGCTCCCCCGTCCCTGGGATTCTCCAGGCAAGAACACTGGAGTGGGTTGCCATTTCCTTCTCCAATGCATGAAAGTGAAAAGTGAAAGTGAAGTCGCTCAGTCGTGCCCGACTCTTAGCGACCCCATGGACTGCAGCCCACCAGGCTCCTCTGTCCATGGGATTTTCCAGGCAAGAGTACTGGAGTGGGGTGCCATTGCCTTCTTTGATACATTAGTTAACCAAAACATAATACATGAACAAGAATGCTCATAGCAAAACATAGCAAACTGATACACTAATAAATATTTTATGAGATGCCTGAGATTGCTTAGGTCATAAGTAGTAGGGCTGGGATATAAGCTCAGGGCTTTCTTAATATAAAGCCTATACAATTTCCTCCAAACAAGGTTGCCATTGGATATCATTTTTTATGTGCAGCACTTTACATGTATTGTCAGTAAGCTTCACACTGTTTCAGTATGTGTAGTATTACCTCCATTTTACAGATTAATAAATTGAGGGTCAGAATCCACTTGCACAAATTCACACAACCCACAATTGATGTATATTTTTCTCACCCAAGAGCTAAAGTGTGAACTCAAAATTTCCTGGTTCCAAAATCCATGACCTTTTTCTTTCATCAAGGGGTGGTGGATTTTCTCAAGTTTAAAGAAATTTTAAGAAGGATGCATATCCATGAGCTTCCCAGGTGGCACTATTGATAAAGAACCTGCCTGCCAATGCAGGAGACACAAGAGATGCAGGTTTGATCCCTGGGTGGGTAAGATCCCCTGGAGAAGGCATGGCAACCCACTCCAGTCTTCTTGCCTGGAGAATCCTGTGGACAGAGGAGCCTGGCAGGCTACAGTCCATAGGGTCACACAGAGTTGGACACTACTGAAGCAACTTAGCGTGCACACACACACAAATATAAAAAAATAAAGGAAGTACAGTGGAATGCTGTAGTTGGAAACAGAAGAAGTGTTCAGTGAAAGAATCCTTGCTAGCCTGGTCTTCACTGCCCAAATGGCCAAGATCAAAGCCACAGCCAAGAAGTGTCCTTCCCCATCTTTCTATCTGTGACCTACTTACTTTATTGTAAGAGCATGTGAGCCAAGGTTGGCTCTAGGTGGACTGTTGAAGTGGACAACTATTATTTTAGTAGTAACCACTCACCTTATTTTTCAATCCTCTCACTTAACTGTAGACAGCACTCTAACTCATATTTAACACACACACACACACATACACACATGCATGCATGCAAAGAACTCTAAAAGTATTTCCTTAACAGTCCAACTTTTCATTGCAGAGGACTTGTTAAATACTCAAAGAAGTGTTCATGCCTGAGATGACTTAGTGGCTTTAAACATTCAGTTCAGGGATATAGATAAAGAACTATCCCTACTCACTTGGGTTCCAGTTCTAATTCCCTTCTCATAAGGGGTGTTCAGAGGTTTGTGAATGCATTACTTTAAGTGGAAGCAATTCCAGGAGGAGAAATTCTAACCAAGGTGGGCTGAGCCATAGAGGGTGAGGCATGTTTTGAGGATGCCAGGTTGAATGTAGAGGCTCTAACCTTTGCCAGGTTTTCCCTTACTCCCACAAGAATCTTGCAGCACAAGCCCTATTGCTCCTTCTGTCCTTTTCTCAGCCTCCCTCTTCCGAGTCAGGTGTCTCGGGCTCAGAAGATGTGAATTAGTTGCCATGGTAACCTGTGACTATGCCGGATAGCCTCTTCTCTCAGCCAGTTCTAGGCCTTGGACATCTGTTCTCTGTTCACCTCTACTATAATGTTCCCAAATCTAAGCCCAGGACCATAGCCAACTTACACAGTATCTGTGTGTAGGTGGTGAAGAGGCCCTCACCTGCATGCAAAGTCAAAGAAACAAGAAAGAGGAAATGGGATAACAGCAAAACAGTGCTTAAAAGGAGTTCTCTGAGCACAAAGAGGCCTGGGCCACTAATTTAATTAAGAGCTTACTACCTGGCAACCACAGTAATGTCCTGTCCCTTATTTCACTTAATTCTCTCAAAGACCGTTATGAAACAAGTATCTTTTTTTTTTTTCTGCCACTCAGAGAGGCGAAGTGACTTGCCTAACATTGCACAGCTGTGATTTCAACTTAGTCTTTATCTGAGTTTTCAAAACCATGTCATTGGATTACACTGAAATACGGAAGGAAATTAAGAGCTGCAGAGAAATCTTCCCTCAATCCATATGCCTGTGAATCCCTCGCAGCCTTTCCCCTCCAATCCCCTTCCCACTCCTTCAAATGTATCCTCTCTTCAGACCTCATCTTCTCCTTCATGGACTCCTTTCTTACACGTCAATAACCACTTTCTACTATTCTGAGACTCTCCACAATTTCTCTCCGGCTAAATCCTCACTTTCCCCATATTCTCAGGTAGATCCCTGACTTTTCCTTCCTATGGGGCATCTCTCACGGCCTGGAAAGGAGAGGGGGTAGGCTAATTTTCCTGACATAAGCAGAACAGAAGACTCCTATATTGGGTTCCTATTGGCTGGGATATGAACTCGGGGCTTTCTTAATATAAAGCGTATACAATTGCTTCCAAACCAGGTTGCTACTGGATATCATGTTTTTATGTGCAGCACTTCACATGTATAGTTTGTCAGCTTCACAGTGTTGCAGTATGTGTAGTATTACCTACATTTTACAGATTAATAAATTGAGGGTCAGAATTTACTGGCACAAATTCACACAACTTGCAACTGATGGATACATTTTTCTCACCCAAAAGCTAAAGTGTGAACTCAAATTTTCCTGGTTCCAAAGTCCAAGATCTTTTTCTTTCATCAAGGGATGGTGGATTTTCTCAAGTTTAGAGAAGTTTCAAGAAGGAAGCATACACATACATGGGCCTCCCAGGTGGCACTAGTGGTAAAGAACCTGCCTGCCAGTGCAGGAGACATAAGAGACACAGGTTCAATCTCTCGATAGGGAAGATCCCCTGGAGAAGGGCTTGGCAACTCACTCCAGTATTCTTGCCTGGAGAATCCTGTGGACAGAGGAGCCTGCAGGCTACACTCCATAGGGTCGCACAGAGTTAGACCTGACTGAAGCAACTTAGCACGCATACAAGCAATACTGGAGGAGTGATTCTAACCAAGGTAGGCTGAGCCACAGAGGGCAAGACAGATAACCTCATAGCAAGTTTGTTAATCATATCTGCAAAATCTCTATTGTTATATCACATGTTAATAACATTCAGAGTTTCAAAGGATTAGTACTTGAGTATCTTTGGGGGCTGTTACTCAGCTGACCACAGCATCCAAGGCATTCAACTGTAGCCTTATAGTAGGAAGCAATTTTCATCTCGGAGTAGATGAGCCGGGACCTCATGAGACAGAGTAGAAGGCATAAGCATGGATGAAGTTAGAAGAGTTATAAAAACTTGAATTTTGTTGAAATGAAGTCAAGTAGGGATCAGGTGATTCCTACTTTCTGAGGACACGTCTTTTAACTTGCATGCTACTCCTACAGAGAGAGGTATAAAGGAAATGAGGATTTAGAGATGAAGACTTCTGCTCTTCTCTTTCCAAAACGGTTGCTTTATTGTTTCTTTGTCTTACCTGCGTGAGGCAAGACTTGCCTGTGTTGCTTCTCTGGCAGAGGAAAAGTTGAGGAAAGGCTGAGACTCTGGCTCCAGAGACAAAAGGAGGTGGCTAGAACTCCTCTTTAGGTGAATTCCACACTCTCTGTCTCCATCTCCATATTAAATCCCATTTTCCTCAACCTTGTTGCCAATCAGGCACCTTCTATTTCAAGGAAATGAAGCTACGATAAAATGAAGCCCAGGGTAATAAATAGAGTGGAAAAAAGGAGGAGCTTTCCTTAGGAGAAGCCCTCATGTCAGCCCCCTTTAGGACAGAGAAAAGTCTTCTCCATCCAGCAGTCTGAGGGAGATGAGGAACTGGGGATGGCTGCCAGGCAGAGGAACCAAGAGTTACAAATATTTTCTTTCCCTTTGCACAGGATATTGCTACCTATCTAGGAAGTAGAGACTCCCATAAACCTCTTACCACGAGCTTCTCTGCCTTGTGTTTATTACAAGAAATAGCTTTAATCACATCTGGCAGGTCTCACTAAAGCCCAGTGAAGAGAGTGGAGAATAGGAATTTGGGGAGCTCAGATTCTTAAAATCATGGCAATACTGGTTGGGATGGGCATGTGGGGGCGTGCCTGGTCACAGACTAAATTGTCATGGGCTTGGAGTGTCAGCAACTGCATCATAAGCTCAGTGAGGTTTTGATTTATGAGCACCAGATGCACAGTTGTGCATTGATGTTTTTTGTAGTTAGCAGCTGGTTTCCCATGTTTTGTTCCTGTTCCAGGACATCATCTATTATATTGCTCTATGCTGCTCCTTATATAAAACCTCATGACAAATTATTCTCCAAGATTGGGGCCAAGAAAAAGTTTGTTTTTCCTAGTGAACGTGTCTGCTTTCTTCTTTCAGACAATGAAAGCAATGAAACCCATCATACAGAAGTACCCCTACTTCCACACCATAGCCAGAGGGTTCCCAAAAATTCAGTAGATGAATGAATTTTGAGTCTGCTGAGAGGAGGAGTGTCAGAGGTAAGGGAGAAGCCACAGACAGCTCACAGAGCTCACTCAGGACTGGGAAAGCAGGGCAAGCCACCACTTCTGGAGAGATAGACTGACCAGCCGTATACCAAAGAGCCAACAGGGAATCTAGAGAATTCCCAGACAACAACGATGACATCGTAAAATTCCAAGATGAACCATGTTGGGGCATTCTCTAGAAGAAAAGTTAGGAGCTGGGCCTGCCCAGGAAACAGACATCAGATGAGTTCTCTTCTCAAGTATGACTGATATGTGAAGGACCAAGAAGCTCTGGAAACTGGTAGTACTCAAGCAGACAAAAAAAAGCTTAATTGTCAATGGGAAGTCCAGGAAGATCTACTGATCTGATAGCTTCACAGAAATGTCCTGAGCCAGCTGTGATGGGGTATAGGAGATACTTGACTTCCTAAATCCCACTGCATCCTTAGTCCAGTTCACTATATTTTCTTGCTAACCTTTTAATGCCAACAAGTATCCGTCTAGTCAAAGCTACGGTTTTTCCAGTAATCATGCATGGATGTGAGAGATGGACCATAAAGAAAGCTGAGCACTGAAGAATTGATGCTTTTAAACTGTGGTGTTGGAGAAGACTCTTGAGAGTCCCTTGGACAGCAAGGAGATCAAACCAGTCCATCCTAAAGGACATCAATCCTGAATGTTCACTGGAAGGACTGATGGTGAAGCAGAAGCTCCAATATTTTGGCCACCTGGTGCAAAGAACTGAGTCCTTCGAAAAGACCCTGATACTGAGAAAGATTGAAGGTGGGAGGAGAAGGGGACAACAGAGGATAAGATGGTTGGATGGCATCACTGACTTGATGGGCATGAGTTTGAGCAAGTTCTGGGAGTTGATGATGGACAGGGAAGCAAGTCATGCTGCAATCCATGGGGTCACAAAGAGTTGGACACGACTGAGCAACTGAGTTGAACTGAACCTTTTTAATTGACTATGAGATAAATGGGTTACATCTTACAGAAATCCATGGAGTAGCCATTATGGATGGGACTATTAACATCAAAGTATTGACATTAGGTTTTGACTTTTACCTTGGTTGCCAGGAAACTTGGTTCTGAATTATGCTTGATTGTTTTAGTATACTAAAAATAAGGGGGGGGATATCAGTACATTCAGTTTTGTTTGTTTGTTTGTTTGTTCAGTTTTGTTTGTTCCCATCTCCCTCCCTTTGCACTTCTTTTACTCTTTGTTAGCATATTTTAATCTAATTATACCAAGAACTTACCGATTATAGGCCACTTCAATTATTTTTGAAAGTAAAAAGGGAATAAATAAGCATATGTGAAAATGTGAAAGTGTTAGTCACTCAGTCATGTCTGACTCTTCGCGGACCCATGGACTATAGCCCGCCAGGCTCCTCTGTCAATGAGATTCTCCAGGCAAGAATACTGCCATGCCCTTCTCCAGGGGATCTTCCCAATCCAGGGATAGAACCAGAGTCTCCTGCATTGGCAGGCAGATTCTTTATTGTCTGAGCCACCACGGAAGCCCAAATAAGAATATAGATATATGACACTGTATTTGTGGACTTGTCAAATTTGTCATATTCCCTTGTTCAGATTTAATGTAGGGCTATTGACCTTGACTCAAGCTATGCTCTCCTTTGTTCTGCAGATTTGTTGCTAGTGATCCAGAATGGGCCTGGGCCAAGGTATGTCCTGCTAGTAGCCTGTAGAGTCATTACAGCAAAGGAAAGAAAGTATCTCACTTTGTTAGATGCCTTTATTATTCATGGCATCACAATAACACTTTCTTCAGGTTTCCTGACTTGGGAACACCTAATGGAGAGATACTTTTGATACTTCAGTAACTAAGGCTCCTTTAATGGGGTCCATGATGGACCTGCCTTGTTTTATTCTATAGTGAAAAATGTTACAAGGAAGCTGTAGTATATATTTTGTTTGTAATGATGCCTTGAGCTATTAAGGCCATTTTTTATTTTCTGAAAGCAAGAGAGATAGTGCTCCCTAATAAAATTCACTGCACTGCACTGCCGGTAGCTCTAGGTTTCTTCCCTGTGAAGGGTTCCGTTGCCCTCATGGGTCTGTGTCTCTTCTCTGTCTTTCTTGTGTCCTTATAAAATAGGGAGGGGGCACAGCTCTTTTAGTGCTGGAGCACTGGGCTCTTTCTGAATCACAAATAAGTAAGAGCCAGCTTAATGCGAGCTGCACCCCTTTTTTATAGCTCCCTCTCCTGACCCTGGCTTCCTTGTTAGCTTCTCCCTGTCTCCAGAGGCCAGTCTCCTTGGAGCACTGATTGTGGCATTTCTCTGAAGACCCTGCCTTTACTCTAGTTCTACTTCCTATCCAATATCCAGACACTGAAGTGCCGCTTAACCCAACTTCTCCCTAAATTGCGAATGCAAAGGCACATGTTTTATTGTCTGTATGTATTAAGCTTCTGGGGCTTCCCTGGTAGCTCAGGTCGGGGGCTTTCCCGATGGCTCAGGTGGTAAAGAATCTGCCTGCAATGCAGAAGACCTGGGTCGATCCTTGGATCTGGAAGATCCGTTGGAGAAAGGAATCGTTACCCACTCCAGTGTTCTTGCCTGGTGAATTCCATGGACAGAGGAGATTGGTGGGCCAAAATTTGGGTCCATGGAGTCCCAAAGAGTTGGACACGACTGAAGTGACTAAGCCCAACACTTTGACTTGTCATTAAGCTTCTATAAAAGGCTTGATGTTAAGCACAATGCTCTGTATGGGGCAGAACAGGAAGGTGGGGGTGGGGGAAGCCCCTTTGAACTGTCATCGGTCAGCATCTGGAGTACCTTAGATTAATCAGTCCTGTGATGGGGTGAGAACGGCCAAGAGGGTCGGCGAGGACAGAAGCAGGGAGAAGGATTGTGGGCTCCATCATGAAGCCAGAAAGACCCGAACGGGAGAGTCGGAAGCCATCTCAGGGAGAGGACGCTGCAATTTCCATCTCACCCAAGTCTCTGGGTAAAAAATTGTTCACAATTCTACTGTCATATGGACCTCAGCTCCCAGTAATAAGAGACTAGCACAGAAGAATATGGCAAGAGAGAAAGATTGAGGCTTTCTCATCTTTCTTTCAAATCAAAGCCAAGAATCCAGAAAACACACTTTTCCTCAGACACAGTCCTGTGTGATGTTACACACAGGGGAGTGAGGCCAGTACCAAGGAGTGGGCCTCTCTGACAATTTTGTGTACTAATAGTTCACCTGTAATCCTAATTGGAGATTATTTTTCTAGCTTCTATTTTTAAAAACCACTGGAAGTTTGACAATATAAACGTTTCAACTTTGACATTTGATGGATCAAACCCACTCTAGATGGGTTGAAATGTCATCATCACTATCTGACTGGACTGAAGTGTGTTAAACAGAGAGGTTTTCACAGGGGCAGGCGGGGGGTGGCAGCAATGTGCAATACATGCATCAACAACTGGCTTCTTTTAAGGAAACATAAAAGCTATTTCCAGCTGAAATTCTCAGAAACACTATAGGAAATTAGTATAACTGATTGATGTGATCTCATCTACTAGAAATGAGAGTTGAAGTTTTATCCCTCTAGAACTGATGATTAGAGGCAAATGAGGGGCAGGTTCCCATGGCAACCATGTGGCTATCTCAGACCTGAAGGAGGCTTCTAAAGGGGAAGCTCTGAGAAGAAATATGCATTTTTAAAGGAAGAGATAGTAGACCTTTGTCTTTTAGGGACATACTGGAGTGCTTAGGGAATTAAAAGTGATGTAGAGATATCTCTAGAATTGTTCTGTGAGTGCTGGGGAAAGAACCTGAATACTGTTTCAGTCTTTTGATGTGGGAGGATCATTCCTACATTGGGTTACTCCTCTCACTCTAACCCCCTTTCATGGGGACGCCTTAACTGGAAGGAAGTCGAGTATTTATGGGCATTACTGCAAACCTGCTTTGGATCATAGTGGGAGTGGGTGTCAAGTGAATCCATCTTGTCCAGACCCTTTCTTTCTCCACATAGATCTGCCCTCTGCTCCCAGTGCAGCATGGGATTGGGACAATCTTTGGGGAGACAGTTGAGGGAAGTGTGGCAGGAAATCACACCTCCTTTTGTCAAAGGGTGTGGCTCAGAGCTTCCTGCTCATTTAGTTTTAATAGATTAAGTTCCTAGTTCATGGAAGCCACCATGGATAAGGGTGTAAGTCAAAGCCAAGAAGCACTGCTTTTCTTATTCTAAGTACTCCTTCAGGTTTCCCTGATCACCCCTCAACTACAGCTGCTGCCATATCACCCTCTTTCTACTGCCTTCCTCTTCCCTATTCTCATAAGCAAAGTTGACAAGGTCTTCTGTTATTCCCTTTCCCCAAATTCCCCTAGTTTTACTTCTCCATGGTTCTACTCCTTCTTCCTTCCTATCCCCCTCTTCCTCCCACATGTATTCCCAAGGCCTTTGCTGACATCTAAAATGTCAGATTTGATAAAAAAAAATGTCTGCCCCTGGAATCTCAGAGGCCGTAAGGGGTTCCTAGGCCAACAGTATCACTGAAGGAAAAGGATAGATGATAGAGTGTAACATTTTCTGAATCTCTGCTTTACTCATTCACCTAGGTTGACTCCCTGTATATGTAAAATAGCCTGGCAGAGCAGACTTTATTAATCATTCCCATTCTACAGATGATGAAACAGAGGCTCTCAAGATTTAAATGACTTCTCCAAGAAATTAGAGCCTATAAATACAGAATCAGGATTTGCATCCTGTCTTTCTGCCTCCAAATCTGGTTCTTCTTCCACTCCATAGGAGAGTATGGGAGCTTGAAGACCACGTGTTCTCATGAAAAGACATTATTGTTGTCTCCTGAAGGCTGCCGGAGCATGGCAGGGAGATTTTTGAAGAGTTATACTGTTTGACTATTGCAGCTCCAGGAGCTTTTCAGCAGTGCTTGGCGTTGAGGCCTTAATCTGTTTTCACTCAGGATGATGGCAAGTAATTCATTCTCAGTGTCCCACATGAGAATATTCTGTTCCCACCATAGGCCTTGGATGACCTGATTGAGGAGTTCGCTCCACTCTGGTTTCTTAATTTCCACTCAGTCAGTCATTCTTTCACTTGCACATTCACTCACTCACTCATTTGTTCAACTCTGCTGAGTATACCTTAGATGCCAGACATTAAGTAAGGAGTTGAGGATCCACTGGTGATGAAGCCATCGTCTCTTTTTCTGTAGCTTGTGGTTTTCTAGCATATTCAGAGACTCCAGTAGATAACGGCAATGTGGTAGGGTAAGAATAGTGATACCACTATGAATTGATTGATAGCATGGAAATTTTGACCAGAGTGAGGGGATGAGGTCAGCTGTGAAGGTTTATCGTTGTAGGAACCAACATTTCCTGGCTCCCAGGTACCCACCTCCCCCTTCTTACTTAAGGTTCCTATGTGTAGCAAATACTCACAGTCACTACTTTATTTTCTAAATAGGATTTTTTTGTTGGGGGAGGTCAGGGTAAGTAGTTCATCATATGAATCATCAATCAGCATCTTTAAACAAAATATAATGCCCAAATGCTCTTTTCATTGAAATTCTGGGAAATATACTAGGGAATTAGCCACAACTGACTAATGCAATCCCCTCTAATAGAAATAGTCCCGTACTAATATATCTGATCAGTTTAGAGAGATTTGATTGCCTTGGTACATAAAAAAGTAAGTGGGACGCATTTTTTATTAACCTGCTTTGTAAATAAATGTCCCTGCATTAGAACGTACTCTTTAAGTGCTGTCTTCTATACAATTCTCTTCCTGTCCTTCTCCCTAGGGGTAGAAGCCCATGTACACAAGAGTGACTTTTTCCTTTCTCTAATTTCCCTAGTTGAAAGCTTGCTTTCTCTGGATGCTTTTCTTGGAACAGACCAGATATAGACATTCACACTGTGGTGTAAAAGGATGAAAACAACTTAATGCTGTACCTTTCATAAGATATTTGCATTTTAATGAAGACCAATTGGTCAATTTAAAGACATAAGTCCTTCTTTTCAGTTTTTCATGCCCACAATCAACTTTTTAGAAACTAGTGCACAAATCCCTAAGTCTCACACATTTCAGAGTTAGAATTCTCATGGAAAAATGTCAGGCACCAGTAAACTTGACCCAAAAATATTTTAGGGTAGAAGTAGCTCTTTCTTTTCCCCATCAAGTCCCAACTCTGGCATGCTGCTTGGGGTGACATCTGTAATTTCTCCTTACTTCTGGAAGTACTTTTGACTCAACCCATCTCTATTTCTTTGCAGTCAGCCACTAAATACTGCTCAGCCAATGCAGAGATGAGTTGAGAACGGAACATAGGCTTCCATAATCTTTGAGGTATGAATGGGGAAGATATTGTGTGTGTTTAATCGCTCAGTTGTGTCCGACTCTTTGCCACCCCATGAACTGTAGCCTGCCAGGCTCCTCTTTCCATGCGGATTCTTCAGGCAAGAATACTGGAGTGGGTTGCCATGCCCTCCTCCAGGGGATCTTCCCAACCCAGGGATCGAACCCAGGTCTTCCTCACTGTAGGAGGATTCTTTACCGTCTGAGCTACAGGGAATTGTTACAGTGCTACTGGACGATTGACCTGATTCTGGTTGGTTGGTTGATTGGTTGAGAATCAACCTTTTCTCACACAAGAGTTCTGTGAATAAGTATGCTCATATGCTAGCTTACATGTTCAAGTGACCACATGTGCTCTTGTACCTCTTGAAGATAAAAGGGTTGTGGGGAGATTGCTGAAAGATGAGTAATGATAATAATGGCTTACCATGCTTTGGACACTGTGCTAAGGGAATTATGTGTTCTCAGAAACTCCATATGAAGTACTGCCATTTTAAAACAAAACTGAAATTCAGATGGATTAAATACATTTCTTCAGATCACACAGTAAATGTAAGAGAGAGCATTTGAACTTCAGTCTTGTACTTTTAAAACTGCCTTACAATGCTGCTGTACTTTTAAAACCATTATAACAGCACTGCTACCCATGGGAGTGGGTAGATGGATATCTGAGTATTCCAAACTGGAAGGAGATGCAGGTTTGAACAATCTCCTTGGGGTAATAATGGACAAGATGTGCCCCATGGACACCAAGTGTCCCAGTCCATTGTGATTCAGCAAGACAAGAATCCCTGCAACAGTTGTCTGGGGCTATGTTGTGCAGGGTCCAGAATGCTGATCCAAAGAAGGTATCCTTTATCCTCTATCTAGTACTTCAATTATTGAAAACCAAGTTTCAGGAGCTAAAGAAGTTTTCAGAAAGTATAAATGAAAATATTTTTGGAATTGTACAGGGGACTTTAGAGATAAATCACACACTAAAGCCAGAACAGAAACATATTTAATCAAAGTAATCATTCAGCTCGACGAAGCATTAGATGAGGTCTACTGTGAATTGTTTTCCCTTTGCACGTCACAGAGAAAACATCCAGTATTGTGATTACCAAGGTAATTTGTCTTAAGGTTAATAGGTGGTAAGAAAAAAAAGTCATGTTTTGTTGTGTTCCATTCTACAGTGGCCAAAAGGTTCTGTTTGGCTTATATAGCATTTACAAAGAAGGTACTGGTCTAATAATCCCCAAATGACAATCCTGGTAACTTCACAAAATGACTTCTATTGTTGGGTGGAACAAGGGAGATTCTAGGTAATAATGGAGATGATTACCTGTGTGACGCTCCTTGGCCTGGAAAACCAGGGGCTTGGATTTCAATTTCAGTTCTCCCACTAATTAATTGTGTGACCTGAAGACAGTCACCCAGTTTCTCTTGAGATCAGTTTTCTCACTTATAAAATATGTGAGTTGCAGTAAAGTTCCTGACTGCCTTCTTTGCCACTTTTTTCGTGTGAGTGTTTATTTTTTAAAAAAGATTTCACTACCAATATGTGGATCTTTGCTCATTGTAAAAATGTTAAACAATACCAAAGTGCCCCTTCAGCCTTCTACTTCATGTCTCTTCCAAGATAGAAATTATATTTGTGGTGTAATCTTCTAAATGATTGTCACGTCTCTATAGACATATGGATACATGTGCATAGTTTTGTGGGGGTTATTTTGAAAATATATACTGTAAAGCTGTATGTGATATTCTGCAAGTGGATTTCTTTTTTGTTCAATAGCGTGTCTTGGGGATATTTTATGTCAGTACATATAAACCTGTCTCAGTTTTTATAACTGATGCATTGTATGAGTATACCATCATTTGCTTAGCTATTTTTCACTAATAGAGGGTGGTTTACAAATAATCACAGTTACAATTCTGCAAAGGACAACATTAAACATCTCCTTGTACAGATGTGCAAGTGTTTCCTTAGAGTTTATTCTCTGACATAGAATTGCTGGGTCTGAATATTTCAGTTTTATTAAATACTGTCAAATTGCTGTCTAAACCAAGTTACACACATGCTAGCAGTTTCATTGCAACATTATCAACACTATTTCATTTGTTGGTCTTATGGGTGAAAATGGCATATCTGCTTACTTGTAAATTTGAACAGTTTTTCTGTGCTAATTGTCTATTTGCATTTCCTTTTTTTTTAAACTTGCTCATTCATATCCCTTTCCCATCTCTTTTAAAGGATTCATTATACTTTGGTGGTATTGACAAGAAGGATAACTTTATGTTCATATAAATGTATATGCTTATAACTTTAAAATCATAACTGGCTTATAGTTACATAATTATAGATTAGAATTTCATCTTAACTTTGCTTACGGTGAATATTTTATTCAGAAGTTAAAAATTCTTGACCATGTTAAATTTATCCATTTTTTTCTTTATGATTTCCAGGTGTTAAGTCTTGCTTAAAAAACCTTTCTCTCTTTTTACATTATTTTTGCTATATTTTTTCCAATATAGTAATACTTTTGTTTTTTCATATAGCTCTTTAATTCATTTGGAATTTGTGTGTATATTGTGAGGTATAAATTTTTCTCTTTGTCTTTAATCTCACTTTCATTCTGTGCATGTGTGTCTACATATATTTTTTTCCCAATCACCAAGTGCCCTAATAACATTTATCGAAGAATTCATCCTCTCCCCACTGATTTGATTCCTTGTTAATCACATACTGAGTTTCCATTTATTTACATGGATCTAGTTTAGGACTCTATGTTATACTTCATTGATCTCTTTGATTATTCCTGTATTGATATTACACTATCTGAATAACTGTAGTTTTTATTAACATGTTTTGATATCTAAGAGAATAAATCTTTTTCTGATTTTCCTTTCTAAAACTGTCTTGGTTATTTTTGTATAATATCTTTTCTGGGTGCATTTTAGAATCAGCTTCACATTCTACAAACATTCCTACATGGAATTTTATTGTAATTGCATTTAATTTATACAATAATCTGAATAGAAATCACATTTCTATAATAGAGATTCATCTCACTCAGGAAAATTGTAATTCTCTTCATTTATTCAGTTCTTCTTTTAAGACCTGAAGTATAGCGTTAGACCTTTATATAGATTTTGGAAATGTATTATTAGATTTCTTCAGGTTTAAATATTTTATTGTATTTCTCCTAAGTACTTCGTTTCTTTCCTATTGCAAATGAAATTTGTTTTCCTATTACATTTTCTGATTGATTGTTTTGTTGCCTTTGTTCATTTAACAAATATTATTTGAGTGCCTACAATGTGCCAAAACGCCCTAGGAATTAAAAAGGAACAAAGCACTTTTTCTTTCGAGTTTCAGTAAGCTTTCATTGATTTATTTGGCTTTTTCAAGGCAAACAGTTATATTTTTGTCTCTTCCTTCCTAATAATAGGATTTCTTACTTATTTTTCTTCCATCCTTGTATTGACTTGAACCTCCAGTACAATGTTGAGTAAGAGTGATGATATTTGCATTATTTTATATTTCTTACTGCCAAAGCCTTTGACTGTGTGGATCACAATAAACTGTGGAAAATTCTGAAAGAGATGGGAATACCAGACCACCTGACATGCCTCTTGAGAAACCTGTAGGCAGGTCAGGAAGCAACAGTTAGAACTGGACATGGAACAACAGACTGGTTCCAAATAGGAAAAGGAGTACGTCAAGGCTGTATATTGTCACCCTGCTTATTTAACTTATATGCAGAGTACATCATGAGAAACCCTGGGCTGGAAGAAGCACAAGCTGGAATCAAGATTGCCAGGAGAAATATCAATAACCTCAGATATGCAGATGACACCACCCTTATGGCAGAAAGTGAAGAGGAACTAAAAAGCCTCATGATGAGAGTGAAAGAGGAGAGCGAAAAAGTTGGCTTAAAGCTCAACATTCAGAAAACGAAGATCATGGCATCTGGTCCCTTCACTTCATGGGAAATAGATGGGGAAACAGTGGAAACAGTGTCAGACTTTATTTTTGGGGGGCTCCAAAATCACTGCAGATGGTGACTGCAGCCATGAAATTAAAAGATGCTTACTCCTTGGAAGGAAAGTTATGACTAACCTAGATACCATATTAATTAGCAGAGACATTACTTTGCCAACAAAGGTCCATCTAGTCAAGGCTATGGTTTTTCCATGGTCATATATGGATGTGAGAGTTGGACTGTGAAGAAGGCTGAGTGCCGAAGAATTGATGCTTTTGAACTGTGGTGTTGGAGAAGACTCTTGAGAGTCCCTTGGACTGCAAGGAGATCCAGCCAGTCCATTCTAAAGGATAGCAGTCCTGGGTGTTCATTGGATGGACTGATGCTGAGGCTGAAACTCCAATACTTTGGCCACCTCATGCTAAGAGTTGACTCATTGGAAAAGACGCTGATGCTGGGAGGGATTGGGGGCAGGAGGAGAAGGGGACGACGGAGGATGAGATGGCTGGATGGCATCACCGACTTGATGGACGTGAGTTTGAGTGAACTCCAGGAGTTGGTGATGGACAGGGAAGCCTGGCATGCTGCGATTCACGGGGTCGCAAAGAGTCGGACACGGCTGAGCAACTGAACTGAACTGAACTGATATTCCTTACTTTTATGAGATGTCTTCAATTTCATTATTAAATGTGATTTTTGTTGTATGTTTGTGGTAGATACTTTTCACAAATTAAGGGTACTTGATTCTCTTCCAAATTTACCTAAACTTTTTTGTTAGGAAAATGTTGGTAGGGCTTCCCAGGTGGTGCTAGTGGTAAAGAACCCATCTGCCAATGCAGGATACATAAGAAACATGGGTTCCATCCCTGGGTTGGGAAGATACCGTGGAGGAGGGCATGGCAATCCACTCAAGTCCTGGAGAATCCCATGGACAGAGGAGCCTGGTGGGCTACGGTCCATAGGGTCGCACAGAGTTGAACACGACTGAAGAGACTTAGCACAGCACATGTACACTAAGGTATATTTCCCAAAATTCAGCAGAACTTACAGTTTTATGGGATGAAGCCAATGAATGAATTTCTAATTTTTCAGTTATCTATTGACACCAATAGAGACTTTTAAAGAAGTTTGTCTTTCAGCAATGACTCTAATTACTCACTAGCATATATACTTGAGTCTTAATTTAAACAAAAATCTAAAAAATTTTAGAGTGTAAATATGGTTGAATCATATATAAGAACTCTGAGGAACCACAGAATAAATACCAATAAAATTTTAGTGGCAAGATCAAATAAGCTATAAAGTAGAAATTAAACCCCAAGATAATATAAACAGAACCTCAGAGAAAGACAAATGAAAGATGTGAAAATTCTTGAGATTAATTAGCCCAAAGAACCACATTCAAATAGTCAGTGAGGTGTAATCAACATGGGTAAGCAAAACTTGAAAATATTTGTTACAATTGTAAGCTCAATGAAGTGAATAAAAGCAACAACATTTTATTAATACTAAAAGAAGATCTGCTAGAATGGTGTGTGTCATATTGAGAATGACTGGATTCATGAAATAATTTGGGGCATCTATTGAGGTGATCATATAATTTTTGCTTCAATCTGTTGATTGCATTAATAAATAACCTAATAGTATGCCATATTTGTTTCTCAATAAAAATCTTATTTATCATGACTCATGATGTATTTTTCTTTTAATACCTTGCTGAATTGGAAGTGCTAATATGCTATTTGGTATTCCACATCTATGTTCATAAGCAAGGTTAGCCTTACACTTCTCTTTTTTCTGCTATATTTGTCCAATTTTTGGCATCAAAGGTATGCTAGTCTTGCAAAATGAATGAGAAATATTCCCTTTTTTTCTGTGCTCCAGAATATTTTATGATGCATGCAAATGTTTTGTTTCTTAAGAATTTTTTATAACTTGCCTATTTAAACTTTGGGGCCCTGTGCTTTTAAGGGTAGATCTATGATTACTTTTCAGATTATTGGTCCATTCAGATTTTCTACATCTTCTTGAGTCAATTTTAGCAATACATTTTTTTTCCTAGAAAATAATTCATTAAGTATTGATTTTCAAAATTTCAGTGTAATAAAATTAAATATAACTACATTTAGTACAATATAAAACATCTTCCATATATTCACTTATTTTAGCTATTGTTTCAAACATTGCTAATTTACGCCTTCTATCTGTTTTACTTCTTCAGACTTTTCCAAAGGTTTATCTAATTTTAGCGGCTTTCTCAAATAAAGCATTTTAGGTTTTATGGATCAACATTACTTATTGACATTTTTGTTTGTTTTTTGTTCTTGTAAAATTTTCTTTGAATTATGTTCTGAAATTTATATTTACTTTTACTCACTCTGATTAAGTTTGTTGTTTTTTAACTAACATCTTGAATTTTCTTTTTGTTTGTCTTTTTTATTAGAGGAAAATTACAATGTTGTGTTGGTTTCTGCCATGCAGCAATGCAAACCAGTCATTATTTTATATATATATATATATAAATTTTATAAATGTTATATATATATATATATATATATATCTTCTCCCTTTGAGCTTCCCTCTCCTCTCCCCCCATATTTAAACTTTGATATCTCCTTTGAGAGTCATTTTGGCTGTGCTCCATGGGTTTTGCTATATGATACTTTCATTCTTGTTCATTTCTAAATAATTTGCAATTTTAATTTTGATATTTTTCTCTTTTTTCACAGTCATTTTAGCTTTATTTATTTATTTTTAATATAAATTTATTTATTTTAATTGTAGGCTAATGACTTTACAATATTGTATTGGTTTTGCCATACATCAACATGAATCCACCACAGGTGTACACGTGTTCCCCAGCCTGAACCTCCCTCCCACCTCCCTCCCCATACCATCCCTCTGGGTCATCCCAGTGCACCAGCCCCAAGCATCCAGTTTCATGCATCGAACCTGGACTGGCGATTCGTTTCATATATGATATTATACATGTTTCAATGCCATTCTCCCAAATCATCCCACCCTCTCCCTCTCCCACAGAGTCCAAAAGCCTGTTCTATACATCTGTGTCTCTTTTGCTGTCTCGCATACAGGATTCTCATTACCATCTTTCTAAATTCCATATATATGTGTTAGTATACTGTATTGGTGTTTTTCTATCTGGCTTACTTCACTCTGTATAATTGGCTCCAGTTTCATCCACCTCATTAGAACTGATTCAAATGTATTCTTTTGAATGGCTGAGTAATACTCCATTGTGTATATGTACCACAGCTTTCTTATCCATTCATCTGCTGATGGGCATCTAGGTTGCTTCCATGTCCTGGCTATTATAAACAGTGCTGCAGTGAACATTGGGGTACACGTGTCTCTTTCAGTTCTGGTTTCCTCGGTGTGTATGCCCAGCAGTGGGATTGCTGGGTCATAAGGCAGTTCTATTTCCAGTTTTTTAAGGAATCTCCACACTGTTCTCCATAGTGGCTGTACTAGGTTGCATTCCCACCAACAGTGTAAGAGGGTTCCCTTTTCTCCACACCCTCTCCAGCATTGATTTTTTTCTTTAACCTGGAGTCATTGAAAAGGATTTCTTAAATTATGTAGAAATTCTTTAAAAAATTATTTTTGTTAACATTGTTACTAATTTCCAATTATATTGATATGTTCTCAGAGTATGTAGCCTTTATGTTCTCTGTTCTTCCTAATCTGTTAAGCTTTTTTGTAACCTTATGTACAGTCAAATCTTGTCCAAGTCTTACATGTGTTCAAGGAATGTCAATTCTCCGCTTATTGCATATGTTCCTGTACATGTCTATTGTATAAAACTAATTGTGTTCTCCAGATTCTCATCTTTATTTATGTTTCCACTTGATTTGTTGCTGGGTTTCTGAAAGAGAGGTATGTAAAAGTTTCCCATTAATGTTGTAGGCTGCCAATTTCTTTTTGTTTTCCTATCAATATTTATTTTGTTTGTTTCAAAGTTATGTTTTTGTGAATAAACTAAAAATTAGTATATCCTCTTGGTGTATGGCAACCCACTCCAGTACTCTTGCCTGGAAAGTCCCATGGATGGAGGAGCATGGTAGGCTATATTCCATGGGGTCACAAAGACTCGGACACGACTGAGCGACTTCACTTCACTTCACTTCATGCCTACTTTATTTTTGTTAGCATTTTCTTCATGTGTCTCAATTTATTTTCAAGTCTCATGTGTCATTTGGCTGAAAATGTGTCTCTTTTAAACAGGCTAATTATCTTTTAGCAAGAAGACTTAGCTCATTAAGATTTACTATGATTATTGATATCTGAGATTACCTTCGCCATCTTGTTTTACCTTTTCTAATTATAATAATTTCTTGTTGTTTCCTTTCCAGAAACTTATTGAAAATAGTATTTCCTGTGTTTATTTTTTGTTGTTCTCAGTAATTTTTTGGAAGTTTTGTGTTTCATGTCCTAGTTGTTACCTTTAATTTCTTCAAAAATATTTAAGCATGTATTTTCTTTACATTTCTAGAATTTATAATTATGTACTCATTCTGAAAATGACAGCCGCCATAGCAATAGTTTATTTTCCTTTTCTCTTTTCTTCTAAACCCCATAATGTTGCATGTAGAGTTCATCTGGGATTTAGTTCCATATTGTTAATATTTTTCAATCAATAATTATTTAGGCTTTATTATAATTTTTACTGGCTTCTTTTTATCACCACTGTTTCTTTTACTCGTATCATCCCCTTGGGTTCATGTTTCATTTTGCTAGAGTACATCCTCCAATAATTCATTCAAATATAAATTATAGTTGGTAAAATACCTGAGTCTGTGCATACTCAGTGAAAAACACCTTCATTTCACACAGCCCTCAACTCTCCAACTTAAATGCTGGTTTTTCTGAGTATAATATCTTTACTTGTAAATTATATTTATTATCCATTTGAAACGAATCCATTACTATTTTGTAATGTTGAGTATTGCTGATGAGTGATCTCATGCTAGCTTGATTTTCATCCCTGTGCAAGTAGCCTATTTATTACTTTGGAACCTTTCACAGATTTTTTTTCTGTCCTTGGAGTTCTGAAATTTCACCATGATGTGATTTAGGTATGGACACTTTATTAAGCTAGCTTTCCCAGCAATTGGTGTATGGTATTTATTTGAAGATTTTTGTCTTTCCTCAACTCTGAAAAACTTTATACTGTTATTGTTTGATAGATCACTTTTTTCCCTTCAATTTTCTTTGTTATTTTTTAACTCCTGTTTACTCTGTTTCTTTTTTTTTGAGTAGGGCATTAGTCCCAATTCTTGAGTTTGATGGGTCTGTTTTGTGGCGACTGTTTCTCCCAAATGTTTGTAGATTTTTACTTTGTGCTTACCTTGGGTTTTGAGAAACCCTGCTTGCCTCTAGGTGATTTTTTTTTTTCCCTACATCCTGAACACTTGTCAAGAGATTGAGAAGGGACAGGACATACTGCTGGATTGAATGTGTAAATCATTCACCTCAGGGCATGGAGGCCTCCTGTTTCTCCTGGCTTTCTCCAGCCACCTGGGTCCTGGCCTTGCTTCACTAACCCAAGCATCCATAATAATTAGGACAAACACTTATTCTACCCACTCCCTGACACAATTGGGCAAAGGAGAATTAAGGAACCAAATCACTTAGCTGCTCAAATGGGATATTATAACAAACGATGGTTTTCCCATGGCTTCCATATACTACTTGTATCTCTTACCTCTGGACTTGGAGATCATTTAGAGTGATCTCCACCTGGTGAAGCCATCATATGTTTTAGCCAATACTTTTCTCCATTAATCTTATTCTTTCCACCTTAACCCTGAAAAGGATTCCTCAAAATTTGTTATGCAAGTTATACTTCTTATTTTACATTTTTGTTGTTGAGATATTAATTTCAAATGTATTTTTTCTGCCATTTATGGGGATTTGGAGAGAAAATCAGACATGTGAGCCTAGTCCATCTTTAGTCACTTTGCACAGGAATAGGCTAGCTGTGGGCCTACTTTCTCTTCTCTCCCAACTATAATCCAAGCTGCAATACACAAACAACTTTCTAAGAAGTGCCTCATGCAGATTTTTAAATTGTGAGCAAAGTTGAACAATCCATAAGATGATGGTTTGTGAAGAATGTTCTGGGCCCAAAGGGAGGGATTCTAATAGACTATAAAACATGACCCGCAATTATTTTTAAAATTTGCTGAACCTAGATACAGGGCAGAATGTACCAAATTTTTAGATGCTTTGTAGGCTGATTGTCCTCATGGAACATTGATTTAAGAGGCCTGTATTTAGAGCTTTTATTTAAAAAGAATAAAGAAAGGCATAATTTTAAAATTCAAACTTGTAAACATCCAAGGCTTAAAAATTCAGCTTTTTCCACAGATCAGAGCTTGTCAATTCAAGATCAGATATGAATCCAATGTGTTAAGTATGTTAAGGCAAGAATTTTTAATGGAGTCATGTCATGTTGGAAATAGTACTGGTCTGGCAGTCTGATGGTGGTGGGAAAAAAGTGTTTGGCAGCATCAGAATGGCTTCATTAAAGACAAAAGGAGACGTGATTTGCAGCTGAAAATTTCAGAGTCACTATAAAATTAACATACACGCCTGATGGGTTCTCACCTAATAAAACTGAGAGTGGGTGTTTGCTTTCCTAAAGGCAAAACAACTTAATAAAATTAATCTATAGTGTGCAAAATGCTTAGGTACTATAAAATTTCAATGATGCATTTTTCATTAAATGAGTGGGTAAATATAATTGTCTATGCAAGAAAGTTTGAGTTCTTATTCTAATTTATTTAAATTAGAATAAAAGAACTTATGTAATGACTCATCAGTGTTGGGGAGGCAGAGGAGGGGGCATTATTTTGTTGTGGTTCCCATGACTGGATGAAGAGGGATGGTTTGAGTTCCATTTGAGCTTGATCTAACAGGAGTCTTCCGGGACTCATTTGTTCTTCTCAGATACCTTAGCCCCAACTTGAAGGGCTAGGTAAACCCTTTACTACCTCCACCTAGGTTTACCAGTATATGTAAAACACTACTGTTGTGTGAAAGCCAACTGAGCCAGGGAAAAGGGAGCTAGTCTAGAGCCTGGCCTTTGAATTACTGTCATGGTTTGCAGAGTAATCCTAACAAGGAAAAGAACAGGCCAGGGGCAGAGCTAGCCTAGCCAGCCCAGTGTTATGTGTATGTGTGTGTTGGGAGAGGCGGGTGGAGGGGTTAAAGAGCAAGCACCTGCTTGGGTTGATGTAAAGAGGACCCAGGCACAGAGGCCTCTTTTCCCAAAATCTGTCTCATCTGCCTGTCCTTTGTATCAGAGATTCCAATGTTCGTCTTTCAGTCCTTTAAGAAGTCTCCTTTTAACCTGCAATTACTCCTGAGAGGTATAAATTATTTATATCTCACCGCTCCTCTCAAACTCTGGACCTGGACAGACTCATATCCAAATTGCAGCTATCTTACCTATCGTCTTAACTTATATTAGTCTTAGTTTACACATCTGTCAAATGGGGATGGTAATCTCTACCTCAAAAGTTGATATATTAAATGAGAAAGCAGATGTAGAAGTACCTGGGAAAATGCTAGACACGTAAGCTGTGTCCTTACTTTGTTGGTGTCAGTCAACTTATGAGGGAGGTGCGAAGGCAGAGTGCATTCAAAGTGTCTAGAGGAATGGGGTTCAGCCAGGGGAAGCAAGATACGTAAAGGCCAATACTGACTCAGAATTATTAGTAGGTTCAGAGAGGCGATATCTGGACCTGGGGCCTGGAGATAACAAGCAGCAGCAGTAGCACAAGCCTGCTATTAACCAGCATGATGGTTCAGAAGAGGGCTTCTTGGCTCAGCCTTAGTTCTCAGCCAGTGGAGGATGACTTTGCTTATTAGGTATATGATATTGGGCACGTTATGAATCTCATTGAGTCTCAATTTCCTCCTCTGTAAAATTGAGAGTATAATAGTGTATTCCAAAGAATTATTGTTAGGCTTAAATGAGTTCTTATGCACACGGTGGTTGGCACAAAGTAAGTGCTCAGTAAATATAACTTGCCATTAATATCATAAGCATCTCTATTATTGTGATTATTACTTTTTAATATCCATGTGCATATCTTTATTTTATGGGATATTTTTAAATATTTATAGTTTTATTATTCTCTTTTTGGCCACATCGTGCAGCATGTGGGATCCTAGTTCCCTGACCAGGGATTGAACCTGTGCCCCCTACCTCGGAAGCGTGGAGTCTTATCCACTGGACTGTGAGGGAAGTCGCATAAAAATATTCATATTTTTCTCCATAAATGATACTTAAATTCAGTTTAATTCTGAGTACTCTGCTTCATCATTATGAATGTTACCTAATATTATTTCTTCTTATTATTATACTCCAGGGTTAAT
Source organism: Budorcas taxicolor (assembly GCF_023091745.1). Lineage (NCBI taxonomy): Eukaryota > Metazoa > Chordata > Mammalia > Artiodactyla > Bovidae > Budorcas > Budorcas taxicolor. The sequence goes on from NC_068935.1 coordinate 39,625,924, forward strand.
AAATTACTTGAAAGTTCCAGAGCACTCAGTCTTAGGACTAGATTTTGGGTGAATTGAGGAAAATTGAGGATTCTTTTTTGTGTTATCTTATTTCTTATTTCAGGGTCTTTTTAGGGCTGGTGGTACTCTCACCCCAAGTGTGCCTTGTTTGCCTTTTTGTGCTCTGCTGTTTCATATACTGTGCTTCAAAGTTTCTCTAGGGATGATTCCAACACTCATTCATGCTAAGATATGAATGGGTATTAATTCAAATGCTGCACCTTCCATTGAATTTACACTTTTAATAAGGGCTTAATTTCTGAGTCCATTAGTTATTTCATTCCCTTCAAACTCCAGGGAAGGATTAACAATAAACAAGTGGCTCGTGTACAGACTTTTATGGTCAATTTTTCGTACAAACTAGGAAATGAAAAACAGCTTGTGATGGAAGAAGCTTAGAACGACATGACCAGGGCTTGTGAGAAATGACCTGAGCCCAAAGAGAGAGATTCTAATAAACCAGGAAAATGACTTTCTTAACCCCCATTGTTCATTGACGTCAACCCCGAAGGCACAAGCCCAGGTGCTTAACAGGTTTGCAAGTCACACTAATTTAAGATCCTTAAACTTTGGGTTACTTTCCAGCCAGATAAAACGGGGAAGCGAGCGTTTGACAATATGTGTTTTAAAACCCCAAATTAGAAGAATGAAGAGGTTCATCTTGACCTTTTGTTTTTGCCATTTCGTTCCCCATAATACGTTTAATCAGGTAAATGCTAAGTTTAGGGTCAACAGAGGATGAGCAGGTACTTTGGGTACCAGAATCAATTATTACAGTCTTTAAAAGAAAATATAATATCCATATGCTCTTTCAAGATAAAATTCTCAAAAACACTCCAAAGAAATTAGCCCTTAAGTGACTGATGTAATCTTCTCTAATCTAAATAGTCCCTTACAAATACATCCAAAGAACCTAGAGAGTTTAGATTGCTAAGGTTCAGGAACAGATTGAGTGGGATGATGTATTTTGTGATTAAGCAGCTTGGTACATCAAAGTGCCATTATTAGAACATAGACTTTAAGTGCTTTCCTCCATGCATCCTTCTTGCTCCCCCATCCCTTGGTGATCTCTCTCTCTTACCCTCTGTTGGCCTTTACTTCTTTCTGAATTTCCCCTCAAAACTTTAGACTTTTAATTTTTTTTTTTTTGCATTAAATCAGGCAAGAAAAAAATCACACTGTGTTGTGAATGAATAAAGTAGCACAGCTCAACAAGATATTTGCATTGTAATAAAGGACATAAAGTCCCAAAGATAGAATTTCAAGCACTAGTAATTATGGAGTAAGGGGCTTCTTGGCCAGATGGAGCTTTATTATGTTTCCTTTTACTATGCTCCTGCAATATTTAATTAGGCTCTAGTCATGTCAACCTGGACTTTTTAATCCTCTAGCTTGGATAAGAAGTTATAGGTACCAGACAGTAGCTGATGAGAAGAGGCTCCCACTGGGTTCGAGGTGGAGTTAGCAAAATGTGGCACATATAGGCTTCTAATTGTTTTCAAGCAGGCTTTGTTCGCCAACACAGGAAATTGAATAGTATCCGATACTCATTCAACGTGTACTCAGCAAATGCTCTTATGTGCCAGGTACAATGTTAGATGTTGAGTTACAACAATTAATAAGATAGAGTTCTTTTCTTGGAAGAGCTTAGATTCTATCAGGAGAGACAAGTAAACATTAACAAATACAAAGTGATTAAATGGTTAGCCATTTGAATAAAATATCTGAATCCCTACCTGACCTTTTATACCAAAATAACTTCCAGATCACTCAACAAGTTAAAACTCTAAAAAAGAAAAAAACATAAGGTACTAGACAAAAACATAAGTTATTGTTTTTATAACCTTGTAATGAAGGAGACTTTTCTAACGAAGCATGCTACAAAAATTAGACACTATTAAAGAAAAGATTGACACCTTTAACTACACAATATTATTTTTATGGCAATAAATAAGCAAACTAAAAGGCAAATGACCACTAAAGAAAATAATGTTGCACATATAACAAAGGATTTTTAAAATCCTTCTTAAAATAAAAAATAATTAAAAAAATATATATGAAAAGCTTTTACAATGCATGAAGGGCAAAGATCTCACAGAAAAAATGGACAAAATTTTTAATATAAAAATAAATATTCAAAAGACCTAAAAAGTTCTACTCAAACCTGATGATAATTATTTAAAGACAAATCAAAACAACAAGATACGATTTCCCTACTGCACTTAAAGCATGATAAAGTTTTATAAAACCTAATATTTTTGAGAATGTAGGGACTCACAAACTCTTGATCACAATCAATTGGACTATAACTTATGGGTATACTTTTGGAGGGCAATTTGATGCAATAATCAAGATTGTAGAAGGCCATACTCTTTCACCCAATAATTCTACCTCTAAAGAATTATCCTAAGGGTATATGAATATGAACATACAAATGCACATTTGTAAAAAAAGTTCACTGTTAACTCTTTCTAATAGCAAACCAAACCAAACTAAGGTACAGAACAGTATGATCCTGTTTGTGTGTAAATAGAGCATATACAGATATTCTTGTATATGCATCAAACATTTTTTGAAAAATACATAAGAAACTGTTAAAAGAGATTGCCTCGAATTTAAGACTGTTCTGGAAAGGATATAAAAATATTCTACTTTTTATTTCATAATCTGCACTGTTTGTATATTTTAACCCTGGGCATATATTACTACTATTATTATTAGATAAATACTGCTTTATATGTAACTGAAATACAATAACACATGCCAACAATAATTATACATACCATACATATAATTATAAAGATAGATGAAAAGCCAGATAAAAATGCAAGCTGCTTTACTAACACAAGGGCTGGTGACCTAAGCCAGATAACAGAGCTGTGTGCATGGTGGTGGTGGCATCTGTGCTGAATTTTGACAGACAGTGAAAAATTAGGTGAAAGAGAAAGTAGGGGTTATTCCAGGTAGACAGAATATTAACATATTAGAAGTTGTTGGTTTGGGCTGGTGTGTGGTGGGAAATGTTAGGATGGAGGGTGCAGGCGATTGAAACTGGAGATGGAGTTTGAGATGATATTATGAAGGGCTTCGCCGATCAAGCTAACTACATTACTTAAGTCTCCAAGAGTAGTTTTCATGGAAATGATGAACTAAAAGGTTCACACTGTGGTGTAGAGGAATCAAAACAGGTATTTGCATTTTAATAAGGGACAGAATGTTCCAAAGGTCTAATTTTGAGCATTAGAAATTAGGGAAGAAGAGTCTTCTTCATGTCCTTCAATTCACACATTTATGAGAAGATGACACACCTGGTAATCTGGACATTAGTCTGTTCCATTCAGGGAGGCATCTGCCACCCTACTGGAGATGAGGGAAGATTCTATTTTCCAGAAGCCCCCTTCTCTGGGACTGGTTAAAAGAGGTTAGGGGAGAGAGGGAGGCTTCCATGGTAACAAGTCAGTTGTGTTCAGAACCCTGTAGACATGTGTTGCTGAGAGGAAGTGGAAGGCAAATGGGGCTCCTAATCAGCCAGGTCAGCCTAATCAATCAGGTTCCTCTCCATTGACACTACATGGGAAAGGGAAAAGTGCATAGGTTTTGGAGTCAGACAGACCAAGAGTTTATACCGGCTTTGTCACTTGCTAGCCATGAAATTAAAAGACGCTTACTCCTTGGAAGGAAAGTTATGACCAACCTAGATAGCATATTGAAAAGCAGAGACATTACTTTGCCAACAAAGGTCCGTCTAGTCAAGGCTATGGTTTTTCCTGTGGTCATGTATGGATGTGAGAGTTGGACTGTGAAGAAAGCTGAGCGCCGAAGAATTGATGCTTTTGAACTGTGGTGTTGGAGAAGACTCTTGAGAGTTCCTTGGACTGCAAGGAGATCCAACCAGTCCATTCTAAAGGAGATCAGCCCTGGGATTTCTTTGGAAGGAATGATGCTATTTGAAACTCCAGTACTTTGGCCACCTTATGCTAAGAGTTGACTCATTGGAAAAGACTCTGATGCTGGGAGGGATTGGGGGCAGGAGGAGAAGTGGACGACGGAGGATGAGATGGCTGGATGGCATCACCGACTTGATGGACATGAGTTTGGGTGAACTCCAGGAGATGGTGATGGACAGGGAGGTCTGGCTTGCTGCGATTCATGGGGTTGAAGAGTCGGACACGACTGAGCGACTGAACTGAACTGAGCCCTGCGACCATGGGCAAGTTACTTAATCTTTCTGAGGTGCAAGTCCCATGAAGGATGGTGTAAAATTGTACATACAAAGCACTGAGCACTGCTATGTAGGGAGGAATTGATAAGTGTTATCTTTTATAATCATGATTATTCTCTCTTCTTCATGCGCCCACTAAGGATTGCCATGATCTTTGTCATATCATGGAGAAGGAAATGGCAACCCACTCCAGTATTCTTAAGTGGAAAAATCCCATGGACAGAGGAGCGTGGAAAGCTATAGTCCATGGGGTTGCAAAGCATCGGACGTGACTGAGCACATACGCATCTATATCTACGCATTGTCATATTAAGAATAATTATCATTATCCATGCTTACCCATGAATCTTACAGAAGCTCTGTCTTTTTCTCCCAGAAGTCCACCAAATACTACTATTATTGTGTTTGCTCTTACCATTCCTTTTTCCCTATGAGCCTACCATGGGTTATTATTCTTCCTGTTGTCATTATTATTATGGCTGTCCCTAACACTTGGCTTCACTCCATGAGTCTTCCCAGGATTACCCTGTCTCCAACTCATGACTTCTCCAGGCCCCACCACTGGAGGGAGCAGCAGAGCTGAGACACCGTCTCCTTGTGCTCCTTTCCTGAGCTACCTAGCCTACTTTTAGCAGGTGCAGACAAGGGGCCAAGAAGGCAAAAGTGAAAAGATTTTCTCTCTCAGTCTCCCATTCCGCTCGCCAGGGTCTTAGGGTCTTCTGCACTTTAGGTTTGTATCCTCTGCTCCTTTCCTCCTTGATGAAGTGATTGAAATAAGTAAGCTCTACCAGTGGATGGAAATAAGCCAACTTGTTTCACCCACAAAGCCAAAGAGGATCAAGGAGTTAAGAGAAGGTGAAAGAACTTCTCAGACGTGGATGGAATCTATCAGCATAGCCCCAGAAATTCATAGACCCAAGAGGTATAAGCACAAGCTAACGAGAGCAATTTCTTTTTATTGGGCTCTTCTTACATTGTGACAAACACATTACAACCTTACTACACTCAGATGAATTGAGAACTCATTATTCTTCTCCTGCAGATGAGGGAACTGAGGCTGGGAAAAATTAAGGAACTTATGCAAGGTCACGGAGCTAGTAAGGGGCATCACTGGCATGTGATCTTAGGCTTGCCTGATGTCTGGGCCAGGAAAAAAAACAAAAAACCTTGAACCTGAGAAGCCTAGACTAGTTTAAAGAAAAAAAGAAGGGAAAAAAAACCTTGAACTTGAGAGACAGCTCAAGGTTATTTCTCTCTCTCTTTTTAAATAATTAATCTATTTTTTAAATTTTATAAAGGTTATTTCTATTCATATTTCTGTGATTACCTCAGGTTGTGATTTTTATAATTTTCTCTTGTATTTTCCTTGTAGATTATTGTGACTTTGTAACCTTCATTTTTTGTTTGCGATTAGTATCTTTCAAACCTCACTAGTTGTTTTCTCTATAGTTTCAAAGAAAATAATCCATAGGAAACAATAATTAAAGCTATTTATTGACCATTTACCTACTGCATGCTAGGCACTTGACATACATCATAGCTAGTCATCATAACCACTCTCAGAATGGGGCACTATTATTATTCGCTTCCATTTGACAAAAGGAGAGACTGAGGCTTGTAGAGTTTTAGTGTATGTGCAAGGGCATGCTGCTAGTAAGTTGGAAAATGGGAGATTCAAACCCTGGGCTCGCTCACTCCAAAGCTCTTATTCTTCATTACAGCATAAAATGAGCTGTTCACGTTCCATGCCACATCAAAGGGGTTTATGGCTTGCTTTTGGCCAGACAAGGAAAAATAAAAGTATCATTGTGTGTTAACCTTGGGAGGATGAGAGGGGACAGTATAAATGAGCACAGAACAATGCCTAGGGCCCATGAAAGAAAGAAGGTGTGTGGCGAGCTGCTGGCAGACTAATAAGTGTCCCCAGGAGTTTATAACAACAAACCCCTCAGTATGGAGTTGTCTCCTTCAAAAGGGTGACCCTTGAACCACTGATGCCACGCTGAATGGCATCTGGAACTATGATGTGCTACAGGAAAGATTTTTTCTCTTTTAGACTACCACGTTGTTAGAAGGTTTGGAATGAAGTGTTGGAAGAAGTGTGTGAGGTTTGGAGGAGTAGGGGCGAGCTCGATTATTCTGAAGGAAGGGAAGGTAAATGAAATTTCTTCTTTGTCTTTGGGAGGTTCTTCAGGAGGATATGAGTCACTGGAAAATTGTCTGGCAGGGCCCTTGTTAAAAGGTACTCAGGAATCACAAATTTTCCCTACCAGGTCTTCCTTTTTTAGATCCTCTAATGTATGCCTGGTGTGTAAAGAGAGGGGATTTGCTAAATGTTGACTCTCCTGATGTTATAAATTGGTCAGTCGTGTCATAATGGTGATCCTATTAGCAAGCCTCAAAGTGGCCTTTTTCTACGTTGTCCCAAAGGATTGTCAGGTCTGGCGCCGGCAGGGATAGCTGCTGAGGGAGTATTCTTGCCTAGAACTTTTTTTGAGGCCTGCCACCATCCAGCCTGCTCTTTGTTCCCCTTTGAGCCTGGCCTCATTTGGCTCTTCTCCCTCTGGTATGCCCCTAGCTGGAGTGCCAGCCAAGTTGTTGCCCTTCACACACCCCACCGCAGACTGATAGTCCTTCTCTCTTTGCTGGGCTGCCAGGGAGAGGATTTATATCAGGATTGCTCAACTAAGAAATACCCAGTGCTGTAAGATTCCAACGTTCACTCTCTGATACGTTTTTGTCCTTTCGTAATGTTGATCCTTAACCTTTGTTGGAGAACCTTCATGGAAGAGTCTACCTTTGAATGATTTGTCTTATGTTGAATATTCTTTGTGTCAAATTCTTTTAGTTGCTCAGTCTAACCCGCCTCCACTGTCATTGACCCACTATCAATGAAGACAGGGTTTGCTTAACAATAAGGCATATTCTGTTTTATGTGTATACTCACTCTCATCTAAAGAGAGACGTTTACTAGTGGAGTTCTCTATGGAGGTCTGAGCCAAATCACAACCTGGCCGTTTCTGTAGTCCTTTCTCAATTGTTAGACAAGTGGTAATATTGTAATAAAATAACCCACTGAAGAAAAGTGAGTTTTTATTGCTACAAAACTATTTCTAACCTAACCTTCCTCCCACGTATGCCACCCTTCTAGCCCCTCAATTATGGTAGTAGGTGGCAGTAGGAAAGCAAAAGAAATCCTAAAATCACCAACCATGAAATCTTGTCTCTTAAGGCTTATGTTTCTGATACGTGGCTCAGCTGGTAAAGAATCCACCTGCAATGTGGGAGACCTGGGTTCGATCCCTGGGTTGGGAAGATCCCCTGGCGAAGGGAAAGGCTACCCACTCTAGTATTCTGGCCTAGAGAATTTCATGGACTCTATAGTCCCTGGGGTCACAAAGAGTCGGACACAGCTGAGTGACTTTCACTTTCACTTTTCAGGTTAACAATATTTTACTACAAAACTATGTTTTTATGTATGGGCCTATAATAGGCAGATGGGAACCTACCACTTCAACAGTTGCATAAGTCAGGGATAAATTTGAGACCTCCTGAAAACTATTAGCCAAATGATTGAAGATAACTACTTTTACAAGAATGTTCTCAAACTTAGCTGTGCATTGAAATAACCTGAGGAGCTTTAGAAAAACACGTTTCTGGGCCCCAACTCCAGAGATTCTCATTATTTAATGTGGAAAGCAGGATCTTTAAAATCTCTTAAGATGGTTGTAGTGTGTAGCCAAGATCTAGAATAATCATTCTAGATTCTTGTTATACAAAGTGTAGTCTGTATATCCACAGCATGGGCATTACCTGGGCATTTGGCAGCAATGCATAAACTCAAGCCCTGCCTCAGATCTACTGAGTTATAATGTGCATTTTCATAGAATCTGTTGGTAGTTCATATGCACATTAACGTTTGAGAACCACTGTTCTAGAAGAAATGTGAACTCTTGTAAAGCATCACCTGGGAAGAACACTTTTGCATCACCAACCAATTTGCCCGCTTGCGTTCTGGGTTTTCTAAAATATGGCATATAACCTATATGCCATATATAACCTCTGTAACCCTCAACTGAAGATTACATGTCTACATCACTCTAATAAAGACAAATTCTCCTACTTCAGAAAAATGAGGTAAAGGGTAGATAGCTCTGGATCTAGCTTTGTTTCTTCCTGGCCTGTCTTGTAAGCTTGGATACATTTCTTTGTAGTCTTCCAAGACATATCGGTAAGGAGTAAAGTGCCAAAAGACTAAATAGAATAATGATTTTCTTTTCCCCTCAAAGAAAGGTGATACTACATATGCTAGCATGGCGAGTTTGATGTCGATCCCCAGCAAACTTCTAGAATGCATTATTAAGAAGATGTTTTCTGAGCCCTTGGAAAGGGACTTACTAATCACTAGGAACCAGCATGGGTTCATTAAGAGCAAGTCATGCCAGACTAAGCTCATTTCCTTTTGGATGGGCTTACAAAAGGAGGCTGCAAAAATAATTTACCTGGGCTTTGGCCAGGATCTTGACAAACACTTCCTGTGATGTCCTTTCAGGCAGGTGAAGAAATGGTGTGAGCTAATAGTACGGATGGTTGAATGTTTAACTTGTTAAATGTGTGTTAATTGCTCAGTCGTGTCCGACTCTGTGACCCCATGGACTGTAGGCTGCCAGGCTCCTCTCTCCATGGGATTTCCCAGGCAAGAATATTGGAGTGGGTTGCCATGCCCTCCTTGAGGGGATCTTCCAGAGCCAGGGATCGAACCTGCATCTCTTGTGTCTCTTGCACTGGCAGGCAGGTTCTTTACCATCAGAGGCACCAGGGAAGTGGTATATAGCTTGGTATATAGCTTCCCTTGTGGCTGAGAAGATGAAGAATCTGCCTGCCAGTGCAAGAGATGGGAGTTTGAACCCCAGGTTGGGAAGATTCCCCTGGAGAAGGGAAGGGCATCCCACTCCAGTATTTTTGCCTGGAGAATTCCATGGACAGAGGAGCCTGGCAGGCCACAGTTCATGGGGTCACAACGAGTCAGACACTACTAAGCAACTAACTCGTTAAATGATCCCATACAAAATGAATACTTTTAGTACATTATTGTAAACCCAGGAATACAAGTGCTTTCCAACACTTGAGTAAAGGTGAGACATTGACTAAATTGGAGATTAAGACAAAGCTTGTAGGGATATCTGTGTACATTGTACAACAAAAAATAAAAACCCTCATTGTGGTCACCATCAGGTCTTACACTGACACAGTACTTTTCTGTATTGTAGAGCACTTTCACATATATTATTTTATTTCATCCTCAACACAAACCTGCGAAATTAAAATAGTGATTATCTCCATTTTACAGACATGAAAACTGAGATTAAAGATTCAGGAATTTTCCAAGGGGACAATTAGTTGTGAATCTGAACATTAAAAAAGCCCACAACTCTTACAACTTCCTATTTGTCACAATGTGACAAATATGAAGCTGTATATTTCAGCTCTAAAATTCACTACATAAATTCAGAGTGAAGGCAAGGCTTAGCAGTACTTCTATAAAAGGCATAGGGGTTTCCTTTAGCTTCAAACTTAGTATGAGCCCATAGTGTTCTGTGGTTGCTATTGAGATCTGAAGAGTATATTAACGGAAATACGCTGTCCACCACATTGGAGGTGATAGTTTCTTTCTATCCAAAGTTGGTCTGAGTATTTCTAAAGTGTTGTTTTATTCAAGTTTCTGTATTTGAAGAAAATGAGGATGTTTTACTTGTAAAAGAAAGATTTAGGGAATGCTTTTGTGTTATATGGGCTTCCCTGGTAGCTCAGCTGGAAAAGAATCCACCTGCAATGTAGGAGACACCAGTTTGATTCCTGGGTGGGGAAGATCCCCTGGAGAAGGGATAGGCTACCCAGTGCAGTGTTCTTGGGCCTGCCTGGTGGCTCAGATGGTAAAGAATCTGCCTGCAATGCAGGAGACCTGGGTTCGATCCCTGGGTTGGGAAGATCCTCTGGAAGAGGGCAGGGCAACCCATTCCAGTATTCTTGCTTGGAGAATGCTCATGGACAGAGGAGACTGGTCGGCTACAGTCCGTGGGGTCACAAAGACATTTTCTGTGGATTAATGGGTAAGCAAATTGGAAGATGCCAGATCCAGAAAATTAAAAGACTTTCCTCACTATTACAGCTACCTGATAATTGAAGGGAAAATTATTCATTATAGATATTAAGTTTCCTGTGAGCCCCCAAACCCCCTGCACCCCTCCCCTAGAAGGGTTCAAGCAGAGGCTTGGTCAACCTCTTGCTTGGTATGTTATAGAAAGTGTGTGTATTATAGTACATCTAATGGCCCTTCAAATTCTACGATTTTTTGTCTTTCATTCTTTCACTGTGTCCAGATACATATGATCAAGTCCAACTTTGGGACATCAATTGATGAATTCCCAAAATTGACTGCTGGTGTTAAAATGGAACAATTGCTTGAGTAAAAATCCTACAAATAAGGGATCTTTGGCTAGTTTTGAAGTTTCTTATGATTTGCCACCCTTTATGGGATTTGTCTCAAGCTCAAAAACAATTCTAACCCCTGTACATTTTACTAGCCTATGATGTCATATATAATAGATCATCCTTGAATCTTTAGCATCCAGTATGAAAGATGGCCTTCTGAGATGAGAAGGGATTTCTTTACAAAAATATTATAGGCTAATAACTCATGTGAATGATTTGAATTTCTCTGCACCCCCATACCGCAACCTGGTGGCTCAGACGGTAAAGAATCTGCCTGAAATATGGAGACCTGGGTTCAATTCCTGGGTCAAGAAGATCCTCTGGAGAAGGGAATGGGTACTCATTCCAGCATTCTTGCCTGGAGAATTCCATGGACAGAGAAGCCCGGCAGGCTACAGTCCATAGGGTCACAAAGAGTCAGACACGACTGAGTGACTAACACTTTCACCACACCCAGTTTAAAATATGACTCTAGCCAGGGTCTTGTGGAGTTAATTTAACACACAGTCAGATATGATGGTCTGGCCTAGGACCTATTTGAGGGAGTAGGGAGTGGGCCAAGGGAACATCTTTCTTCTCCGGGACTCCATTGACTACCATCTCATCACATTGGCTGCCTCCTTGAGTGACGGAAGTTGAAATGTTGGTCCATAGCAGAACAGAAGAGTGTGGAGTCCTGGGAGGGAAGGGCAGAAATCAAGACTAAGTTTGAGGGCATGAGCAAGTCTTCCTTGTTAATAAGCCTAGAGGCCAGCTTCCATTGATAAGGAAAGGCAATGGAAGAGAATGGGGAGGCTGAAGTAGATTTCACCAGGAGGGCTGCAGGTTTAGCACTGGACAGTGGACAGCGAGTTAGACTGAGGCACCTCCTTCCCTTGAGAGTCAAGGTCAGGATCTCAGAATAGATGAGACAACATAGCTTAGTGCTTATGAACACAAACTCTGGAGTCAGACTGCCTGGGTCCCAATCTTGTCTCTGACACTTGCTGGCTGTGTCACCTATGGAGATTGCTTAATCTCTATGGCTCTGCTTCTTTCTTTGTAAGAAATGCGACTAATGATAGAACCTACCTCACAGGTCTATTGTAAAGATTAAGATGCTTAATAAATGTAAAGCTTTGTAACACAGCCTAACTAAGTGAATGTGAGTGTCTGTTCAACAAAATGAATTTTAAAAGAATGGTGCCAAAGTGGACAATTTAGCAAATATTTATTGTATGCCTACTCTGTTCCAGGTATTGTGCTGCTGCTGCTGCTAAGTCGCTTTAGTCATGTCCGACTCTGTGCAACCCCGTAGACGGCAGCCCACCAGGCTCCCCCGTCCCTGGGATTCTCCAGGCAAGAACAGTGGAGTGGGTTGCCATTTCCTTCTCCAATGCATGAAAGTGAGAAGTGAAAGTGAAGTCACTCAGTCGTGTCTGACTCTTAGCGACCTCATGGACTGCAGCCTATCAGGCTCCTCCGTGCAAAGGATTTTCCAGGCAAGAGTACTGGAGTGGGGTGTCATTGCCTTCTCCAGTACTGTGCTAATCAAAGTTTAGTATGGGAAAATCTGACTTTGCAGTCAGGTGAAATGGGATTCTAATTTCAGTTCTGACCTTGGCTATGAGCTGAATGGCCCTGGGCATGTTCCCTAACCTCTCTGAGCCTCTGTTTCCTCCTGTGTAAAATGAGGATGATAATAGCACAAGGTCACACAGGACTGTTGTTAGGAGTGAATGAGGTAGTACCTATATGTGTGCTGTATATAATGGGGCTCACTAAGTGTTCATACATGACTCCCATAAGCTGGGGACTATAGGATGAAACCTAATGGGAATAAATAGCAAATCTTAAATCTGAGTTTAAGACAATTGCAAAATAACACATCCCTTGTACAGGAGAAGGACAAGAAAGGATGGAATTGGCAAGAGCTTGTGTGAAAAAGAGCTGTGGGTTTTGGCTGACCCCAAGTTTCCTCTGAGGCTACAGTGTAATCTGGTTGTCCGAGAACTAGTGAAAATGTAGATGGCATTAAAAGAAATGGTGAGGTGAGATCCCAGAAAATGATCATTTCACTGTCCTCTGTACCCTGTGCTGGTCAGATCACATTAGACACGTAGGGCTTCATTTTGTTTACACTTCTGGATGAACGATGACAAGCTCACTGACAAACTGCCAGAAGTGGTGACCTGGATTGGGGAGCATTAGAAAACCCTTTCTTGAGGATGAGATTAAAATAACTCCAGAAAGGAAGCAGTAAGGCAATATTTGAAACAGTTTTATTTTTTTTTTTCTAATGAGAATGTTTATAGAACATACACCACATTCAATCTGTCAGCAAATCCCATTGGCTGTTTCCTCAGCTTGTATCAATAGTCCAGCCATTTCTTGTCACCACTCTGCTACTGGGCTGACCTAACCTACCATCTCTTGCCTCATTATTGGAGTAACCTCCTTGTAGATATCTCTGTTTCCATCCTGGCCCCTCAGTCTGTTCTCTATACAGAAGACAGGAGGCATGGATGCATGCTCAGTTGCTTCAGACATGTCCGATTCTTTGCGACCCTATGGGCTATAGGCCGCCAGGCTCCTCTGTCCATGGGATTCTCCAGGAAAGAATACTGGACTGGGTTGCCATGCCCTCCTTCAGGGAATCTTCCCAACCTAGGGACTGAACCCTTGTCTGCCTGTGTCTCCTGCATTGGAGGTGGATTCTTTATCCACTGAACCACCTGGGAAGCCTGAAGACGGGATGAAAGTGAAAGTGAAAGTTGCTCAGTCGTGTCCGACCCTTTGTGACCCCATGGACTATACAGTCCATGGAATTCTCCAGGCCAGAATACTGGAGTGGGTAGCTTTTCCCTTCTCCAACGTAACTTCCCAACCCAGGGATCGAACCCAGGTCTCTGTAAGTCTAATCATGTCAGTGGCTTCCTAGTTCATACAGACTGCAAGCACAAGTCCTTACAAAGATCTACAGAAGTCTTGCTTGTCTTGGTTCCCATTACCTCTTTGACTGCATCTCCTACTTTTCCCCTTGTTCACACTGCTCCAGCCACTGTAGTCTAGTCACCGTTTCTCAAACCAGTCAGGCATTCTCTTGTCTCAGGGCTCTTGTACTTCCTGTTCTCTGACCGGAACTCACTTTGCCTAGATATCTGTATGGCTTACTCTTTCATATCCTTTAATCTTAAGTCAAATATTAACCTTCTCAGTGAGGTATTCTTAGTCACCCTGTTTAAATGGAAACAATTTCCCCCCCAAAACACACACTTCTGTACCTCCTCTCTCTACTTTGTTTTTCATCACATCTTTTATCATTGTTTAATATTCTATATTATTTTTTTATTATTTTTTCTAATTTTTTTTTTACTTTACAATACTGTATTGGGCATATAAAATCAATAAATAATAATATATAATAAATATATAAAAGAGCTGTTCTGGTTGAATCCAGCAGGAGTTGGGTAGGCATGAACTCTGCCTTGTCCAAAACCCAGATAATTAAGAGTTAACTACACATAGATACATTTGCAATTGAATGTTGGCCAAACCCTGGAAACAACACTGAGTGAGATATTCTGGACTCAAAGAAGACAACTCATATCTTCCAAACTTTGTAAGACTACTATGTGTAAGAAGTAGATTTCATCTAGGTTGCAACCTGGGTCAGAACTAGAGCCAATGAGTATGAAGGGAGTGAGTATATACAGATAAGAGATCAATCAAGCAATTTGAAATTCTCAGATTGTCTCATGGAGTGGTGAGCTCTGCATCACTGGAGGTATACAGAAAGAGGCTGTGTACCTACCTGTCAGCTTTGCTATAAAGGAGATTGTGTACTGGGTTGGGGATTGGACCACACCACCTTGACAATCTTTGTAACTCTTAAGATGCTGAGGGCAAAGATGTGGCCCATGGATGGAGGGTAATTTACATTTTTTTCAGAACTGAAGGGAGGATTTTTGGCCTTTGTTTCTGGAGTCCCAGAGGCATGTTCTTCTCTCAAAGGTCCATTCCATCCTAATTGAGATTCCATTTCCCAGAGATTACCTGATGCTGTGCTGATTAGAGGCCAGCCAGGGGTAAAGGGACTGATTCCCATGGCAACCAGGTTGAAAAAAACATACCATGTGGAGCATTGTCAGCAACAAGCTACGTTTGCATTATAAATAGATATTTAATTCATTGAGATAGATTGCTACGACTTCTGCATTATAAATAGATATTTAATTCATTGAAATAGCTCTGACAGTGAGGAGGGAAGTTAAAACCCAAAGCCACTCTTTAAATATTTCAGTTAATTGACAACTATTTTTCCCCTTCTAAATCTTATAAAACTTGGTTCTCTCAGTGAAAGAATGGTATATGTGAATACTTTCAGAAAACCAACTAAAAGTCCAGTGTCACATGTTTATATTTGTTTTTCACTGAAAGGTTGATCAAAATTTTCTGATTGCATGGATATCTCTGTTTGATACAGGAGACCCTGGTTCACAAGATTTCACAAGAGTCTTTTTCTGTCATTTTTGTTTCATCTTTGTCCTGCTTTTCTAACTCAGAGGCTTCTATAAATTTCAGTCCTTGGCCCTCTTCTCTTTTCTTTCCATCTCTCTTTCCCTTGGTGAACAGCTAAAGCAACCAAGTGATCACTTGCTAACTTGCACAGCCCCACTGCTAGCCTTGACAATACATGCTGGAATATCCAATGGTTAGAAAACAAAATCAGATCTGATCAAAGGAATTCCGTCTGAAAAGCAAGGACCGAAAACAGGCCTCCCTCCACTGTTCAAAATGTACAGCTTGATTGAAGGTTAGGGTTGGAGAGTTTGAAGGCAGTGAGTGGTGTTGGGCAAAAAGCAACAATTAGTTCTTGCTAAATTCATATGCAAAAGCACTTTTGAAATGCAATTTTTATAAACACTATAAGAAACTAGTATAAGTGACTAATAGAATCTCATCAAATGAAAATTGGAATGAGACTTTGTACTTCTACATTCCAAACAGCTTAATACAAATTAGTCGATAGTACTCGGAGTATTTCATTCTGCAAGGATTAAGGGAAATGTGATGCATTTTTTTCATTAAGTTGCTGGGTAAATAAGCTTCCTGATATAAGAATATAGGAGTTACTTTCTAAATTTTATAGTAACCAGGGTTAAATAACTCACTGTGTGCAGCACCCCTGGACATTGCTCTATTAAATAGTGATAGCTTAAAATTAAACAGTGTCAGGAGGTAAGGAACTTTAGGGTCAGATTTGAAGGGATTACGACCTCCTCTAGGACCCACAGATCAATCCTTCTGAGGTCTTGAACAGGTTTAAGGAATTAGGGAAGCCCCTTTTCCCAGTCCAAGCCTCCTAACGTGTACTAGATGCTCACCAGTGTGGCAAGTTGCATGCCGATGCAAGGAGAAAGATCAGGGGCTCAGAGTGTGAACAGGACCCTGGGAGGCCCCTGCTTGAAACCAACCACCGCAGCTGCTTACTCACTCCCTGAGATCCACCCCACCCCGCCGCCATCCAGAAAAACACAGGGCTTTCTGTAGGGAGGGGCAAAGTAGTCCATTTTGATCAATCATTTACGTTTGAGAGTGAGTTAATGTACACTTGTGATTGGTAGCAAAGGGCCACAAAGCACGCTTTCCCAATTTCCAAGTTCTGCAGTGGATTAATCCTAATGTTTGAAAGCAGATGTACTACAGACCTAGAAGTTCCACAGTGAAAGTATGTAACTGAAATCTTTGCCGTCCTTAGGCTCAACTTGGAGAGAATATTGCCATTCATTCATTCAGTAATGAAATGGGGAATGAAGGGATGACAGGACATTCTGTTCAGCAACCATGTCTGAAACCAAATTGGACATGGTGAAGCTTTCCCTCCTCCCTGACCCTATCCTCGAGCTCATTTCTCTGTGCTAGCAGCCCCCTGCTCTCTTGCTGTGCCATGGGGGTCAGCTCCAATACACCATTTTTCCGCTAGATCCTAAATAACAAACCAATGGAAAACAGCTGCCATAGTTTTTGCAGTTAAATAGAGAATACTCTTTTTATTCAGAAGAATACATTTTTAATAGATTTTCATGCACCAGTAAATCAGTACAGTGAGGAATTACAGGGGTGGGAAATCTCTCTTCAGGAAACCTCTCACCCTGGTAGAGCTCTCACTTCCTAAAATCCCCTTGACCCATCTCAGGTGATTAGTGGCCAAGGAACAGTAGGTGGCATGGACTCCTGGGGAAACCAATCAGATTTGCAGGTCTCTGAGGATAAAAAAAGAGGAGAGAAAAGCTCTTGTAAAGTAGGAGATGATTATATCGGGACTGGCTGCTCTACTGAAGTGCCCTGAGAGACTGATGAGGGAGAGTTGGTGTTGGTGCCCAGGTCTCCTTCTTGGTTACACTCTTCCAGGGCTATGGTCTGGTCTCTTCCATCTGTCTCTGAGCCCCTGTGTAGAGAAAGAAAAAAAAAAAAACATGACTAAGGGAGGATACAGAGCCATCAACTTGAAAACAGGCTGCGTTATGGGGCTCAGATGCTAGAGGAGCATTTGGATCATTGTTTTCACAGAAGCCCTGGGTTCACAGCAGGAGTGACATGAGGCAATTACCTGGTTCTGAGTCGAGGCCACTTCTTCCACTCTATGGCTAGCACCACCCCCAAAGCTACAACCACCACCACGATCAGGGTACTTCGGACAATGTTCCCCACAGTGCATTCCTGAGCAGCAGGCCCTGTGATGATAAAAGAGCAGAAACCAATGGCATAGAGTTTAGTACACGTGTGTTCTCCTTGCTCTCTTGCTGCCCCTTCATCTGGCCTCCTCTGGGGTTCACTTGGGAACCACATGTTGGGACAAGAGATGGGGTGGTCAGAGGCAGTGCTTCTGCTGAGGCAGAGGCAGCCCTCCCTTGTGGGGTGGAAGATGCATTGAAAATATCCTTGTCACTATCTTTGAGTGAATCTGAGGTTCCACCTCCTTACCATCCCTAGGAGAAAAAGAAAAATGACCGTACTTGAGGTCTCTGACTCCAAACCTCTCCCCTTCCTTGTGTGGCCTGCCTCCATGGAGACTGTCTCCGGGGTCCCAGGTGTGTCAGGCCAGAATCATGAAGGGATTATCATCTCACCTGCTGCCCCCACCAGCTCCAGAGTATCACTAGGCTCTGACCAGATATCGGGGTAGGCCTGCAGACGGTAGCTGCAGCTATAGTTTCCAATGCCCTTTCCTTCGACATTATTGATGACAAAGTCTCCATCCTCTGAGAATTGTTGAGGTGCTTCTTCTCCATCATGTTCCAGGACAAATTCCACACCTGGTAGGGGCCCTCTGCACTGAAGGGTGATGTCCTTTCCGAGCTTGAACACAGTGCCAGGCGAAGCTGATAAGGAGGGTTTAGGGGGCTTGTCTGCAACCAACCAGGATACAGAGTTAGAAATGGCCTCGAACCCAGCCCTTTATCCCCTTAGGGATAACTACTAAAAAAACTACAGTCTTACTGAAATCTCCAAGACCTTACCAGTCACCCAGATCTCCAGGGAGTCACTGTGATTAGAAGCTGCAAGGGGAGCAGAATCCAAATAATACACACAGCTGTACATCCCAGAATCTTCACTGCTCACTGCTGGCATCCAGAAGTCAGCCCTGTACCCATTTGGCCTCTGTTGCTTTAAAGGCTCTTGAATACCCTTCTTCAACAGGACAAATGTTGAGTCTGCCAGTTCCCCCTGACATTGAAGAGTCATGTTTTCTCCAGGGGCCACCAAGGGACCAGGTTGGGCTAATAGGCTGGGTTTGGGGAGCAAACCTAGAAGAAATGAACTCTTGGTTCATAGAGAGGTGGCCACTTACCAGGGCATCACCCCTGAAGTCTCAATAAAGAGGAGAGTTACTGCCTGCCTCTCCTTGAGCCCTTGGAAAACCATTTCCCGTGAACTATCAGCCAGCTCAGTTCCCTCTTTTCTATACTCCCCTGCCCACTCCAGAGCATCTTCCCCTTACCTGTGACTATGAGTTCCAGGGTGTTGCTAGGCTGTATCTTGATAAGGCTGGTCCAGTCAGGGTGGTAGCAGCAGCTGTAACGACCTATGCTAGCACCAGATATGTTGGTGATGGGGAAGGCCCCATCATTACTGGTGGATCCCCAGAGCTGCACTGAAGTGGCTTCTATTTCTTTGTGCAGAATGTACCCTACTCCACGTACTGGCCCTTGGCACCAGAGAGTAACATTCTGCCCCACGGGAACCACAGAACTGGGCTCAGCAAACAACCGTGGCTTGGGGAATGTGTCTAGGAAGAGACCAAAGATGGAAAGTGGTGAGTATGCAAACTTATCACTGAATTAACCCTTTATCTTTCTCCTTCCAGACACAACCGTTCCCCTCCATGTCCTAGCCTAGCCTAGCCTAACCTTCCAAGAGGGATTACCCTCCCTTACTCCTACGTGCTGTGGTTCATGGGGTTGCAAAGAGTCGGACACGACTGAGCGACTGAACTGAACTGAACCCCTACTCCAGCTGCTTCTGTCCCAGCCCCATGTGTTGTCTGTCCTTACCAGTCACCCAGATCATAAGAGGCTTGCTGAGATATGATCCCCTGTTTGACATAGTGGTCTCAAAGTAGACACAGCTGTAGTTCCCAGAGTCCTCTGCTCCAACAGTATGGAGGAGGAAGTCAGCCGAGTTCCCCGAGGCACTCCGGAACTGTAAGGGACCCGGGGTTCCCTCTTGCAGGAGGGCAAACCTCATGCCCTGGAAAGCCCCTTGGCAACGCAGGGTCACATTCTTCCCAGGAAGAACCACGGGACCTGGCTGTGCCAGGAGAGTGGGTTTGGGGTAGAATTCTGAAATTAAAGAGAACACACATGAGAGAATCCTGCCTCATACATTCTGAGCACTGTTTTGTTTTTTTTTTAGTGTTATTATAAGAAACAATATATGCTTATTGTGGAAAACTAGAAAATATAGAAAAAAACTAATGAAGACAGTACAATTCTACCACTCAAAGATGGCTATTTTTTGTACACGTTTCTGTATTACTTCCCATTTATTTTTGTACATGCCTATGTCATTGTAGCTATAACTATTTGTATAATTGCGCTTACTGTATACACAGTTGTATAGTTTAATATTTTTCACTTTATATTGTAAACATTTTCCTATGACATTAACCAGCCTTTGAAAACTATCATTTGTAATGGCTGCATAGGATGCAGTTGACCCTTCAGGGTCTTTGCCCTTTCTCTGAGGGCCATCCAGCCCCCCCATATCTGGTAGCCCAGCTAAAGAAAAAGTGGACCTTGGGCCTAAAGCTCAAGGCCAAGCTACAAAAGACTTCAGAAACAGGGCAACATGTGAAACATCCCCATCTGCCTCATTTCTTTCCCCAGAAGTGGATTATTTTCCTCCTTCTTCTCATCTTCCCATATTAGTGATAATATAAGCATTTGCCTTACATGGACTGTTTACTACATGCAGGCACTGTCCTGAGCACATTCGTGGTGACTTTTAGAAGGGGCGACTCTTCCTCTCCCACTGACATCCCTCTTGCCCATTGTCCCAGGGACAGTACCACCTCCACCTGCATTTCCCCAGTCCTGACCTGTCACCACGAGTTCCACAGGGTCACTGGGCTCCGACCAGATCGCAAAGTCGTAATAGCGGCAGCTGTAATTCCCTCCATCACCAATGCCCGCCGAAATGATCAGAAAGTGGGCTGCACTGGCTCCCAGACTTGCCCAAGAACTGTCACTGGATGCTACTTCACTTCCATCTTTGTAGAGAACAAAGCTCATGTGCTGGTGGGGGGTGGAGCAATTAAAAGTCACCCGGGAACCAGGAGTGACCACAGGACTGGTCCAGGTCTCAAAGAAGGGCTTGGGGTACATTTCTAGAAGGCAAAAACCAAACATAACCAAAAACAAATCAATAGAAAGCAAGCTAGATAATATGGCAAATACTGGTTCCAGAAAGCAGCTTGGCTTCCTGTAGTATTTCATTCAGAAGAAGGTGCATTTAAAAATCCAGCCAAAACCACTTTGCAGACAGACTTTTCACAGGGACCCCCCTCACCCCACCCCTCGCCTCCTCAAGTCTAATCCTCACTGTCAGCAGAAGCTAGCTAAAAGAGTGGATAGTTACTGGGGCTCTACTGATTCCCTGAGCCTCAGTTTGCCCATTGGGACAAGAAGGGGAAATTGCACCTGATCCACCTCCTTTGAGTATTTGCTCTATAGCTAAATGAGATAATTGATATGAAAATAATTAGAAAAATTAAATCACCCTCCACAAACCCCAGCTATTAATAACGATTATGGCTATTAATATCATGCAGCCAGAGGCCCTGGCACTCCCAGCGCCACGCCTGCCTGGCTCTAAGATTGGACACAGGCTCCTAGGACCAACAGCAAAGTTCGCTGTGGGGAAAGGAGCGTCTGACCTGGAGCTTTGCTTCCCCCCTCCTCCCTCACACACCCCTTTCAGCTCTACCTTTTATGACAAGCTCCAGGGGCTCACTAGGCTCGGACCACTTGAAGGGGCGCTTTTCAGTGTGAGTTCGGCAGCTATAATTGCCTTCGTCTTTATCCTCCATTCTCCGGATTGTAAAGAAGCCTTCTCTCCCAACGGCACCAAGTTGCTGGACGGGTTCCTGCATTCCCTCCTTGTACAGAGCAAACCCCATGCCTGCCAGCCATCCTTTGCAGCGGATTTGCAGTTCCTGGCCCCGAATTGGGGGGGAAGCAGAAATGACAGGCTTGGGGAGGATATCTGGAAAACAAAACAGGGAGGACAAGGAGAAGGAATCCGAAGTTAGGAGGTGCCCAGATGGGACACGCAGAGTCACTCAGTCAGCAAAACAGAGATCCATCCTGGCCGGGCCTTGGCTCTTCCTGTCAGTCTCCTCTCAACTCTCCTCCCCACCCCTCCCCCCTTCTCGTGCCCCTCCTCTCCTACAGGCAGCAGAAGTCCCTTGGGCTCTGGATCTCTGAGCATTTCCCCATGCCTCGGAGCACCGCTGGAGTCCCAGCGGCACCAAGGATCATGCCGAGCGGACCCTCGGCCTTTTCTTACCTGTCCCCACCAGCTCAAGTGCCTCACTGGGCTCAGACACAGCCATCTCCTCCCAGGAATGGCAGTGGTAACTCCCGGTGTGAGTCTGGGTCAGGGCTCCAAGGGGGAAGGCAGCCCGGACCTGCTCTGAGGCCGGGCGAGTTGCGATCCACCCGGTGCCATCCTTCAGCAACACAAACTCCTTAGTTGAACCAGACGGGCTTCTGCACCAGAGGGTTAAGTTCTTCCACGGGGCCAGAGGGAAGTTGGTCTCTGCCCACAGCTCAGGCTTAGGGGTTGGCATGATTATTTCTAGAAACAGCAGAGTTAATGAAGGCATCCTCCCTCCCCTCCCCCTCCCCCTTTCCTTGCCCTTGAACCCTCCTCCCCAGATCACACTGCCCACCTCCCCTTTCAGCCCCAATCCAAACTCTTTCCTCCCTTCTGCAGGTGCTGGGGAAAGAAGACGCTGATGTCTCAGCTGAGCCTCAGAAAAATGCAGAAGCTTGGGGGAAATTTTGCAGGCAGAAAAGCGGAGTTGGAGGCTCAATTTTGCCAGCAGCTTCAGCAAAGTGCCCCTTCCTGGCTGCCCTTCCCTCCCAACCAGTCACTCCCTGGCCACTGACACTGACACTCTGTAGTTATTTCGGATCTCCAGGGAGGAATGTCCCAGTCTGGAGCAGGAAAAACTCACCAGTCTCTTCTGTCAATACCCCAGTGCACAGTCCTGCAAAAGAAATTGCTGCCAGGGCTTTGCCCCCTCCCCCACGGGACTTCACCCCGGCCTTCTGCCCAGGCCCCTTCCCCACCCCCTTGTACTCACCACAGCAGAGAAGAGCTGTGAGTATGAAGAGCATGGTGACCCCTTGAGCTGTTCCCAGCAACCAGGCTTCTCTAGCAAGACCAGAAAAGAGATGAGAGGAGTTGCTGGGATTAGGGGGAGGGCGGAGAGAAGGGGGCGGCAATTTATGTCATTGGCTTACTTGCCACCCAATAGGGATTGGATATGGCCAGAATAATGGGATATCATCTTTTCTGACATTGATGACTTTTCTCTTTGAGGGCCTCACTACCTACAAACCTCTTGTCTTTCATGACCCACGGGCCCCCGCCCCTCCCCCCTCCCCAGACAATATCAAATGTCAGCTCCCCAAGGCCCCTGATTAGGCCGTTGCTGGAATTGAGATGTCAGATGTGAAAATACCTTTGTAACTCCAGCTCTCAGAACCCCTGGAGCTCAGTGTGATCAGAAGCTCTGGGTGGTGGGTGAGGGGCTGGAGGGAGAAATCTTGGGTGTTTCTCAATCATCAAGTTTAAGTTTGGAAGCAGTGTTTATTATGGCACTATTGGTCCTCCAACTGACCTGCCTCACCTGCCTTTGTCGTGGAAGGGTTGCTTAGGCAGCAGCAGTGGGATCTCTCTACCCCCACCCAGATCATGACTAGATATGTGCTGCAGCTTCAGGTCCTATAGATTCAGATCCTATAGATTTAGCTTCTATTAGGTCAATGTCTACCTGACAATTTTGACTTAGAAAACACTGACCTTCCTTCCTGGTCAGGACAACATGCTTTTCAAACTGCCTTCTCCAATATCTGGTTTCTGAACTCATTCTTTGATGCAGTGGTCCTGGGCTGAGGTGGGGGGGCACTTGAAGCTACATTTTTTTCTAACCCCTGGCTTGAAGGCTACCGGTGTATGTGGAACTCAGAACAGATTCTGTGAACCTGACCCCCACTGAAACGTTTTGAAAGCTCAAAGGGGTAGTGGTTTTTCAGAAGGTTTAGGTGGCTCCCTTCCCATTACCCAAGCACTCTGTCCCTCAGATCTCAGAGGAGAACACAGACACACACAATCATAGTCATCATCCATTGTGTATTGAATACTCCCAGGCACACAAAGGCCTCTGCTCATGGTGGGGGAGGGGTACAGCCAGGATCAGAGAGTGGGGAAAAGTGGCATTCAGGAGCAGAAGCCCCCACCGAGCTAGGAGCTGTCATTTCTCATTTTGGGGCAGAATAGCCTGAGCACAAGGATACAGGGATAAGGGAGAGAAGGGGATGACCCAGGAGACACAAAATAATAAAAGTAAAGAGCAGGAGAACCTGTTTGACTTGACACTTTATGGATCAGGGGAAGCAGTCTGATTCCCTGACCCAATCCATTCTCTCATCAGCTGCACACCCAGGCTAAGGCTCGATTCTCAGAAGGCTCTGCACAGTGGTTGGGGGCCAGAGTGGCAGAGACACTGGCTTCCATAGCAGTGAGGGTGGACTACAAGGCTTGCTAGCCCTTAAGAGCTGAGGTAAGGCTGAATAGTTGGGATGGGAGTTGGATAATATCCTGGGAGACAGGACAGTGTTGATTCTTAAAAAAAAAAGTTCAGATGAAGTTAATGTGGAAGACATTGATCATCTGTGAGAGGCAAGGTGGCTTGGGAGGGAGATTTGGGCACCCTCCTGGGGGGGATCAGTGAAGGAGGTTCTGAGGACTTCTTCCAGCCTCTGAGAAATGTTCATTTTTCTACCTTCTGGTAGGGGTGCTGACCCCTCCATGAAATGAAAGAGAAATGGCTGGAATGAGAAAGCCTTGTATCTTCATCCCTGAAGGTGGAGGATACAAAGGGTGTGCCCATGGGGCTTGTCTCAGCTGCAGCACACCCCATTCCTGAACCTCTGGGGAGCCTGAACTCAGCTAGGTTTAGGAGCAGGGGATTGGGATAAGACAGTTACCTGATTCTGAGTCTCCGACACTTCCACCTTATCCACAGCACTACAAACAGCAAGGCAACAAGCTGAATGACTAGAAACAACCTGACAGTTTCATTCAGAACGTGATTCCAGGTGAGAAAGCCTGTGACCAGAGAAGATCAGAAACATGGAGCTTGATGGGGACAGGGACAGACGGACACAGTCATGGGGGGAGGGGAATCTGGTTCCTGCAGGCAAAGGGAAGTTGAAGCAAAAGTGACCTTCCTTTACATGAAGAAAGGGACCCTTGGAAGTATCCTGCTCACTGCCTTTGAGTGATCGTGAGACCACCCCAGGAGAAAGATGCCCAAACCAGCCCCCGACTACCACTTCCATATCCTGCTGGGCATTGCTTTGGGATCCCAGGGGTATCACGGCCAAAGGCATGGTGGGGGCACCTCTGTGAAGAGTTTTCCTCTCACCTGCTGGCCCCATCAGTTTCAGAGGCTCACTGCGATGTGACCAGATGTTAGGGTGTGCCTCTATGCGATAGCTGCAGCTGTAGGTCCCTGCGCCTTTCCCTTCAACATTACTGATGATGAAGTCTCCATCCACTGAGAATTTTGGGGATGTTGCTCTTTCTTCCCATTCCAGACAAAACTCAAGAACTGGATGAGGTACTCGGCACTGAAGGGTGATGGCCTTTCCTAGCTTGAACACGGTGCTGGGCCAGGCTGACAGGGAGGGTTTGGGGGGCTTATCTGCAACCAATCCAGAGACCAGAGTTAGAACAAGTGACTTTGACCTCATTGCCTCCTCTCAACAAATGTTTCTCATCTCCTTATTTGGTCTTCTCTTTTTTTTTTTTCTGCTCTACTAGCTCAAGCGGCTTCAGAATTTGACTGTGCATCAGAATTCCTTGGCCCATTACTTGATCCTCTAAAGACTCCTAGGCTCCTACCTTCAATCAGAAACTTAACAATACCTGTAGGTTTCCCTGGGTCTTAAGTAAAGTGAGTTTTCTAGGAGTCCCATCAGGGCTTGTCCATGCCTAGAGGTAAGGTTTGAGTAAAAATACTGGGAGAGAAGTTCCCTAAGTTTTGGAGAAAACCACCCTCCTAGTCTGGTTTTCTTTGGCTCATAAATCCAAAAGGGTATAGCAACACTAGCTCCTTGTAATAACACTGGAATGAAGATAAAAATAAAGAATAGTTGCTAGCACTTGCCTACAACCACAAGCTCCACGGTATTGTGTGATGTCATTCTGATGGAGGTCTTCCAGGAGAGGAGATAGTGGCAGCTATAGATGCCAGCATCACTAGAAGTCACATTGTTGAGGAAGAATGACGTGTCATCATAGATACTGGTGGAATCCAAGAGTTGAAGTGGTTTGTCTTCTCCTTTCTTATAGAGTGCAAGCCCCACTCCATCCACTGGCCCTCGACACCACAGACTCACATTCTGACCCATTTGGACCACAGGACTGGGCTGAGCAAGTAGCCAGGTCTTGGGGAAAGTGTCTAGGATGAGACCCAAAATATCAAAGGCTAGTAAGTCTGACTTACCCCTCCCACTAGTTAAGGTTCTTTTCCTTTTCTTCCAGTCCACCCTTGGCAAATCCCAGCCTAAGCCCAGTTATACAAATTCTGCTCCTTCCCCCACCATTAACCCTGGCTGCATGATGAAGTTCTCCAGTGGGCCCAAAGAGAGCCGAACACCCTTACCCCCTAACAGAGGTCCCACAGCAGCCCCCTCTCTTACCAGTTACCCAGATTTTCAGGATATCACTGAGGAGTGAACCCCTGTATGATCCATCATAGTAAAAACAGAGGTAATGGCCAGCATCGTGGATTTTCAATGCCCGGAAGAAGAAATATGCCTCATTTTTTACTGGCCTCTTGAGGTAAAAGGACTTCTCCAAGTCTTCAAGCCTTATTAATGCAAAGGTCATTCCATAGATTGGCCCTTGGCACCTGAGATTAAGGCTTTCTCCCGGTGCCATGATGGGCCCAGGGTAGGCTGTCAGAGTTGGTTTGGGATAGAGTCCTAGAAAGTGAAGAGACCCTGAGTTAGAAGTAGGGTGATTCTTCCTCATCATATTCTGGTTTTATTTTCCTACTTTCTTTAGATAGCAAGTGGTAGCTGAAGTATACCCTCTGCTCCCTCACTCTTCCCTGAATCTCTGCCTCTTCTAGAAGGTAACCAAGGGGAAGTTCACTTCCATTCCTTCCCTCTCACCAGACTCTATCACTGCACTGAGCTCTAACTATGTATAGGGGTATGTCTCAGTGGAGTATCTACATTTGTAATTCCCTGTATCTTTAGGTCTCTGAAACGCCAAATGTGGTTCTTCCAATCACCCAAGAAACCAAGCTTCTGAAAATTACTTTGATTCCTTCTTCATAAAGCATGAATGTTACTGCAGTATTAAGGATGGCTTTTGAACACATTCAGTTCACAGAAAACCCTACTTCCCAGAGGAGACTGAAAGAGGCCAATGAGTCAGGATTGGCCAGTAAGTCTGCAAATCAAAGAAACATTTGTTAATGGGACCACACCCTCATTTTCACATATTGTTTCTCCAAAGAGATGAAACTGCAAAACAGAAGGTAAACCTCACTCCCAAAGCACTCCTTCCTACCCACCCCAATCCCAGGTAGGCCCACCCACCCATTATTGGAAGGATCAGCTCTATCATAGGTTCAGTAAGCACTGAGGATACATCAGGCATCATGGTCTAGGGGGAAACAAGTAAAGGAGACAGACACAGTCCCTGTTCGCCAAGTGCTCAGGGCCTAGTGGGGGACACCTGCGAACAGGTAACTGCAGAAGTGTGTGTTAGTGGCATGTATACCAGAAAGACATTCGTACAACAAGCATCCATAACACGCAGTTCAAACAGACAGGCTTTTGTTCTTTGATCCTCAATAAAAAGCTATACTAATAAAATTAATATCTACCATTTATTGAGACCTTATATGCCAGGCACTGTACACATATTAGGCAAATCCTCACAACAACCCTGTGAGGTAGGTATTACGATTATACCAGTTTTGCAAATGAGAAAACTGAGGCACAGAGAGGCATCATACAGTGGATCAGGTAGATACTGTTATCCCGTTTTAGAGTGGGGGAACCGAAACACAGAGTTGAAGTAACTTGCTCAATATCACACAGGGAGGTGGTGTCAGAGGTGGAACTAGAAACTAGGATTACAACTTCTAAGTCCAGGATATTTTCTGCAGCACCACAGCTTTCCCCAAGCCTATTTAACTTGATGAAGGAGCTAAAGCAAGTGTGGCCAATTCTGTCTAGAAGCATCTGGGCTATGGGGTGGAGGAGTTGGGGGTGGGGTGTGGGTCTAACATTAGGGGTTTGGAAGAACCTTCTACTATGTTTAAAGCTTGGTACTGCCTTACTGGATCTGTATATATAAGACTAAATTCATTTATAAAACCATTTCTGAAATATGAACTATCACTTTCCTTGTCATTTTTTCTTTTTATAGCCAGCACAAGCAATTCACTCTGTTTTCCACACTTAAAAATAAAAATCACAAATAGAATAAAAATACATTTAAATAAAAAAAATCAGTTGACATGACTGCAGTGGCAGTGCCTGGCACATATTAAGTGCTCAATAAACATTAGCCAAATGAATGAATGAACACATGATTTTCAACAAATAGAGAACAACAAAGCTGTGATGAGCTGAAGCTGCTGGACATTGGGCTGGACTCACTCACTAGCCAAGTGACTGGCTCCCAGACAGCTGCCTCCTAGCATGTGTGATTCTCATTTGCATTTCAGTAAAATATCAAATGACTCTAGCTCATGGGCCTTGCAGAGAACTGGGCAAGGAAAGTCATATCAGAAACCCTGGCTCACCCAACCATGATCCCGGGGACAATGATCATCAGACCCCAGCAGCCATAGCCACACCCACCTGCTACAATCAGCTTCAGGGGGTTGCTGGGCTCTGACCACAGGGTAGGGAGCATCTGGATATGAGTGCGGCAGATGTAAACCCCTTCACTCTCAGGTGTCATGTTGGCAATGGAGAATATGGCCACTCTCCCAGTTGGGACTTGGTAATCCACGGGTTCCGCATATCCCTCTTTGAACAGCATGAATACCAAATCCTGCAGCCAGCCATGGCAGAGTATGTTAACATTACATCCAGGAAGAGGGGAGGTCTCAGTCTGGATCCAGAAGATGGGCTTGGGCAGCTGGCCTGGAAGGAGAGAATGAACTGGAATTCAGGTAGAGCAAGGGTAGCGTGGCTCAGGGAGCAGCAGAGAGCTCTACTTAAATGAGTCTTTTTGGTATGATCCTTATTTGTCACCCCTCTTTCCCCATCTAGAGTATCCCCTAGGTTGAGGAGCTTGCCCTCTAGATCCATTCCAGAATCTGCAGCCTCACTCTGCATTACCTATAGAGATGAGACACTTATTTACCAACTGGAATATCTGTATTATGTGTGCAAGCGACTGAGGCAAATGAATGAATTAAACAAACCCTGCTCTGGGAAGGCAAGTTTGAGTCCCAGGAGTTGGAGTTAATTCTTGATTATCCCTCTCTGTCTTCTTACCTGGTGCCTCCAACTCTAAAACTTTACTGGGCTCTGACCAGCCGGTCTCCTTCCAGTAGCAGCACCTGTAAAGACCTGTATTTGCCTGAGTAAGGGCACCGATGGGGAATGAAACTTGGAAGGTCTTTCGGGAAGGGCGGATCCAGGTCATCTGTGTCTTATCCTTCAGCAGCAAGAACTTGCTTGAAATCTGAGAGGGGCTTTTGCACCAGAGTGTGATGTTCTCCCAAGGGGCCTGGGGGTAGTTGGACTCTATCCATAGCTCTGGTTGAGATGTCATCACTGCTGTCATTCCCAAAGAAAACAAAGATGTCAGCAGTTCCAACCCTCTCCCTCCCATAACATGCCCCCTGCAACGTCCCCTTTAAATGAGCCCCAATCCCCACCCCTACCCCCATTCCTCCTTTGGTCTTTCCTGGGCACGGGGTGTGTGCTTTTATGGGAGGGGGAGGGTGGGATAGGGACCGTAGGACATTGTTTTAAGGAATTCAAGTGAGTTGGAGTTGGGGAACAAAGTGCAAGAGACAAAGTCTTTACTATTTTGTGGGAAACCAAGTCATGAAGTGAGCAGTCCTGATTCCTAACAAGCTGAGTCTGGAAACTGCCTTTGGCATCTCAAGGCAGTTATGTCCGGGGCCATGGAGGCAGTTCAGTGTCTTGCAGCCTTCAGGAAGGAAGGTAGTTGATGTGGCAGGACTCACTTACCCATTGGTGTCACACCCAGACTCAGTCCTGAAAAGAGAGATTATGGTAAAGGGGAACCCCTCGTTGTCCCAGTCAGCCTCAAACCTCAGTATTCCCCATGCCCTCCCCAAGGGGCCCACTCACAGGGGTGCCTATGACAGGGTCACTTGTCCTGCCACGCCTTCCTTGTACTCACCAGCACAGAAGAGTAAGAGAGCGAATGTCCGCAGCATGGTGGCCCCTTCCCCTGGCTTGTCAAGGGTCATGGAGCCTCCGGAGTCTTGAAGGGCTTTGCCCCTCAGAAGGTGGTAAGATCTAAAAGCAGAAGTATTTTCACTCAGGGGGTTGCTCCTTCTCCTGAAAGTTCAGTTTGGATCACTAAAGTGCACCTGAGCACCTACTTTCCACTCCCCCACAGGCATGCAGGGTTCTCAGCTACTTGTTCTCTT
Organism: Budorcas taxicolor; assembly: GCF_023091745.1. Taxonomy (NCBI): domain Eukaryota; kingdom Metazoa; phylum Chordata; class Mammalia; order Artiodactyla; family Bovidae; genus Budorcas; species Budorcas taxicolor. Next base: position 39,656,121 of record NC_068935.1, read on the forward strand.
TGTTCCCTTTCCCCACTTCCCCTTCTTCCACTCAAGGTCTTTGCTGGTATATCTACCATATCAGATTCATTGAAATGTCTGTTTGTCCCTAGGGTCTCAGAGGCCCAGAGTGTGACCTAATCCAGGCCAGCAGAAGCCCCAAGCCATGAGGGAGATGGGAGGTGTAGAAACTTTTCGGATTCTTTACTCATATATATATATATTCTGTCAGGGTCCTCCAACAACCTAGCAAAGGAAGAGTCCTACATCCTCATTTTGCTGGCTAGGAAACTGAGGCTTATGCAGGAGATAGAATTTGCCCAAAGTCAAAAGATATTAAAAATCAGAGCCAAAATTCAGATCCATGTTGAACTCCAATGCCTATGCTCTAAAACCAGTAATTAAACTTTCAGAGGTAGCCCTCGCCCACTTTCTCACCCTCCTTCACTTTTACTGTCTCATCCCATCCAGGCTTTCCCTTCTGTAGAATGCTTCAAATTTAGTATTACTTTCATTAGTATTTCGTATCCTCTGTCCAAAGCTCAAAACCTCCATTTTGAGTAGGTGCTGGAGAATCAAATTACTTGAACTAATTGATATAAAATGTACATGATTCATGGGCACCCCAAAACTTATAATCATTTTTGTTCACTGCCCCTAAGGAAAAAAACAAACAAACAAAAAAAAAGAATTGAATTTCGGGGAATGTGGCAAAAATATTTGAGTTCAGGGAGGCTTTCTTATTTTCTTGAAAATCACTATTGACCACAGGCTCTACATGTCCATAAGTAGACCCCTTATGCTTTTCTGTCTCTCCTACCCTACCCACCCTGGGCCCAGAGTATCCTTTGGCCAAAGAAAGATGTATGCTCATCACACAAACTAAGGATGACTCTCCTCTATTGCCTCTCTACTTAGGGTCTGAGGTTGTGTCTGACCCTAGCTGTTTAATTCTATTTCAAAAGAGTGGGATAAAGGCAGCTCCCAGAGCAGAAAGGGGTGCTTTTACTTCACCAAACTGATCCTGATAGCAAAGCCTCTAATATGCTCCAGGACTAGGAGGGATGAAGGAGTAGGAAAAAGGGGGAAGATTCAAATATCTGGGCTGTAGGGAGCAGGTGAACAGTCAGAGATCCAAGGAAGAACAGTTTCCTTTTGCATTTCTTACTTCGTATTGAAGGATGCTCAAATTACCTTCTTTGAACTTTTCTTATCTAATATCTAGCTAGCCTTGTTGTTGTGTTGAATCTGAGATAATACCGGAACAGTGCTAGGCACATAGTGAACATTTCTTTAAGACTGGCTATTTTTCTTCCCAAAGGGGATATTAACCTGGCAAAGGACCCTAAAGATGCTATTTCCATCTCAGCTCCTACAGACTCCCAGGCCAAGGCCCAGTCTTGGTGACACCCTGTTGCTTTGTTCCCCTGAGGCTTTGGGCCAGTTTATTCGGGGAGCGGGGGGGGGGGGGGGGGGGGGGTGCGGTACTTCAGGTTTTACTGCCAAGGGAAAGGTTTAACTGGGATTCCACCCAGGAAGGCCATCTGAGATTCCAGTCCTGTCAGGTGGACCCCTAAACCGGGGTTTCACTTCCTGGGGGCTTGAGGGGAATAAGCGAAGCTGGGCTTCTCAGCATGGCTGACCCCCTCCTCCACCTCCTGAGGAAACTCTACCGTTTATATCAAGCCAAAAGGAATCTTCCGTCCAGGGAACAAGGGAAGGAGTTGCGGGCTTCGGGTTAATTGGCCACGCCCATTTTTGGCCTTTCACACTACGCCCCCACCCCAACACTCCCCCCACCCCCATCTTCGGCAGTCTAGGCTTTTCTCTCTCCCCTTCTACTCCACCCCAAGCACTTCACACACCCTTAGGCAGCGCCGCAGTGCTTTCGAGGGTGAAAGACCCGAAATGTCTAATGGCTCGCCCCCTGCATGGCTTTGAGGGTTCCAGGAATCAAAGGGTTTGGGCTCGGCGGGGTGCCGGGTACATGTTCCGCTAGAGGTTTTGAGGGAAGACTGAGGAGGAAAAGGGAAGATATCTGAGTGCCCAGAGATTCTCAGCGAGGCATGGCTGGGATCCGGGGAGGGAAGGAGAAAAGGAGGACTGAGGCGGTGCGGGGAGGAAAGACCTGGGAGCCTTTAAGTTTACGGCAATTAATTACTTCAGGGAGATTATTTCGGGGTTTTGTTTAGGATCTGATGGGCAGTATTTAATCTTCAGCCACTGGACTGTGCGTGCATTTGCAGGTACTTACGGTAGTTGAAGGCCCGCTCCGCTGTTGGAGATTCTCCAGTGAGCTCCTCCAGATGCCGCAAACTGCCCGGCACGAGAAGAGCAGTCTAAGGACAGCCTCTCAGTCTCAGGGCCCCGCCTCCCTCTCTCCCCCGCCCTCCCGGCCGCTCCAACCTCCTCCCCTCCCTCCGCCAGGCTCTGGGAGTCCACCTACACCAACTCTCTAACACCTGCAGTCCTCTGACGGCGGAGATTTCCACGCCCCTCCTCAGCTCCTGCCTCTCTCTATTCCCTGCAGAGGTTGCTGGAGCCAAATTCAGGCCCCTACCCCCTCGCTCATCGCTCAGAGTTTCACTGGGTCATTGTATTCAGGAGAGGAGAGGGCCAGCTCTCAAGTCGGGCAAAGCTGTAGATCCCTTCTTTCCAGCTCCCCAATGCCTTTAAAGGGATCTCAGATCTTCCTTTCACACCCCCACTGAAGCATAAACACCGCCACCAAAGCTTAAATGCCTACTATGTGCCTCTGAGGCCTTGGGCATCCATTATTTCTAATCTTCATGTGAGTGAAAGTGAAGTCGCTCAGTCGTGTCCGACTCTTTGCGACCCCATGGGCTGTAGCCTATCAGGCTCCTCCGTCCATGGGATTTTCCAGGCAGGAGTGCTGGAGTGGATTGCCATTTCCTTCTCCAGGGGATCTTCCCGACCCAGGAATTGAATCCGGTCTCCCGCATTGCAAGCAGACGCTTTACCGTCTGAGCCTAATAGCCCCTAAAAGACGTGTTACTTCCCTCAGTTTTACCGACGAGGAAACTGAACCTCAGAGAGGACTGAGTAACTTGGACAGCCTTCAAAGTCCAGCACGGGATGAAAGCCCAGGCTAAACATATTAATACAAATTTGGATTTCAGTCTGGTTTCTTCTATTCCAGAGCTGAGTGACCTCAAGAAAGTGTGTTAAACTTTCTGAGTCTCAGTTTCCCCATCTGCAAAATCAAACACCGGAAGTTACTGCACAGGGCTTCGATGGGAGAGTTCAGGTAAATCTGGCAGCACAGTAGGCCTGCTACAGTATAGGTGCTGCTGTTGCCCCGTCTACTACCACTAATAATACTACTATTAATCTGTACAGCTTTCCATGAATACCCCAGAGAAATAGGATTTCAGTGATGCAGACTATTCACAAATTTACTTGACCATCAACGACTTTTTCAAATGATGATGTGTGAGTGAGGCACTAACCAAAGCTCCTGGCATATATTATATGATGGGATTAAAGTAGAGCATTCAGAGATTAAGGGATTATTGTAAGAAAATGACACAGTTTTCTCTGTGTACAAGTTTTACATTCATAGAAGATTAAAACTTATCTAAAGAAAAAATACTGTAATTTGAGAACAAACTACATAAAAATAAAGTAACATCTGTTTTAATAGGAAAACTGAATATCATGTCTTCATGGGGATATCAGTTGTGGCTTCCTGCCATCCTCTATTCCTACATACCATTATAAAGTATTGATTAGAATACAATAGCCAAAAAAAAAAAAAAAGAACAGCCATATCAATATAAATAGGTATTTTGGGGACAAGTTATCTAACCTTTCTAGGCCTTCATTTTCTTATTTGTAAAATGGGGATAATAATTGTACTTAATATCACACAGAGTTTTGGGTGGGACGGAATGAACTCCCCCCACCATAAACTACTACACACTGACTAGGACACAGCAGCCAACCATCCACTAATTCAACATGTTTGTTGAGTATTTTCTTGGCGCCAGGCACTGTTCCAGATGCTGACAATACAGAAAGAATAACAATTTCTGCTCTTAGGGAGTTTGTAGGCTGAGGGTAAACAGTGATAGAGAACAAGTAGAAGACGGTCAAAGAAGGAGGTGCCATGGGAATCAGAGAATTGCAACAGGAACACCCAACGGGGAAGGCACGGAGAACAGCAAGCCATTTACTGTTGCTGGTTAGGCACTAAGTCGTGTCCAACTCTTTTGTAACCCCACGGACTGTAGCCCACCAGGCTCCTCTGTCCATGGGATTTCCTGGACAAGAATATTGGAGTGGGTTGCCATTTCCTTCTCCAGGGAATCTTCCCAACCCAAGGATTTGAACCTGCATCTCCTGCATTGGCAAGCAGATTCTTTACCACTGAGCCACCTATTGTGTGGCTAAACCAGGGCAGTGGGAATAAAGAAGGAGGCCACCCACTTCAGTATTCTTGTCTGGAGAATTCCATGGACAGAGGAGCCTGGTGAGCTACAGTCCATGGGATCACAAAGAGTCGGACATGACTGAGTGACTAACATTTCATTTTTCCTTTCATTATCTGTCAGGGTGGAAATATCCATGTCTATTTTAAAAAGATTTGTATAGAAATCACTATGATAGGGTTTCCCTGGTCGCTCAGTGGTAAAGCCTCAGCCTGCCAATGCTGAGACACAGGAGGCACAGAGTCCATCCTTGATCTGGGGAAATCCCACATGCCACGGCGCTATTGAGCTCCTGTACCACAATGACCGAGCCTGTCCTCTAGAGCCTGGGAGCCGCAACTCCTGAGCCCTCATGCCCCAACTACTGAAGCCTGTGTGCCTTAGAGCCCGTGTGCCGCAACAAGGGAAGCACGTTCGTAGCAACAGGAGAGTAGCCCCTCCTCGACGCAACTAGAGAAAAGCCCGTGCAGTAACAATGACCCAGCACATTCAAAAAAGGAGAAAGAAATCACCGTGACTGTATCAGGTCCTAAGTGCTTTATAAATATGAACTCATTTTATCTCAGTCTCAACACTAGGGAATAGTTATCAGTATCAGTCCCATTTTACAGATGAAGAAGCTGAAACACAGATCCATTAACAAATTGCCCAAGAACAACACAGCCAGCAAGTGGAAGAGCTAGGATTCACATCCAGGTAGTCTGCATATACAGTTCCATGGTTCCATGTTTTTTTTGTTGTTGTTGTTGTTTTTGTTGAGTCGCTCAGTCATGTCCGACTTTTTGCAACCCCATGGACTGCAGCCCGCCAGGCTCCTCCATCCATGAGGATTCTCCAGGCAAGAATACTGGAGTAGGTTGCCATTTCCTTCTCCATTTTTTAAAAATTACTTACTTTATTGGGAGGTGGGAGGGGAGTTCAGGATTGGGAACACGTGTACACCCGTGGGGGATTCAGGTTGATGTGTGGCAAAATTCAATACAATATTGTAAAGTAATAATAATAAATAAATAATAAAATTTTAAAAAGATACATGCACCCCAATGTTCATTGTAGCACTATCTTTAATAGCCAAGACGTGGAAGCAACTTAAATGTCCATCAACAGATGGATGGATAATGAAGATATGGTATATATAGACGATGGAATGTTACTCAACCATAAAAGAGAATGAAATAATGCCATTTGTAGCAACATGAATGGACCTAGAGATTATCATGCCAAGTAAAATAAGTCAGACAGAGAAAAACAAATATGTGATATTGCTTATATATGGAATTAGAAAAAGATACAAAAGTACTTATTTACAAAACAGAAATAGACTCACAGACACAGAAAATAAACTTACGGTTACCAAACAGGAAAGGGGTGGGGGAGGGGTAAATAAGGAAGTTGGAGTTAATATATACACACTAGTATATATAAAATAGGTAAAAAGCATGGACTTACTGTATACTACAGGGAACTATACTCAATATGATGTAATATATTCATAAAAGAATCTTTTATATATGTAAATATATATATCTCATTTAATCACTGTGCTGTACACCTGAAATTAACACATTTTAAATCAACTACATACTTCAATAAAAAATTTTTAATTTAAAAAACAGGTGTGAATGCACTTGAAGTGAAAGGGTTAGTCACTCCATCATGTCCAACTCTTTGCGGCCCCATGGACTGTAACCCACCAGGGTCCTCTGTCCATGGAATTCTTCAGGCAACAGTATTGAAATGGCCAGCCATTTCCCTCTCCAGGGGATCTTCCCAACCCACGACTCTTGCATTGCAAGCAGATTCTTTACAGTCTGAGCCACCAGGGAAGTGAAACAGAAAAGCACCAATCAAATGCTTTGTTAATAATATAGTAAAGAAAGCAGTGATAACATTTTCTTGCTCTCTGCAAGTCCTTAGGCTGAAGCTTGTACTCTTGGACCAAGAACCTGAATCTAGAGTCCAGATTCCCCACTAACACCATGGAAGCCTGTAAAATGTTCTGGGACTGTGTAGGTGAGAATACCACTCATCCTTCTTTTCTTTTTTTAGCTCCAGGTCACTATAGAATCTTGAAGGAACTTACTATTCAGGCTTCATAGAAGCCCCTCATTCAAACTATGTTTGGCAATTGAGATATTAGAAGCTCCATCTCTAGGATACCTCTGTGGTTCTTGGACCTTGTAGCCTGCCTGTAGAAGGAGATACATTCTCTGGCCAAGCTCCCCAGAGGAAACTTGAGTGGCTCAATATTTATAAAACTGGTGATAAAGACCAAAAGGTAGAGTTCTTGACATTAGCTCTTGACATTGGCCTTCCCTATACACACACACACACACACACACACACACACACACACACACACACACATCAAGAAGTCTGAGTTTCTCTCCTTGTTGATTACTCTATATTTGGCTGATATTAAATAACTCCTCTTTCAGGAATATTTTGAGAGTGGTCAGTCTAATTCCTAATGGCTGGGCCCCCTCTAATCCTCCATTCCCTTAAACTGGTGGGATATACAGGAGATGGGGTGGTATGAGAGCTCTCATTGTTGCTGTCTTGGGAGGTGCTAATACCAGAAAATATTCCTGAGCTATACCCCTTTGCACTTTGACACCTTGAGTCTGGGGGACTAGAAAAGGGTTCCTCCTGCAAAAGCTTCAGAATTACCCCTTATGATTTATGAAACAACTGTTAAACACAAGTTTTCCTTGAGTACATATGAAGTAGGGAGTATGATAGAGTGTAGAAAGTGAAAGAAAGTGAAAGTGAAGTTTCTCAGTCGTGTCCAACTCTTTGCGACCCCATGGACACTAGGTTCCTCCATCCATGGGATTTTCTAGGCAAGAGTACTGGAGTGGGTTACCATTTCCTTCTCCAGGGAACTTCCCAACCCAGGGATCAAACCCTGGTCTCCCACATTGTAGGCAGACGCTTTCCATCTGAGCCACCAGGGAAGTCTAGAGTGTAGAGGTGGGACTAATTGATTTATAAGGTCCAAAGACTCTCAACCTAGAGAAAAGAAAAGAGCAGCCGTTTTACAAAACTGTATTTGGGACCAGAGGAATGCTAGAAAAGCTTCGAGAAAGTGGAGCTTGAAGGAAGTGAGACACCAAATGCCATATACATGCACAGGGTGGTCTGAGGAGCCTTTCTCAGTAATTAAGTCCGATCTAATGAAATTTTTTGGTGGGACTGATGTTTAGGCTGAAACTCCAAACTTTGGCTACCTGATGAGAAGAGCTGACTTATCTGAGAAGACCCTGATGCTGGGAAAGATTGAGGGCAGGAAGAGAAGGGGACGACAGAGGATGAGATGGTTAGATGGCATCACCGACTCAATGGACGTGGGTTTGGGTGGACTCTGGGAGTTTGGTGATGGACAGGGAGGCCTGGCATGCTGCGGTTCATGAGGTGGCAAAGAGTTGGACATGACTGAGCGACTGAACTGAACTGAACCGAATGAGATTTTTTAAGCTAAATTGGTATTATAGTAGTCCAACCAGGGGAAGCCCAGGGCAAAGGAGCACTGGCTTCCTCCCAGTGATGTGCTGGCACCGGCTACAGTTAACTGAATGTGTGCATCTCATCCTAACCCAGGGTTCAGTAATATCATGGCTTAAAATTGGCCATGGCCAGAGAATTTACACCAACGAACAGGCAAATGCTACAAATGAGAGCTTTTTTTCCCCCTCAGAAAGCCGTTTGTTAAACATCCACTAGCAAACCGCTTCCAGTTTTAAATGTGAGGACAGTGATTCTCAGTGGTAAACAGGAACTACCAAGAATCTTGGTGATTTTCATACTCTCAAGAGAATTATGATCATTGTAAAGCATCCTCCTGCAGTGCAGGAGACCCGGCTTCTATCCCTAGGTCAGGAAGATCCCCTGGAGAAGGAAATGGCAACCCATTCTAGTATTCTTGCCTGGAGAATTCCATGGACAGAGAAGCCTGGCAGCCTAGTCCATGAGGTTGCAAAGAGTCGGACACAAGTGAGCGACTAACAGATACCACTTCCCAATAAGTCTAAGCCACAATTCTATTTCATGGTAGAATGGGTACATGGAGTAGACAAGTAAGGAAGGGAGGCAGTACTAGGCAAGTGGTGCTCTGGGACAGTGAGAAAGCCCAACTGGACCAATTAGGTTCCAACAGCAAGACCTGGGGTGTGGGGGCAGAGCTTTGGAGGTGGGAAATACCTTCTCTGAGAGGTAGAAAGAGAAGCTGGGCCCCACTCACGGAGCTTGAGTTTCAGCATATCCTTTGTCCAGGATTTCAATCACTAAGGGCACAGTTTGGGGCATTAAGTCACTCCCTGAAGCTATAACTGAGGGTATTTTCAGGACTCTGAAGGAAGATTCCTAGAATAAATCAAATGCAAGTGATGAACCAGAACTGAAACTTCTTTAATCAAAGGATTCATGGTGAGCCATAAGGCATGGAGACCTGCATGATCAGGTTTCTAAATGCCTGTCATAAAGCAAATCAGCAGTGTGATTGCCTAGGTGAATATAACTTAAGGTTAATGGGTGGAGATAAAAAAAGATGTTTTGTGGTGTTCTCATCTCGCAGAAACTTATGGGTTCTGTTTGACCTATATACTATTTACCAGAAAGGTAAACTATTGCCCCACTGTCCCCATGTAATAATTCTCCCAGCATCACAAGATGCCTTTTGTTTATATAAGAAACAATGAGAAGAAAACCTATGTATGTGCTTGTATGTTGTGAGCATCTTGTGTACATGGGGGTGAGGGTTCTGGTATAGACTTATAAAATGAAGGGAACCTCTGAGAGTGGCCTGTGAGGTGTCTCATTGTCTGCTTTTCATATACTGGATGAAGTCGATGGCCCCAGAAGGAAGGAGGTGGGCTCCGTCCCACTGCCTTGGTGGGCAGGCAGCGTGGCTTCAATGAGCAGTTAAGGTCTGACACAGGCAGGATGCTTTAAAGTGCCAGTGCCAGGAAAGTTTGTTTTTCTGCTTCGGAGTCTGACTTGCCTCCAGTGTGTCTAAATTGTAGGGATTTGAGGTGGCGGGTTGGTTGGAGTTTGAGGAGAAAAAGGGAGGTAATGTCAGTCAGGAACTTTTAATCAGTTGTCCAAAGGAAAGTAAAGAAGTCAACAAATGGGTTATTTTAGCTCCCTTTATTGTATGATTAACTAATTATATAATTAGAGTTAAATGGAGACATCTAAACTGCAAGAGCAATACAAATTAGCAGTTTAAAAACACATCACTTCAACATCACCCACTGTTTACAATCTGTTTCTTAAAATGTCAGTTTATAGGCAATCATTTCAATGTACATGCATCTCTGAGTTTTATTTGTTTCGTGCTCTAAGATATGGTCAAATTTTCTAAAAGATCCAAGTACCCTTGACAGAGGGTAGGGAAAAACGTTCTTTTTCTGAACAAGTCTGTTAATTTTGTATAGGTTATTACTTTAACATTCACAACAAAATTATTTTTTCTTATTTTATCTATCATATTCCAATATCTCCCTATCCCACTCACCACTAATTATCTTGCTGTGTTCATAGCCTCTCTCCTATGTATCCCTCCTCCATCCCTTCCATTTTCTGCACTTTTTTCTCTCTTTCTCAGCAGAATAGAGATAGATACAGATATAGATGTACATATACATTCTTAGTAACAAATGTCAACATGACATTTGTACATCATTTCCCCTAACTCCCTTGGCAAAAGCGCGATTAATCATAAAACTAAGATCTGCATTTTTTAAAGAAACAGCTTTGTAAATCAATTTAGTCACTTATCTCCAGAAGTACCCTCTCCCTGGGCTGTGGCTGTCTGCAGTAAAGCCAGGAGTTTTGGAATATTGCTGATAAATGCCTTGAAGTCATCTTGATTGTTAAAGATTTTTCTCTCATCTTCAAATACGGAAGATAGCTTGGCTGGATGGTTCACTGGAGGCTTCAGGCCCAAGGACTTCAGCTGGTAGTAGATCTTGGTTCCAACTCAGTCTTTCTTGCACTGTAACTAAGACACAGTTAGGTGTTAGACCTATATTTGTTGAAAATCAGTTCTCTTCTTTTCTGAGCAGCTTGCAAGATTATTTCTTTTCCTTCCAAATTCAAGAACTGCACAATTATGTGACTTGGATTTTTAGTTTGAGAAGTATATTTGAGTTGGGACCTGTTTGTTCTGTGTGTAAGCTGAGATCTATGTTTAGCTCTGGAAAAGTTTTCAATAATTTCATTAACAGTTTCAAGGTTACTCTCATTTTCCTCACCTTCAGAGATGCCAGGCACACAAATATTATACCTCCCTGATGTGTTTTCAAAATCCATCACCTTTTCTTCTAATGTGAGGGGCTGTTTGCTTAAAATTTTTTTCTTTTGAGACTGAAGCTCAGTTTGCTCTTCATTTGTACTGATTCTCTCTTCCATGGTATTTATTCAATAATTTTCCTCTCTCGGGGTTTCTTTCAGACTTGTGATCTTTGATGAGCTTTTCCTGTGTGCCTTTTAAAATGTCCACATGGTCCTGAATCACCTTCAAGGTGGAAAACAACATCTCCCTCATATTGGCCCTTTCTTTGGGTTCTGCCTGCTGCTTCTCCAGGCCAGCTTTATCTCTTAAAACCTCTGCGGTCCCTTGTTCCTCTGCAGCATCACAGTGCTTCTTGCTTGCTCCTAAGCTTGTCTTAATCATTTTCTTCATTCTCTTTTAAGTTTGAGTAGTGTTTGCTCTCTTTTTGTCCTGCTTTTGTAGCTAAAGCTTCTGTTGGCTTCAAGGTGTTTCTGAAGCTCAGCAATTTGGTTCTGTACACAGCTGATCTCGCCTGTTCCCCAGAAGCTCAAGGGATGGGATCTTTCAATCAAACTCCAATACCTATTTTAATCTATGATATGCTCAGAAAACTATAGGAAATTAAGGTAGAATTAACTAATGTGCTCTCCTCTAATAGCACTGAGAGAAAGAGTTTCATAGCCCTACAGGTAAGATGAAGAAATAGATAAATGCATAAATAAAAAATAAGCACATATATAAAGATATCAGTACACTAAATACCTGAATACATAAATATACAGACACAAAAAACACTATACAAAGGCACAAAAACACAAACACGGAAATATAAATGTACATTAAAATGAGCCTCATGTGTTCAAAATATCCTGACTGAGGGTACACAGAATATGTTTCTGATTAAACAGCTAGGTGCATTAGAATTATAAACTAGAGAGTGAGAGAAGTTCATCTAAACACTTCAGTGTTTGTGGAAAGAAATTTTGACTTTGTGTCGGGGGGCTTGAATTTCAGGCCTGGCGGAGCCACTTATTAGCTGTGTAATTGTGTGACATTTGGCAAGCTACTAAAAGTTATTTGAGTCTCCGTCTCCTCATCAGTCAAATGAGTATTCAATAACTGTGAGTTAAATTTGAATATAAAACTCTTGTTACCCTCAGCCTAATCATGTGGTTTTTTTTTTTTTAATATCTCTTTACAGTGGTATCTTGGATTTAGCTTGGTGATGATGGCAGCGGTAGAGATAGGACAGTGATGGGGAAGGGAAAACTTGAATAGGACTCAAATGGATATCTTCTCAGGTCCCATAGCATCATTTTTCTTTTTGAACATTAAAAAAATATGGATGCAGCTTGATTATATCCAAAGTAGTGTAGAAATGGATGAAAGAGATGAGAAAATAAAGATAAACTCTGCCTTCAAGATTATGACCTAATGGGAGATATAACCGTATCACAGCTAAGTATAATGCAGAGCATGGTAAGTTTTGAAAGACAGACGTCAGATAAAACATTATGGGAGAGTGGCATTCTATCATGTATACTATCATGTAAGAATTGAATCGCTAGTCTATGTCTGATGCAGGATACAGCATGCTTGGGGCTGGTGCATGGGGATGACCCACAGAGATGTTATGGGGAGGGAGGTGGGAGGGGGGTTCATGTTTGGGAACACATGTAAGAATTAAAGATTTTAAAATTAAAAAAAAAATAAAAATAAAAATAAAAAAAAAAAAAAAAAAAAAACATTATGGGACTGTAGAGGAGAAAACAGTTAATTCTGCTTGGCAGCACTTAGGAAGTTCTTCATCTGAGCCCTCCGGACTGAAGCATTCCCATCATCAGGCATGGTGAGGGCACTTACGAGGCTTCCTACTTCAAAACATCTGCTTCACACACCCGATGTGTCCCTGACTTTCCACCATATAATTTCCTTTTTGGGGGGAATAGAAGGGCAAAGAAGTACAAAGTATGGCAGCACAAGGTGTGTGGAAAGTGTCTGGAAATAAGGCTAGGGACATGGACAAGGGCCAGATCATTAAGGGCCATGTGTAAATTTTAGTAAAATTTCTTCCTTGTGCTAAATTGAAAGGCCAGGTCATGGTCTAGGTCCAAGGGGAGGGCTTCTAACCAAGCAGAAAATGACCTTCTGACGTTAGTTATGCTATCCTGGGCACAGATCCTCAGGGACAAGGCTCAGAGGCCGCTTTTTGAGCTGACAGTCCACCTGTCCCTCTAATTCAGTCTCCTAGTAGTTCAGGTTTCTGTTTCAAAAGAAAACAAACAAAAAAAAAATCAGAGACAGGGTAGCTTACAATTACAGTTATGCATATTAAATACCCATATGTGAAAATATTGGCACTTTCAGAGATCTGTAATTTAAAATCAGCGTCTATCACAGTCTGCAATGTGTCCAAGTAGATAACTTTGAATGGGTTTGGAGGAGGACAGTTTAGAGAAGGAGATGTTGTGTAGGGGGAAAAAAATAAAAAATTAAGTGCAGTAAATTCAAAGGCAAAAGGTGATTTCATCTGATTTTCATGTCAATTCTCAGAAACACTGAAAATTACTATTGGAAACTAGTAAAACACTTTATCAGATTCACCCACTAAAGATTAGAACAGCTGCTTCGTACTGCTTCATTCAAAGCAACTTAAAAAATAGTCTTTAGAGTTCATAGTGTTTAGGTACTGTGAGATCTTAGGCAAATGGGGTATTGCACACATACTTTGCTTTCTAGTTTTGAGGATACATGAGCGAACAAAACAGAAAAATTTCCACATGTTAATCAGTGAATATTTTTACTAAGTATATGGATAAACAAACATTCTAATGCTTTAATAGAAGAAGCAATTTTCACAACTTTAAGTTACTAAGGATACAGAACTGACTTTTCTGCAAGCTGTGACAATTGCATTTGCGGATGTCAGTGGCTAGGGTTGGTTAGCAGGTGGATAACTAAAGAGATTTTTTGTATGGCCCTGTCTAATCTACTTTCCCTGCACCCCTTTCTTCAGAACCAAGTGAACAACAGGAAGAGGAAGGGTGGGATTGTAAGAGAAAGATCATCAAAGCCTTATACATGTTTAAAAAGAAGTAGAGGAAAAGGTTTGGCCAGCTGGCATTAAAAATATTTTTGATTAACTGTGTGACCTTTACCTACAGATGATATTTTCTTAATATTTTTAACAAGATCTCCGGAAACTTAGGATGGCATAATCCACTGGGGAAATTGCAGTGCCAGGGAAATTGACAGTACAATTGTCATTGGGCATTATGATGTTAAAAATATATATTAACTAATGGAAATAGTGCTAGACACTAATTAAAGTATCCAAATGACTTGTCATTATTAATAACTTTGTACTTCAACAAGGAGCACTTGCTGTGGAAGTTCTGTGACTATCCTGGGCACAGCATGACAATATTTAAAAAATATGTACACCATGAAAGAATCCCACTTGAAATAGCTGTAAGATGGCGCCAAAAAGTTACCAAGTGGAACTTAGCACAAACTCAGAATGAAGTGGAAGTTTGTTCTTATGATCTCAAGAAGTAGTTTAAATTTTATACTTTTTGAAAATACGTGCACTTTCTTGAATTTCAAATGGTTAACCTCATTGCTTATTTACTTAACCAACCTTTATTGAATGTCCACTATGAACAAGGAACGCTCACATATTTAGTGGGATAAGATGAGTGAAAGATAGAGGGAAGGAAAAAAGAATACAAAACCCTTTGCGTATACTCTGGCAGCTAAAAGATTAATAAAACACATTCACTGCCCTTCTAGTAACTAAAAGTCTAGAAATAGAACAAAGATGTGTAAACAAGTAAAAATAAAAGAAGGATGTGCTAAATTTGATAAGAAAAGTACAGGAAAAAAGGTCATGAAGATTTTAGTAAAAGGCAATATTTTAAATATTCTTTCTAGCGGAAGGGATCAGTGAAAGCCTTGTGGATAAGGCCACATTTGAACTGAACTCTGAAATACGGCTGGACTAGTCTGGTGGCTGTAAATACTGGATGGTTAGTTCTCCAAGAGTAGAGAGGGTGACTTACTCCTCTGTGTACCTCTTCTGCTTAACACAGACATAGTGCTAATAATAATTTCTGTTTATCACATGCTTACTATTTGTGGGGCACCACGTTAAGCATTTTCTATACATTGTCACATTTACCTTGACAGCACTTCTGTGGCAGCAATAGGGACAGTAGCAGCAGCAACAGCAACAACCTTTGTGGAATGCTGACTGGGAGCCAGGTACCTTCCAAGACCCCTGGTGGAGGCCTGAAACCACTAAGAGTACCAAATCCTATATATACTATGTTTTTTTCCTTATACATACATACTTATGCTAAAGTTTAATTGATATATTAGACGTAGTAAGAGATTAATAATAACTACTAATAAAATAAATAATTATAACAGTATACTTTAATAAAGGGCTTCCCTGGTGGCTCAGTGCTAAAGAATCCACCTGCCAATGCAGGAGATGTGGGTTCAATCCCTGGGTCAGAAAGATCCCCTGGAGAAGGAAATGGCAACCCACTCCAATATTTTGGCCTGGGAAATCCAATGGAAAGAGGATCCTGGCAGGCTATAGTCCATGGGGTTGCAAAGAGTTGAACACAATTTAGCGACTAAACAACAACAACTGTAATAAAAGTTGTGTGAATGTGCTCTCTCTCTCTCAAAAATATCTTATTGTGATAAAATGCCTATGTGATGAGATGGAGTGAGGTGAATGATGGAGGCAGTGTGATGTTTCTCAGAAGGAGGATCATCTGCTTCAGGAAATCATGGATCATCCAGCTATGATGATGTCAATGGTTGGTTGTTAGGAGCAGACAATGTCGATGCTTGGGGATCCTGGGTGGGATGGGTTTGGACAGCCTGAGAGTCACCACACTACTTCAGAGTGGTATGTAATTTAAAACTTATGAATTGTTTATCTCTGGAGTTATCCATTTAATATTTTTGGACCACAGTTGACCTTGGGTAATGGAAATGGAAGAAAGCAAAACCATGGATAAGAGGGAGTCGACTACTGTGTATCAGTATTAGTATCCCTGTTTTACGGGAAAAGTGAGGCCCAGAGAGGCTAAGCAACCTGTTTTTAAGATCACACAAGTTAGTCAGAGGGGGAGCTACAATTTGAATCTAGGTCCCATAGAAAGTAGTTAGAAATTTTGAATAAATAGGTGAATGAAAACTGAAAGAGGAAAGAAGAGAGATATTGTGAAGATAAGAACGGGGATGATCCAGAGAGATGATATGGGGTGGGAGGTGGGAGGGGGGTTCATGTTTGGGAACTCATGTACACCTGTGGTGGATTCATGTCAATGTATGGCAAAACCAATACAGTATTGTAAAGTAAAATAAAGTAAAAATTAAAATTAAAAAAAAAAGAACCAATGAATATGCAAACTGTTTGGGGGAGAAAGAGAGGCAAAACTGCCTTGGAATTTTCAGCCTAAGCTAAGAAATGTCAATATTGTTTCTCTGAAAAAGATGAGGGTCAATGTACTAGATTTTTAAAAATAACTTTTATAAAACATTTGAGAAATATTATGATTTTTTAACTTATTATATGAGTGATATGACTCAGTGGGTAAAGAATCCACCTGCCAATGCGGGAGACATAAGAGATGTGGGTTCTATCCCTAGGTTGGGAAGATCCCCTGGAGAAGGAAATAGCAACCCAGTCCAGTATTCTTGCCTGGGAAATCCCATGGACAGAGGAGCCTGGAAGGCTAGTCTTATAGGGTCACAAAGAGTCGGACATGACTGAAGCAACTGAACACAGCATAAGTGATAGGCCATAAAAGTTACATAGAAAACACCTCAAAGACCAGACAAAATGTTCATGCTGGTCATTTCTTTATGTTGCAGAGAATTATTGGTGATGTTCTTTTTTCTTCATCCTTGTATTTTCTACTATGAGAACAAATTTGTGATTACAAAAGGAACTTTTAAAAGGTTGAGTAATATTTTAGGGTATATTTAAAAAATAATCAGCACTCCTTGTTGTAAAGAAATACACACTTAAATATTTAAGTGAAAAATGAAAGTCACTCAGTCGTGTCTGACTCTTTGCCACCCCATGGACAAAAAACTGGAGTGGGTAGCCTTTCCCTTCTCCAGGGGATCTTCCCAACCCAGGGATCGAACCCAGGTCTCCTGCATCGCGGGCAGATTCTTCACAAGGGAAGCCCAAGAATACTGGAGTGGGTAGCCTTTCCTGTCTCTAGTGGATCTTCCTGACCCAGGAATCGAACTGGGGTCTCCTGCATTGCAGGTGGATTCTTTACCAACTGAGCTGTCAGGGAAGTGCACTTATGAGTGATGTGGATATTAAATTTTCAACTTACTCTTAAATTGTTCAGGGAAAGAGGAACCAAATATATTAAAAATGTCAAAATTTAGGGAATCTGAGAATTTTGGAACTGAAATTTTTTTACTGTCCTTGCAACATTTCTCTTAGTCTAAATTTATTCTAAAATTAGGGGAAAAACACATGTTCAACTAGGTAAAGCAAAAAAGCCAGAGGAAATATATATGTATATATAAACTATAAATAATGCACAACTACTATATACTAGATATATATAGTGTGCACATTTATAGTTCATATATTTAGTGATTCATAAATATGAAATATTACAATTTTAAATATAATAAAGAAAAATAATCATCAGAGCATCAAATTTCCACTCTTTCAACAGCACTTATTTCCGTCAGTTTTCCTTCTTTTGGCACTGCCAACTTATTCTTCTTAAAGTTGTCAATTGTACCAGAAAAAACTCATTCCTAGTTTGCACAGTTGGCCATATCACCTACAGTATCATTTCAAAGGCCAACTTCTGTTCAACTTCTTCCAAATTGTCTTGAGATAGTCAAGTCAGTGTTTATTTTGACCATTTTTTTTCTGAACTAATTAGCTGTTTAGTTGAGTTTCTCTGGATATTTGGTTAAATGGAAAATTGGTAAGGTGCTTTTGGAGAGTGAGGTGAAGTTGGACTAATGGGGGCAGTTAATCCAAGTGGTAAGCCTTTCATGCAAATACAGTTCACCATGGAAACCAAAGAAAACAACAACGAAAAAAGAAGAAGATGGTTATATAAGGGTTGTGAAATTGCTTTTACTTTTGCTGTTCAGTTTCCCTTAGGTCAGATCTGACGACCGCTATTATTTTTATTATAATACTCTATCTATGTATTGCACATTGCTCCTTTCCTACAAAGTGCTCATAGATCCGTGTTGTTCATTTTCTTTCAAGACAGTTCTGCTAAATAGGGCCTTGGTACATGGAGGCAATTTTTATTTTTTTTAGCTAGCTTAGTATACAGCACCTAATTGCAGGAAAAATAATCTGTTCAGAGGCAATGTTATCTTTGGACTGAATGTTGACATGCCATATATAATATAGCTATTATAACTGATAATGGTCATAACAGCTTGTGATACTTTTGAAAGATGTTCTTGAATAGTATTGTTAGTAGATACACTAAAGAACTAGACATAAGCTGAGCAGAAATGGAAATATATTAATAAGGCATCCCAGACTGAGAGAGTTTTCTTTAAATTTGTGTTCCCTAGGAGATTAGCAAAAAAAAAAAAAAGTAACAACAACCTGAATTTCCTTTCAAATGAGAAGAACATTCTATGATTTTATTAATCTATCACCTTATAACTTAATGTCATCTGCTGGAAGTCATTCAAATGGAAAATATAAACAGGGAGGCTTTTCTAAAAGTCATGTTTATCACAAGGTAATAAGGTTGTATTGAGTTCTTTTAATGTAATTTAAATTTTGGCTGTAAATAATTTGCATCTCTTCCAAGGTTAAAAACACATTAAGTACACATAAACACAAAGTAAGATCTAAAATATTCCTGAAATATGTTAACAATCACATTTATATAACAAATACTTTGTTTGTGACTGTCTCAACATTAAGCTAGACAAGTAGATGCAAAAATGAAGGGAGTTTGATTTGTGACACTGTCCATTGCCCAGCAATGAGGGACTGTGGCTGTTTTTGCAGCATTGCACCACTTTAGGAGGCTGGGGACAGACTAGGCATATACCACTTTTTTTCCACCTTAGGCTGAAACAGACAGCAAAATGAATTTAAATCTGTTATTTATCAACAGGTTAAATTTGAGAACATTTACATTTAAAAGATGAATTTTGAAAATTTAAATGCCCTTGAATGTCTAATTACACATGCTTTCATTCTGAAAATTAATTGCCAGAATGAAAACAAAACAAAATAGGACATTTACTTGACTGCAGAATTGATGAGAGTTATTTTCAAAATAACTCTGAAATGAGCTTAATAGTACACGCTTCAAAAATGATTCTTAAATATTCACAAACATGAATGTGCAATTCTGCATTTGAATCCAAAACCCCCCGGATGTACAAGCAAAGGATGAGATGTGGCTAAGGAGCAACACACATAAAAAAGACTGAGGGGTTTTCAGGGACTGTAAGCTCAATATTATTCAGTTGTGTGTTGTGGTTGCACCAAAAACTAAATTCATCTTTATCTGCATTAATAGAAAGATAGAGTCAGAAAGAAGGGAGTGATAGCACAGCCCAGCTCTGTGCTTGGCAGACCTGTACTTGAAATGTTCAGTGAAAATAGCAGGATGGGAACAACATTTGGATAGCAGCCACAAACTAAAATGCATCTAAAAGGGCAAGAGGAAGATGCTGAAATCTGAAATGCAGAAGAGGGAATGCTGAATAGGCCAGGGCTACCTTAGCCTAGAAATGAGGAGGAACAGAAGGTAGTTGTTTTTGAATCCTCCTTCGACATTGTCTCCTCCTAACACTCTTCCTCCCTCTCTTTGGTCCCTTGTCTCTCCTTCCACTTTCGTTCACTTATACTTCCTCCCTAAAGCTGTATCCCAAGTTGATGATGTTCCAGTTTGGTTCTATGACACGTGTATAATTTCCCTGCATATCCTAGACACCACGCTTCTCTGCAACCCCTTTTCACTTCCCCCTTACTCTTGTGCTTCCCCACTCATAGCTAGCAGGACTGGACCACAGTAAGCCCCACCTCCTCCACATTTCATTTTTAGAAAAGCCTTCATGACCCTGGGAAAGGAAAGAGAATCTGAGTTAACTAGCACAGATTCTTAAGCCAAAGTCTTGTAGACTAAAAAGGCCTAGGTACAAAAGGAGCAATTCTAATAAAGCTATAAAATGAACTTCTTTATTCTCCTTAATGCTTTCTGGCATTGGACATGAGAATCTGAGCACAGATCCTCATGGGTGGGCTGAAAGTGCTCTTGTAACACTAATCTAGGATGCTTAAATATCAGGTTCTTATTTAACAAGAAGAAGAAAAGAGAGAGTTTGTTAATACAAAAGTTTGAACATAGAACATCACCGCCTGAATGATTAAACCTATTTCAGAGGGCTGAAATACTAATGACTCCAATTTGTCAAAACATAGGAGTTTTAATGGGGGGGCAGGAAGGGTTGGCGTTGGTATGCGGCATAGGAATCAACAACTGCGTACTTTAAAGCAAAACATAAAAGCTCTATCCAGCTGAAATTCTCAGAATCACTATAGGAAATTAGGTGTAATTGACTGATGTGATCTCACGTAATAGGAATGGGACTGAGTGCTTCATATCCTCATAGTTAAAACAAGTAAATAAAATGAATTGACAGTGCACAAAATGCTTATGGTGTGTAACAGCTCATGCAAATTGGCTACTTCCTTGGTTTAAACATTTTGTAAATATAAATTGCTATGTTAGAAGATGACAGGGAAAGAGAGAGGAAATGGAAGGGAAACAAAAGGTAGAAGATAATAAGGAAAGGGACAGATAGAAAAGATAGGAAGAGATGGAAAATGAGAAAAGAGGAAGAAAAGGGCAAAGAGGCACAGAAATAGAGGGAAAATAGACAAAACAGAAGGGAGAGAGAGAAGATGCAAATATTTGAGTGGTTACAATATATCTGTATGCACAAAAGTCTTCAGAAGAGAAGTGAGAAATCAATGTGTTTCAACTTGGAGTCATCAATAACAATACCCTTATAATAATACTTGGAGAAAGCAATGGCAGCCCACTCCAGTACTCTTGCCTGGTAAATCCCATGGACAGAGGAGCCTGGTGGGCTGCGGTCCATGGGGTCGCTAAGAGTCGGACACGACTAAGCGACTTCACTTTCACTATAATAATACTGATGAATTAGATCAGGGGGAGGGAGAGATAAATGTAAGTCCTGATGGATTCTTAGTCCAATCGTCACTTCCAGGGCTATTCAACTCTTGCTAGGAGCCTTTGGTCTGAGTTGAAGGGCTCAACAGGCATATCACCATTGCTATTTGAATGGTCACAGCAAATTTATTTATAGTAGCCTCAAACTATAAACATTCCAAATACCCATCAACTGGTGAGTGGATAAATAAATTGCACTACATATGAATTACAGAATGCTACTCAGCAAGAAAAGGGAACAGACTATTGATAGATGTAGCAAATATTTGTTGTTGTTGTTTTCCAGTCACTAAGTTGTGTCTGACTCTTTGTGACTCCATGGACCGTAGCATGCCAGACTTCACTGTCCTGCACTGTCTCCCACAGTTTACTCAAGCTTATGTCCATTAAGTTGGTGATGCCATCCAACCAACTCATCCCCTGTCATCCCCTCTCCCCCTGCCCTCAGTCTTTCCTAGCATCAGGTCTATTTCAATGAGTTGGCTGTTTGTACCAGGTGGACAAAGTATTGGAGGTTCAGCTACATCATCAGTCCTTCCAGTGAATATTCAGGGTTGCTTTTCCTTAGGATTGACTGGTTTGATCTCCTTGCTGTCCAAGGGACTCTCAAGAGTCTTCTCCAGCATCAAAACATCAATTTTTCGGTGCTCAGCCTTCTTTATGGTCCAACTCTCACATCCATACATGACTACTGGAAAAACCATAGCTTTGAGTATACAGATCTTTGTCGGCAAAGTGTTATCTCTGCTTTTTAATACGCTGTCTAGGTTTGTCATAGCTTTTCTTCGAAGGAGCAAACGTCTTTTAATTTCACGGCTTCAGTCACCGTGCATAGTTATTTTGGAGCCCAAGAAAATAAAATCTGTCACTGTTTCCATTTTTCCCCATCCATTTGCCATAAAGTGATGGGACCAGATACCATGATCTTCATTCTTTGAATGTTGAGTTTTAAGCCAGCTTTTTCACTCTCCTCTTTCACCTTCATCAGGAGGCTCTTTAGTTCCTCTTCACTTTCTGCCATTAGGGTGGTTTCATCTGCATATCTGAGGTTGTTGATATTTCTAGCAAACATAGATGAATCTTGAAGACATATTATGCTAAGTGAAAGAAGCCAGACCTAAAAGGCTGTATATTGTATGATTCCATTTATATGGCATTCTAGAAAAGGCAAACTATAGTAATGGAGAAGAGGAGCTAAAAAGCCTCTTGATGAAAGTAAAAGAGGAGAGTGAAAAAGTTGGCTTAAAGCTCAACATTCAGAAAACGAAGATCATGGCATCTGGTCCCATCACTTCATGGGAAGTAGATGGGGAAACAGTGGAAACAGTGTCAGACTTTCTTTTTTTGGGCTCCAAAATCACTGCAGATGGTGATTGCAGCCATGAAATTAAAAGACGCTTACTCCTTGGAAGAAAAGTTATGACCAACCTAGATATATTCAAAAGCAGAGACATTACTTTGCCGACTAAGGTCCATCTAGTCAAGGCTATGGTTTTTCCAGTGGTCATGTATGGATGTGAGAGTTGGACTGTGAAGAAGGCTGAGCGCCGAAGAATTGATGCTTTTGAACTGTGGTGTTGGAGAAGACTCTTGAGGGTCCCTTGGACTGCAAGGAGATCAGCCCTGGGATTTCTTTGGAAGGAATGATGCTAAAGCTGAAGCTCCAGTACTTTGGACACCTCATGCGAAGAGTTGACTCATTGGAAAAGACTCTGATGCTGGGAGAGATTAGGGGCAGGAGGAGAAGGGGACGACCCAGGATGAGATAGCTGGATGGCATCACGGACTCGATGGACGTGAGTCTGAGTGAACTCCGGGAGATGGTGATGGACAGGGAGGCCTGGCATGCTGCGATTCGTGGGGTTGCAAACAGTCGGACATGACTGAGTGACTGAACTGACTGAACTGAACTGAAGTAATGGAGAATAAATCAGTGGTTGCCAGGGACAAGGGTCGGAAGTACAAGATTTCTGCAAAGCAGAATGAGGGACCTTTTGGGGGTGAAAGAAATGCTATTTATTTTGATTGTAGTGGTATTTGCATGTCTATGTTCATTTGTCACAACTCATAGAACTATCTGCTTACAATTGGTGAATTCTAAATTATACCTAAAAAACGGTTGGTAAAAAAAAAAAAAAAAAATTCACCTAAGATCAACTTACTAATAAATGGTCCTTAATTTTCATGAGGATCAGTATGTAGAAAACAGATATTTATGGGTCTAAAGCAGAGATTTAAAAGTGTTTGTTCACATGATTTCTTGGTGCCTTATTCATTACGTTGAAGTTCTTCACTCTGGCATTCAAGATATTTTGTAATCTGATTCCACTCTGCCTTAGCAGCTTTGAGTATGTATGCATGCTCAGCCGCTCAGTCATCTCTGACTCTTTGCAACCCGGAGGACTGAAGCCCTCCAGATTTTTCTGTCCATGGGATTTCTCAGACAAGAATACTGGAGTGGGTTGCCCTTTCCTTCTCCAGGGGATCTTCCCAACCCAGGGACTGAACCCTTGTCTCCTGTGCCTCCTGCATTGAGGGTGGATTCTTTATGACTCAGCCACCTGGGAAGCTTGATTTTACACACACATATATATATATACACTGTTGACTACTATCAGGCAGTTCTCCTCACTTCATACAACATGCCCTCCCTGCTTAATCTCCTGGCATGCATGTGCCATGCTTATTTCAATCTACTTACCTTTGCTTTTGCATATGTACCCTCTATGTTCTGGTATGCCTTACCCTCATTTGTCCACCCATTTATTGAGTGCCTACTGTGTGCCAAGTTTTAATAATTAGACACATTACTAAGGCTGCTAAAGTCTCTGTCTTCACAGAGCTGGCCATTACTATGCAGTATGGAAAGGGTTATGTATGGTAGTGGAAAATACATGGTATTAGTACTACAGAGGAAAGGAAAAACCGAAATTTAGGAACAGAGTTGTCAAGAATAGTTTCTCAAAAGAAATAACATATACTAATTTCATCTTCAGAGAACTCTGCTTGAATGTTCTTCCTTATATAATCAACCTAATTATGTCTCCCAAAAGTAAAGTGGTTAATTAATGTATTGTTCACTCACATGTTAAAGAGTGGAGATTATAGTCCTTTCAGTTTTCTGTTCTCTAAGCCACTCTGATCAGTTTTTTCAAAGACTCTTTATATGATACAGTTTTGCTTTCCCCACCCATCCTAGTTGCTTATCTAAGTGTATGCTGGTTTATTTATGTCTTCATGAATTCTGGCACCCAAAACTGAGTAAAGAATTCCAGGCATCATCATGAAAGGACGGAAGACAGTAAGATTATCATATCCCTCATTTTGGATATTCTACTCCTGTAAATATAACCTAAACTGACAGCATCTTTTTAAATCTGTGGTTAATAAGGATATACAGAGAAGGAAATGGCAACCCATTCCAGGATTCTTGCCTGGGAAATTCCATGGACAGAGGAGCCTTGTGGGCCACAGTCCGTGGGGCCGCAAGAGTCAGACATGACTTAGCACGCATGGAATCTAGAAAGATGGTACTGATAAGCCTATTTGCAGGGCATTGATGGAGACGCACCAGGACCAAGGGAAAGGAGCAGTGACCCTCACAAGAGACTGAGCCAGACCTGCCCTTGAGTGTTTGAGGGTCTCCTGCAGAGGCATGAGTTGGCAGTGGCCTGCCACAGTGACAGAGGATCTCCTTTTTTTCATTCAAAAAACTAAGATCATGGCATGCGGTCCCATCACTTCATGGCAAATAGATGGGGAAAGAATGGAAACAGTGACAGACTTTATTTTCTTGGGCTCCAAAATCACTGTGGACAGGGACTGCAGCCATGAAATTAAAAGATGCTTGCTCCTTGGATGAAAAGCTACAACAGACAGTGTATTAAAAAGCAGAGAGATTACTTTGCCAACAAAGGTCCGTCTAGTCAAACCTATGGTTTTTCCAGTAGTAATGCATGGATGTGAGAGCTGGACAATAAAAAAGGCTGAGTGCTGAAGAACTGATGCCTTTGAAGTGTGGTATTGGAGAAGACTTGAGAGTCCCTTGGACTACAAGGAGATCAAACCAGTCAATCCTAAAGGAAATTGACCCTGCATATTCACTGGAAGGACTGATGCTGAAGCTGAAGCTCCAATACTTTGGCCACCTGATGCAAAGAGCCGACTCATTGGAAAAGACCCTGATGCTGGGAAAGCTTGAAGGCAGGAGGAGCAGGGGACGATAGAGGATGAGATGGTTGAACGGCATCACCAACTCTATGGACATGAGTTTGAAAAAACTTCGGGAGATGGTGAAGGATAGGGAAGCCTGGCATGCTGTATTCCATGGTGTTACAAAGAGTCAGACACGACTGAGCGACTGAATAACAACAAATGGAGACACAGACATAGAGAACAGACTTGAGGACATGGCGGGGGAAAGAGAGGGTGGGGCGAATTGAGAGAGTAGCATGGAAACATATACATTACCACATGTGAAACAGATAGCCAGTGGAAATTTACTGTATGACACAGGGAGCTCAGATCTGGTGCTCTGTGACAACCTAGAGGGATGGGGTGGAGTGGGAGGAGGGAGGAAGGATCAAGAGGGAGAGGATATATGTGTACCTATGACTGATTCATGTTGATGTATGGCAGACATCAACACAACATTGTAAAGCAATTATCCTCCAATTGAAAAGAAAGAAGGAAAAAAATATGATTAAGAATCAAGGCTAAATTATGGTTATAAAGTAGATAGTGTGTAGTATGTAATGCCTTTATAGGTTCTGACAATGTAGATACAGAAAAACTGAAAAAAAAGGAGGGAAAATCAGGAGAGGATATGAAAAATAGAAAAATCTTAAAAAAAAATTTTACCCAAACTTAAAACTTTTTAATTTATATTGAAGTATAGCCAATGAACAATGGTGTGGTAGTTTCAGGTAGTTTCCCAGAATACAGAAGGGACTCAGCCATATATATACATGTATCCATTCTCCACCAAACTCCCCTCCTATCCAGGCTGCCACATAACATTGAGCAGAGTTCCCTGTGCTATACAGTAGGTCCTTGTCGGTTATCCATTTTCAATATAGCAGTAAGTAGATGACGTTCCCAAAGTCCCTAACTATCCCTTCCCCTCGGTAACCATAAGTTCATTTTCTAAGTCTGTGAGTCTCTTTCTGTTTTGTAAGTTCATTTGTGTCATTTCTTTTTCACTCCCACATATAAGGGATGCCATAGATATTTCTCCTTTCTGTCTGACTTTAAAATACAAGAAATTGAAAGGACAACCCACAGGATGGGAGAAACATTTACAAATCATGTATCTGCTAAGGGTCTATTTTCCAGAATGCATAAAGAACACTTAACAGTCAACAGCAAAAAGACAAGCAACCTAATTAAACAACAGGCAAAGGACTTGAATAGACATTCCTCCAAAGCAGATGTGCAAATGTCCAAGAAGTACAAGAAAAGATGCTCAACATCTTTAGCCATTAGAGAAATGCAAATAAAAATCTCCATGAGATACCACTTCACACCCACTATGATGGTTATTACAAGTAAAACAAACAAAAATCATACGTTTTGGAGAAGATGCAGAGAAATTGGGACCCTCACATACTGTTGGGATTGCAAAAATGGAAGACCACTGTGGAAATCAGTGAGGTGGGTGATTACTCAATAAGAGAAACATAGAATTACCATTGTTGTTGTTCCCTCTTCCCAGTCTTGTCTCACTCTTTGCAACCCCGTGGACTGCAGCGCACCCAAGCCTCCCTGTCCCTCACCATCTCCTGAAGTTTTCCCAAGTTCATGTCCCTTGCATTGGTGATGCCATCCAGTCACCTCATCCTCTGATACCCTCTTCTCCTTCTGCCCTCAATCTTTTCCAGCATCAAGGACTTTTCCACTGAGTCGGCTGTTCCCATCAAATGACCAAAATACTGGGGCTTCAGTTTCAGCATCAATCCTTCCAACAAGTATTCATGGTTGATTTCCCTTAAGATTGACCGGTTTGATCTCCTTGCTGTCCAGAGGACTTTCAGGAGTTGTCTCCAGCACCACAGTTCAAAGGCATCAATTCTTTGGTGTGCTGCTGAATTTACGGTCCAGATCTCACAATTGTATGTGACCACTGGAAAGACCATAGCCTTGACTATATGGACCTTGGTCAGCAGAGTAATTTCTCTGCTTTTCAACACACTGTCTAGGTTTGTCACAGCTTTTCTTCCAAAGAACAAACATCTTTAAATTTCATGACTCCTGTCACCATCCACAGTGATTTTGGAGCCCCCAAAGAGGAAATCTGTCACTGTTTCCACTTTTCCCCCTTCTCTTTGCCATGACGTGATGGGACCAGATGCCATGATCTCAGTTTTTTGAATGTTGAGTTTTAAGCTAGCTTTTTCACTCTCATCTTTCACCCTCATCAGGAGGCTCTTCAGTTTCTTTTTGTTTTCTAACTGTTGCTTCTTGACCTGCATACAGGTTTCTCAGGAGACAGGTAAGGCGGTCTGGTATTCTCATTTCTTTAATAAGTTTCCACAGTTTGCTGTGATCCACACAATCTGTTGCTTTCCTCTATTTATTTGCATTGTTCATTTAATAAGTCTTCTTTATCTCTCCTTGCTATTCTCTGGAACTCTGCATTCAGTTGGGCATATCTTTCCCTTTCTCCTTTTCCTTTTGCTTCTCTTCTTTTCTCAGCTGTTGGTAAACCTCCTTTGCCTTGTAAAACCTCCAAAGACAATCACTTTGCCTTCTTGCATTTCTATTTTGGGAAGATAGTTTTGGTCAATGCCTACTGTACAATGTTATGAACATCTATCCATAGTTATTCAGGCACTCTGTCTACCACATCTAATCCCTTGATTCTACTTGTCACCTCCACTGTATAATCATAAGGGATTTGATTTAGGTTATACCTGAATGGCCTATTGGTTTTCACTACATTCTTCAATTTATGCCTGAATTTTGCAATAAGAAACTCCTGATCTGAGCCCTGTCAGCTCCAGGTCTTGTTTTTGCTGACTATATAGAGCTTTTGCATCTTTGCCTTCAAAAAATACAATCAATTTGATTTTGGTATTGACCATCTGATGATGTCTGTGTGTAGAGTCATCTCTTGTGTTGTTGGAAGAGGGTGTTTGCTATGACCAGTATGTTCTCTTGACAAAACTCTCTTAGCCTTTTCCCTGCCTCATCTTGTACTCCAAGGTCAAATTTGCCTGTTATTCTGGGTGGCTCTTGACTTCCTACTTTTGCATTCCAATCCCCTATGATGAAAAGGACATAATTTTTTGGTGTTAGTTCTAGAAGATGTTGTAGATCTTCAGAGAACCAGTCAACTTCAGCTTCTTCAGCATCAGTGGTTGGAGCATAAACTTGGATTACTGTGATATTGAATGGTTTGCCTTGGGAACAAACTGAAATCATTTTGTCATTTTTGAGATTGCACCCAAGTACTACATTTCAGACTCTTTTGTTGACTATGGTGGTTACTCCATTTCTTCTAAGGGATTCCTGCCCACAGTAGTAGATATAATGGTCATCTGAATTAAATTGGCCCATTCCCATTATTCACTTTGTTCATTGATTCCTAAGATGTCGATGTTCACTCTTGCCATCTCCTGCTTGATCATGTCCAGTTTACCTTGATTCAAGGACCTAACTTTCCTGGTTCCTATGCAATATTGTCCTTTACAGTTCAGACATAACTTTCACCACCAGACACACCCACAAGTGAGCATCGTTTCTGCTTTAGCCCAGCCACTTCATTCTTTCTGTAACTATTAGTCATTGCCCTCCACTCTTCACCAGTAACATATTGGACAAATTCCAACCTGGGGAACTCATTTTCTGGCGTCATATCTTTTTACCTTTTCCTATTGCCCATGGAGTTCTAGAGGCAAGAATACGAGAGTGTGTTGCCATTTTCCTCCTCCAGTGGACCACAGTTTGTCAGAACTCTCCACTAAGATCCATCTGTCTTCAGTGGCCCTGCATGGCATGGCTCATAGCTTCACTGAGTTATGCAAGCACCTTCACCACAACAAGGCTGTGATCCATGAAGGGGGCAAGCAGCACTGGGGATGTCAACTTGCTCAAGCAATGAAACTACATTGGTACAGCACCTGAAATTGAAATCACCACCTGGTCAAGCTAATGAAAATACACTGTCATTCTCCAAGACCATCTGTTTTCTGCACAGGCCAAATAGGCTACTTTAATGGGAGTATGGAGTAAATTGTCACTCCTGCATGTTTGTAGTCCTTGATGGTGCTGCAAATCTCTGAAATCCACTCAGGTATGTGCAAAGCTTTTGGTTTACTATATTTCTAGATAGAGGCAATTCTAATTGCTTTCATTTGGCCATCCCTACCAAAATAACCCTCACTCTGCAGGTCTGTTGTGGAGTCTGCCAGTTGCTGAATATGTCTATCTTAATTTTGCATTCCAGAACTGTGTAGATAAGCATGGGATTGGTTTGGGTACACACT
The DNA here is from genome assembly GCF_023091745.1 of Budorcas taxicolor. Classification (NCBI taxonomy): domain Eukaryota; kingdom Metazoa; phylum Chordata; class Mammalia; order Artiodactyla; family Bovidae; genus Budorcas; species Budorcas taxicolor. Next base: position 39,685,561 of record NC_068935.1, read on the forward strand.
GACCCCAATGGAGATGAGCCTGAGCTGAAATTTCACTGATCCCTTGACCTCCATAAGCTCCTACTATGACTGATGGACCATAGTGACCCTTGGGCATCTTGGAATTAGTGTGAGATCAGAGCCAGTGTCCAATAGTCACCAAAAGGTATTCTCCTAATTCAAAATCAAACTGACTAAAAAACTCTAGGTCCCTTTCAGGAAGGCAGGGAAACAGACTAACAGTATATATTTCAGTAAAGTGTACCGAGGCATGATGGACACCTACTTCTGGATTTCAAAACTTACTCCAAAGCTACAGTTAACAAAACTGTGTGGTACTAGCATAAGGATAGACACATAGATCAGTGAAATAGAATTAACAGTATGGAAATAAACCCATAAATCTATTCATGGACATAAATCCCAAAGAGTGGAAAACAGAAACCTGTACAGGAATGTCCATCACAGCGCTATTCCCAGTATGGGCAAAGGAGAAGTCACCCAAATGTCCATCCACTGCCTAGTGGATACAAAACATGTGTAGTCTAGCCAGGCAGTGGAATACTATTCAACCAGGAAAAGGAAAGAAGTACTGATTCATTCATATGTGCATGAACCCTATGCTCAGTGGCAGAAGGCCACATATTTATTGTATGCCTCTATCTCTAGGAAGTCTCCAGAATAGGCAAAGGGCTGTGGACAGGAAGCTGATGAGTGGTTGCCTGAGGACTATGGGGTGGGGTAGGGTAGGGGAAATTGCAGGAGGGGGCAGTGGGGAATGATTGCCTGGCCAGGTACAGGGGTTTATCTCTGCAGTGGTGCCAACATTTTGGAACTAGATACAGTCATGATGGTGGCCCAGCACCACCAGTGTATACTTGGTGCCACTGGGCGGTCTGCTGCCTTTTCTGTACAAAGGTCCCATGCAGTGGAAAAGGAGGGTTTCGACAAAGAAAGGGTCCAGTGGGCAGGGTGAGCAGGATTCTGCCAGCGTCATTTCTTTGCAGGCCCAGCCCTGTGGGGGTTGGGGGAAGGGTGGGGAGCACGAGAAAGGAATGACCTCACAGGGTCTACGTGTCACAGAGCATGCGTCCCGACCAATGAAGTGCCGGCCAGCGGTGATACAGAGTAGAGATCTGAGAGTAGCAGTTGTCTTGAGAGGTTGGAACCAACTGGTTCATCTCACCGTATCTCATCTCACTGTATCTTATCTCACTGCACCTTATCCCACCTCACCTCTTCCCACCGCAAAGAAGAGCAAGGCCTTGGAGAAAGTGGGCTCAACAGCCAGCATGCCGGAGAAAAGGTGCCGTCAGAGGTCGTCTGGTATCCGCTCCCGCACCGCCTGAGCTGAGCTGTCCTTCTCTGTGAGCCACATGGAGCATCTCCTGCGCAAAGGCTGCTACGCCTAACGCCTGAGCTCGTCTGCACCAGTCTTCCTAGCAGCGATCATTCAGGACCTGACGCCCAAGGTCCTGGAGCTGGCAGGCAATGAGGCCCAGAATAACGGTCAGAAGCACATCATCCCCAAGTTGGTAGACATGGCGATACACAACAATGCTCTGCTCAGCAGCTTTTTTGGGATGACAACCATCTCCCTGGTGGCCCTGGGTCCACACTAGCTGCCCAACTACACCTGGGTCCCTAGTGGCCATTCCCTGGCCCCCGGACAGGCCTCCTCTGGCTGCCCGGTGCCAGTCCTGCTCACCGACCAATTGCATAGACCGGTGCCTTGGGCCCAGTAATGTCAAATCAATAAAGTGTTTCAAGACATCCTTGTGTGCTTCAGTCACTTGGTCTGGAAGGTGGTGGTGGGACACGTTTTGTTTGAGGGATGGAGGTCGGGGGTCTGGTTGGAGCAGAGGGGGAGTGTTGCCGGTGTGGGCGGAGTCGGGGATGGTGGGCGGAGTCGGGGATGGCAGGCAGAGAGGAAAAGTCGCTCATGGTGATAGTGCATGGTGTGGCCTTGGGTGGGAGAGGCTGGCTGCAGCAGAGGTGGGGGTGGAGTGGGGTCTCGGGGGAGGTGAGGGAACGGAAGGCTCCCCCATTGGCTCTGAGCAAGTGGGAGCCAGGCCAAGTCTGCAGAGGGACCGGGTCCTGGTGGTGACGCTCAGGACCGTGAGGGCGGTATTGTAATAGGGTAAAGATGGCAAGGTGACGGACAAAGCCATGGCACGGGATGCAGGGGTGAGTGGACAGTGTGCTTGACATGAATTCCCATGGGGGCAGGGGCCTAGACTGTAAGACTGTGGTGGGTTGGGGACTGGGGTGGGTGGGACACAAGCAGCACGTATGGAAAGTCAGAATCAGGGTCATGTGGGGTTGAGTTAACTTTTTAGTCACATTCCTTTAGAGATGCCAGGAGATGCCCTGCTTGGCAACCTACATAAAAAAAGTCACCTAGCAACGGCAGGCCATGACTCTGCCCTCAATTCGCATATGTGACGTTTGCGGGGCCAGGCTCCGCCTCTGGCGACTTAATTTGCATATCACCGTGGAAATGGACCTTTAGCCTAGAAAGCTGGAGTAGTAAACATGTGTGAGACCCACGTTTTAAAATTAATGCTCTTTCTTTATGCCTTAGGTAGATTGGATTTGATTAGTAAGAAACTTTATACCTATTGCTGCTTCCCTGATAGGGTACTAGCCTTTTACTGACCTTTTATTTCTTCATTCTAAATAATGAGAACAAAATATCTGCCCACCATTTCAGAATAATGGTTAGAAGAATTAGAAACATATATGAGATACATATATAATATACAACATAAAAGATACTTTTAAAATATGAAAAAACATGCTGTTATTTGCTCAGTCATGTCTCTTTGCAACCCCATGGACTGTAGCCTGCCAGTCTTCTCTGTCCATTAAATTTCCCAGGCTAGAATACTGGAACAGGTTGTCATTTCCTTCCCCACCCACGGATTGAACCTGTTTCTCTTGCATTGGCAGGGGGATTCTTTACCACTGAGCCACCAGGGAAGCCTATATAAAAGTATAGTTGTGCTAAAATAAGAATTTACTAAATAGTAGGGTAGTTCTGAATGTTGAGCTTTAAGCCAACTTTTTCACTCTCCTCTTTCACTTTCATCAAGAGGCTTTTTAGTTCCTCTTCACTTTCTGCCATAAGGGTGGTGTCATCTGCATATCTGAGGTTATTGATATTTCTCCCGGCAATCTTGATTCCAGCTTATGCTTCTTCCAGCCCAAAGTTTCTCATGATGTACTCTGCATAGAAGTTAAATAAGAGAGTGACAATATACAGCCTTGACATACTGCTTTTCCTATTTGGAACCAGTCTGTTGTTCCATGTCCACTTCTAACTATTGCTTCCTGACCTGCACATAGTTTTCTCAGGAGGGGTCAGGTGGTCTGGTATTCCCATCTCTTTCAGAATTTTCCAGTTTATTGTGATCCACACAGTCAAAGGCTTTGGCATAGTCAATAAAGCAGAAATAGATGTTTTTCTGGAACTCTCTTGCTTTTTTCATGAGCCAGTGGATGTTGGCAATTTGATCTCTGGTTCTTCTGCTTTTCTAAAACCAGCTTGAACATTTGGAAGTTCACAGTTCATGTACTGCTGAAGCCTGGCTTGGAGAATTTTGAGCATTACTTTACTAGCATGTGAGATGAGTGCAATTGTGCAGTAGTTTGAGCATTCTTTGGCATTACCTTTCTTTGGGATTGGAATGAAAACTGACCTTTTCCAGTCCTGTGGCCACTGCTGAGTTTTCCAAATTTTCTTGCATATTGAGTGCAGCACTTTCATTTTTTAGGATTTGAACTATCTCAGCTGGAATTTCATCACCTCCACTAGCTTTGTTTGTGGTGATGCTTTCTAAGGCCCACTTGACTTCACATTCCAGGATATCTGGCTCTAGGTGAGTGATCAGACCATCGTGATTATCTTGGTCATGAAGATCTTTTCTGTACAGCTCTTCTGTGTATTCTTGCCATCTCTTCTTAATATATTCTGCTTCTGTTAGGTCCATACCATTTCTGTCCTTTATCAAGCCCATCTTTGCATGAAATGTTCCTTTGGTATCTCTAATTTTCTTGAAGAGATCTCTAGTCTTTCCCATTCTATTGTTTTCCTCTATTTCTTTGCATTGATCCCTGAGGAAGGCTTTCTTATCTCTCCTTGCTATTCTTTGGAACTCTGCATTCAGATGCTTATATCTTTCCTTTTCTCCCTTGCTTTTCACCTCTCTTCTTTTCACAGCTATTTGTAACGCCTCCCCAGACAGCCATTTTGCTTTTTTGCATTTCTTTTCCATGGGGATGGTCTTGATCCCTGTCTCCTGTACAATGTTAGGAACCTCCATCCATAGTTCATCAGGCACTCTATCTATCAGATCTAGTCCCTTAAATCTATTTCTCACTTCCACTGTATAATCATAAGGGATTTGATTTAGGTCATACCTGACCTAAAGTAGGTTTTCCCTACTTTCTTCAATTTAAGTCTGAATTTGGCAATAAGGAGTTCATGATCTGAGCCACAGTCAGCTCCCAGTCTTGTTTTTGCTGACTGTATAGAGCTTCTCCATCTTTGGCTGCAAAGAATATAATCAATCTGATTTCGGTGTTGACCATCTGGTGATGTCCATGTGTAGAGTTTTCTCTTGTGTTGTTGGAAGAGGGTGTTTGCTATGACCAGTGCATTCTCTTGGCAAAACTCTATTAGCCTTTGCCCTGCTTCATTCTGTACTCCAAGGCCAAATTTGCCTGTTACTCCAGGTATGTCTTGACTTCCTACTTTTTCATTCCAGTCCCCTATAATGAAAAGGACATCTTTTTTGGGTGTTAGTTCTAAAAGGTCTTGCAGGTCTTCATAGAACCGTTCAACTTCAGCTTCTTCAGCATTACTGGTCGGGGCATATACTTGGATTACTGTGATACTGAATGGTTTGCCTTGGAAACGAACAGAGATCATTCTGTCGTTTTTGAGATTGCATCCAAGTACTGCATTTCAGACTCTTTTGTTGACCATGATGGCTACTCCATTTCTTCTAAGGGATTCCTGCCCACAGTAGTAGATATAATGGTCATCTGAGTTAAATTCACCATTCCACTCCATTTTAGTTGGCTGATTCCTAGAATGTGGACTTTCACTCTTGCCATCTCCTGTTTTACCACTTCCAATTTGCCTTGATTCATGGACCTAACATTCCAGGTTCCTATGCAATATTGCTCTTTACAGCATCGGACCTTGCTTCTGTCACCAGTCACATCCACAACTGGATGTTGTTTTTGCTTTGGCTCCATCCCTTCATTCTTTCTGGAGTTATTTCTCCATTGATCGCCAGTAGCATATTGGGCACCTACCGACCTGGGGAGTTCCTCTTTCAGTATCCTATCATTTTGCTTTTTCATACTGTTCATGGGGTTCTCAAGGCAAGAATACTGAAATGGTTTGCCATTCCCTTCTCCAGTGGACCACAACTTTAAACTCTCAATAGTTGTCAAACTCTTTCTTCAGACCTAATCCTTGATGTGGATTTCCCTGGTGGCTAGATGGTAAAGTTGCCTACAATCTGGGAGACCTGGGTTCGATCCATGGGTCGGGAAGATCCCCTGGAGAAGGAAATGGCAACCCACTCCAGTACTCTTGCCTGGAGAATCCCATGGATGGAGGAGCCTGGCAGGCTATGGTCCATGGGGTTGCAAAGAGTTGGACACAACTGAGCGACTTCACTTTCACTTTCAGTCCTTGACAACCACTGCTCTGTTCTCCATCTCAGAAAAACCTACCTTTCGCATATGTCTTGTAAGTGGATTCATTAAGTCTGTCAGCTGTTGAGGTTGGCTGCTGTCACTAAATGTACTGCTTTTGAGGTTCATTGAGATTGTTGTATCAGCAGTTATGTTCTATTGTTGAGTAGTATTCCATTGTGTGGATGTACCACAGTTTGTTTAACCGTTGGTCTATTGTAAGACATTGTGGCTGTTTCCAGGTGTTCGGCAATTTTGAATAAAGCAGATATGAACATTCAAGGATAAGTTTTTATAGGAACATAAATTTTCATTTCTCTAGGGTATATATCCAGGAGTTGGCTGACTGATTCATATGAAAAGGTTCCTCACAAATAGCCTCATCCTCATGCCCTAGGGGCAGCCACTGTTTTTATGTTTTTCACCACATATTGGTTTTACTTGTTTTAGAACTTCAAATAATAGAATCATACATGTAAGTACTTTCCGTGAAGCTTCTTTTGAAAGGCATTGGAATCCAGTATGCCTTGTTCCCAGCTTCCCAAGATGTGGTCCACTGATCAGTGGGCTAGCAGCTACTGAAGACAACATAGCTTCTCTGCAACGAAACCCAGGCCAGCCCAGCCTCCAATTACATCCACAGTAATCTGCCTTGCCACAGCAGAGGGGCCCATGAAGTACACATAGGGGACACCTCTATACCACATAGCTCTGATGACCAGTAATGCGCTGCTGTGGTCCATAAAGTGTCTCCTATATGAGACCACTTCTCCAGAATCAGGAAATGTAACTGACCTATTTAGTACATAGAAAAAAAACACAGAGAGCTGGCAAACTGAAGAAAAGATAAATATGTTCCACATGAAGAACAAGACAAAATGTCAGAAAAAGAACTAAACAAACTGGACATAAAAACTCTACCCAGTAAAGAGTTCAAGGTAATGATCACAAAGACACTCAATGAATTTGGGAGAAGAATTGATGAATATAGTGAGAATTTTAACAAAGAGTATAAAACTATAAACAGAACCAAATAAAGATGAAAAATTCCATAACTGAAATGTAAAAATACTGTCAAAGGAATCAACAGAAGAGTAGATGATACAGGGGAACAGATCTGTGAGCTGGAAGGCATAGTAGTAGAAATCATCTAGCTGAAGAGAAAAAGAGAATTTGATAAAAATGAGGATAGTTTAAAAGAACCCTGGGACAGCATCAAGTGTACAAACATTCACATCATATGGGTCTCAAAGGACAAGAAATATGAAGTTTCAGTTATAAAAGATACATTAGTTCTTGAGATTTACTGTAGAGCATATAGCCTATAATTTATAATATTGTATACTTTAAATTTTACTAAAAGGGAAGATATTTTGTTAAACATCATTACAAAATAATAATAATGACAGTAATAAAGAGGGCAGGAAGGAACTATAAATCAAATCCCGTATGATTATAGAGAGGGATTAGATCTGGTAGACAGAGTGCCTGAAAAACTATGGACAGAGCTTCGTAACATTGTACAGTAGGTGGTGACCAAAGCCATCCCAAAGGAAAAGAAATATAGGAAGGCAAAGTGATTGAGAAGACCTTGTAAATAGGTGAAAGAAGAAGAGAAATGAGAGGCAAAAGGAAAAGAGAATGATACACCCAACTGAATGCAGAATTCCAGAGAATAGCAAGGAGAGATAAGAAAACTTTCTTTAGCGATCAGTGCAAAGAAATAGAGGAAAACAATAGAATGGGAAAGACTAGAGACCTCTTCAAGAAAATTAGAGATACCAAGGGAATATTTCATGCAAAGATGGGCACAATAAAGGACAGAAACTGTATGGACCTAACAGAAGCAGAAAATACTAAGAAGAGATGGCAAGAATCACAGAAGAACTATACAAAAAAGGTCTTAATGACCCAGATAATCCCTCAGATAGAGCCAGGCATCCTGGAGTGTGAAGTCAAGTGGGCCTTAAGAAGGATTACTACAAACAAAGCTAGTGGAGGTGATGGAATTCCAGCTGAACTATTTAAAATCCTAAAGGATGATGCTGTTATAGTGCTGTACCAGACAATCTTGATTCCAGCTTGTGCTTCATCCAGCCTGTCATTTTGCGTGATGTACTCTGCATATAAATTAAATAAGCAGGGTGACAATATACAGCCTTGACATACTCCTTTCCTGATTTGGAACCAGTCCCTTGTTTCATGTCCAGTTCTAACTGTCATTTCTTGACCTGCATACAGATTTCTCAGGAGGCAGGTAAGGTTGTCTGATATTCCCATCTCTTTAAGAATTTTCCACAGATTTGTGTGATCCACCCAGTCAAAAGCTTTGGCATAGTTAATAAAACAAAAGTAGATGCTTTTCTGGAACTCTCTTGCTTTTCTTATGATCCAGCGTATGTTGGCATTGTGATCCTTGCTTCCTCTGCCATTTCTAAATCCAGCTTGAACATTTGGAAGTTCATGGTTCATGTACTATTGAAGCCTGGCTTGGAAAATTTTGAGCATTACTTTGCCAGCTTGTGGGATGAGTGCAGTTGTGCGGTAGTTTGAACATTCTTTGGCATTGCCTTTTTCGGGATTGGAAAGAAAACTGATCTTTTCAAGTCCTTTGGCCACTGCTGAGTTTTCCAAATTTGCTGGCATATTGAGTGCAGCACTTTAACAACATCATCTTTTAAGATTTGAAATAGCTCAACTGGAATTCCGGTTCCATGGAACTGGGATAAGTGTTCCTACTCACACTGGATAGGTGTGAGTAAAGTGATGGAAAGAGGAGCCAGAAGAACAGTCATCACTGTGGTTTTCTTCTTCTTGGTCCTGTAACTTTTTCTTGCTCAAATTGGAATTCATAAATCCAAAAACTTATTTCATGTCTTAGGCAAAGATCATTTTGAAAGTAAAGATGCATAAGAGAAAGATGAGGCCTCTGGAAACATCTCACAGGAAATACAAGGCTATTTTCTCCGGGATGCCTGTGAGGAAAACAATAAATCAGTGATCCATACTCTATAATGGGGTTGAAATGAGAAATACTAAAACAAGGAATAAATGCCAAATGACAAACCAGTTCTTTAGTCTTTTTGTGATTTTTGTATTCCTGAATGCTATGGATTGAGTTGTATCCCTACCCCACCAACAAAACCTCAGTGTGATTGTATTTGGAGACGAGACCTTTGGAAAGTAAGTTGCCAAATGTCATGACTGTAGGGCCTTCATGGTGGGGTTAGTGCCCTTATGAAAGTGAAAGTGAAAGTGAAGTCGCTCAGTCATGTCCTACTCTTTGTGACCCCGTGGACTGTAGCCCACCAGGCTCCTCCGTCTATGGGATTCTCCAGGCAAGAATACTTGAGTGGGGTGCCATTTCCTTCTCCAACAGAAGGCAACTAGAGGATCTCTCTCTCTCTTTCTCTCTCCCCCTCCCTCCCTCTCTTGTCCCTGTTTCTCACTGTCTCTCTCTCTTTCTCCCATTTAAGGACATACAGCAAGAAGGCAGATGTCTACAATATAGGAAGAGAGTTTGCACCAAAAACCTCCTATACTGGCACCTTGATCTGAAGCTTCTAGTCTCCAGATCTGTGAGAAAATAAATTTCTGTTGTTTAAGACAACTAGTTTATGGTATTTTGTTCCAGAGGCCTGAGCAGACCAAGACATAGAATAAGAATTGTACTGGGCTTTTGTATTCATTTAATCCTTATAAATATGCAGCCCAAGCATGGTTTAGTGGGTTTTTTCTAATGTCTCAAGCAAAAGATAGTAGTTGTATATGCATTTTTTATTGTAAAAGTTGAAAATACAGAGAATAAAATGTTACAGTTCCTATCCCTACCTTCAAACAAGGTGCTTATTTCACACCAGTTCCATATTAAATGCAACATAGTGCACCAGAGAGACACATCCAGCAAAAAAATTCCCTTGGGAACTCTATACTGGTTGAGATGATAACCTAGTTCTTATGATGTAACAATCTTTATCTCCTTGTATTTAATGCTATGACTTTTACTCTCTGAAAATAACAATGTTGCTTTAGCTCTAGCTATTTCTCCCCTTATTATCAATTCAGAAAGAAGAATTTATCTTTTTATGACCTTTACCTATCACTAGCTGTCTTTTTGGATGTTTAAAAATTATTTACTATGACAGGGGAAACTGCTAATGAGCAGATAACATTATATATACAATATTATCTTTTTATCTTCTGTTTTTTTAAAAGGACTTTATTTTTTAGGGCAATTATGTGTTCACAATATCATGATCTTTTCATGAAATGACCAGACAGCTTTTCTTTCCCACTGAGAGATGGATTAAATTTTTTCTTTGTCTGTTTTTATTATAAAGGTGAGGTATATTATGAGGAAACTTAGAAAATACAGAAAATGGGAAAACCCACCAACAATACCATCACTTAAGAATGTTGTCAACTTTTTTATGTAGATCATTCAAGTATTTTTTTAAATTTCTTTTAATGGCATTATATTCTATAGGATCTAAACTTGTTAAAACGCTAAGTAGATACTACTATCAAATTCCCTTTCAAAGGTATATGAATAATACACACAACTAGCATATCAAAGTGCTCATAATTTAATAATTTCATGTTGGTTAAACCAACATGGAGTATTGCACCTTCTTTGTTACCAATTTAACAAGAAAACGTTACTCATCAATGTTTAACTTTGTATGGCTTTGATTTCCAGTCATGTTAAACATTTTGACACATTTATTAGACATTTGTGTTTCTTATTCTGTCGATTTTATATTACTATCTCTGGTCTAATTGGAAGAAGTAAATGATTTTGTTATGGATTTCAAAGAACTCTTATACATTGTACTATTAGCTCTTTGTTAGGATTATTGCAAATAGTTTTTGTAGTTTGACTCAATATTAATTGTAGCAATTTTTGATGTCCATAAGCTTAATTTTTTTTATTTACTCAAATCTAGAACTCTTTTCCTTATGGCTCCTGTTTTTGAGTCATCATCATAATAATAATTAGAGACTTATTTCCCACCACAATATAATTCACTTTCATTTTGTATAGTCAAATGGATAAGTTCTTTTAGTTTTTGAAAATTTCTATTGTTATTATTCCTAAACAGGAAAATTTTTAGATTAGCAACACCCGTATTTTCCTTTATATTTTATTACTTTTAATAGACTAAATTCTTTTAAAGTTTTTAGAAAAAAATTTTAGTTTATAGAGTAATTGTCAGAAAGTAGAGACTTCCCCTCTCTCCTCCCTCCATCCCATTCACACTCAGTTTCTCCTATTATTAACATTATGCATTTGTGTAATACATTTGTTACAATGGATGAATCATGTTAATATATTATTATTAACTAAAATCCACAGTTTTGTTAGGATTCACCCTTTATAATGTATAGTTCTATGGATTTTGATATATGCATAATGTTATATGTCTACCATTATATATATATAGTAGTTTCACTTCTCTAAAAGTGCCCTGTGCCCCACTTATTCATCCTTATCTCTACTATCCAAAAAGAACAGAATCCATCTGACAAAAACTCCCTCATCTTCCTTAATCTGAACTAATCTATACCTACACCTATTTTATCATTCTTCTCTCAACTTGCTTTCTTTAGAGAACCTGTCCCTCCTATTTCAATTGGTCTATTTTTAATTTCACTAATTCTTTCTTCTACCAGCTCAAATATATTTTGAACTCTCTAGCAAACTTTTCATTTTAGTTATATTTTTCAGCTCCAGAATTTATATCCAGCTTATTATTTTTTTTCTGTTCTAATAGTTTTTTAAAAATTTTTTTTTAATTTTTATTTTTACTTTATTTTACTTTACAATACCAGCTTTTTTTTTTTTTATATAATTTCTCTTTATTGGAATCCTCTACTTGGTTAGACAGAAGAATGGATAAAGAAGATGTGGTCCATAAATGCAGTGGAATATTACTCAGCCATAGAAAGGAATGAAAGTAGGTCATTTGTAGTGATGTGGATGAACCTAATGTCTGTCATGCAGAGTGAAGTAAGTCAGAAAGAGAAAACAAATATCGTATATTAACGCATATACATGGAGTCTAGAGAAATGACACTGATAAACCTGTTTGCAGGGCAGGAATACAGACACAGATGTAGACAACAGGCTTGTGGACACAGGGAGGGGAGAAGGAGAGGGATGAATTGAGTAACACTGACATATATATACGACCATGAGTGGAATAGCTAGTGGGAAGCTGCTATATGACACAGGAAGCCCAGCCCGGTGCTCTGTGATGACCTAGAGGGATGGGATAGGGGTGGACTGGGACGGAGGTCCAAGAGGGGGGCAATTTATGCAAGCATATAGTTGACTCACTTTGTTGTACAGCAAAAACTAACCCAGCATTATAAAGCAATTATTCTCCGATTTAAAAATAATTTTTTAAGAATAAAATGAAAAAATGCCAATACAGAAATGTAGAAATCAATAGGATGGTTAAACAGATAACAGGAAAATGCAAACCACAAAATGTTGGTACAACTCTATTAATATCAAACATAATAGTCATTAAGGTAACGAAACTTACTGAAGATTTAAAAGGTCATAACCATGAGGCAGGGCAAAGGCTAACAGAGACTTGCCAAATGAACTCACTGGTCATTGAAAACACCCTTTTCAAACAATACAAGAGATGACTCTACACATAGACATCACCAGATGGTCAATATCAAAATCAGATTGATTATATTCTTTGCAGCCAAAGATGGAGACGCTCTAAACAGCCAGCAAAAACAAGATCAAAAGCTGACTAGCTCAGATCATAAATTCCTTATTACCAAACTCAGACTTAAACTGAAAAAAGTAGGGAAAACCACTAAACCACTCAGGTATGGCCTAAATCAAATCCCTTACAATTATACAGTGGAAGTGATAAATAGATTCAATGGATTAGATCTGATAGAATGCATGAAGAACTATGGACAGAGGTTTGTGACATTGTACAGAGGCCATGATCAAAACCATCTCCAGGAAAAATAAATGCAAAAAAGCAAAATGGTTGTCTGATGAGGTCTTACAAATAGCTAAGAAAAGAAAAAAGCAAAAGGCAAAGGAGAAAAGGAAAGTCACACCCATCTGAATGGAGAGTTCCAAAGAATAGCAAGGAGAGATAAGAAAACCTTCCTCAGTGACCAATGCAAAGAAAGAGGAAAACAATAGAATGGGAAAGACTAGGGATCTCTTCAAGAAGATTAGAGATACCAAGAGAACATTTCATGCAAAGATGTGCTCAATAAATGGTATGGAACTAACAGAAGCAGAAGAAAAGGTGGCAAGAATACACAGAAGAACTATACAAAAAAGATCTTAATGACCCAGAAAACCACGATGGTGTGATCACTCACCTAGGGCCAGACATCCTGGAACACGAAGTCAAGTGTTCCTTAGGAAGCATCACTACGAACAAAGCTAGTGGAGGTGATGGAATTCCAGTGGAGCTATTTCAAATCTTAAAAGATGATGCTATTAAAGTGCTGCACTCAATATGCCAGCAAATTTGGAAAACTCAGCAGTGGCCACAGGACTGGAAAAGGTCAGTTTTCATTCCAATCCCAAAGAAACGCAATGCCAAAGAACATTCAAATTACGACATAATTGCACTCATCTTACACACTAGCAAAATAATGCTCAAAATTCTCCAAGTTAGGCTTCAATAGTACATGAATCGAGAACTTTAGATGTTCAAGCTGGATTTAGAAATGGCAGAGGAACCAAGGATCAAATTGCCAACATACGCTGGACATAGGAAAAGCAAGAGAGTTCCAGAAAGTCATCTACTACTGCTTTATTGACTATGCTAAAGCCTTTGACTGTGTGGATCACAACAAACTGTGGAAAATTTTTTAAAGAGATGGGAATATCAGACCACCTTACCTGCCTCCTGAGAAATCTGTATGCAGGTCAAGAAGCAACAGTTAGAACTGGACATGGAATGGATTCTTTCCAGGTTGGAAAAGGAGTACGTCAAGGCTGTATATTGTCACCTTGCTTATTTAACTTATATGCGGAGTACATCATGCAAAATGCCGGGCTGGATGAAGCACAAGCTGTAATCAAGATTGCTGGGAGAAATATCAATAACCTCAGATATGCAGATGACACCACCCTTATGGCAGAAAATGAAGAGGAACTAAAGAGCCTCTTGATGAAAATGAAAAAGGAGAGAGAAAAAGCTGGCTTAAAACTTAACATTCAGAAAACAAAGATCATGACATCCAGTCCCATCACTTCATGGCAAATAGATGGGAAAAGAATGGAAACAGTGACAGTCTTTATTTCCTTGGGCTCCAAAATCACTGCAGATGGTGACTGCAGCCATGAAATTAAAAGATGCTTGCTCCTTGGAAGAAAAGCTATGACCAATCTAGACAGCATATTAAAAAGCAGAGACATTACTTCACTGACAAAAGTCCATCTAGTCACAGGTATGATTTTTCTAGTAGTCGTATGTATGTGAGAGTTGGACTGTAAAGAAAGCTGAGTGCAGAAGAATTGATGCTTTTGAACTGTGGTGTTGGAGAAGACTCTTCAGAGTCCCTTGGACTGCAAGGGGATCCATCCTAAAGGAGATCAGTCCTGGGTGTTCACTGGAAGGACTGATGTTGAAGCTGAAACTCCAATAGTTTGGCCACCTGATGCAAAGAGCTGACTCATTCGAAAAGACCCTGATGCTTGGAAAGATTGAAGGTAGGAGGAGAGAGGGACAACAGAGGATGAGATGGTTGGATGGCATCACTGACTCAATGGACATAGGTTTGGGTAAACTCCGGGAGTTGGTGATAGACAGGGAGGCCAGGCGTGCTGTAGTTTATGGGGTTGCAAAGAGTCAGACACGACTGAGCAACTGACCTGAACTGAACTAATCAAGACAGTGTGACATTCATCTTAGGGATGACAGATAAATCCTCCAAATAGAATAGAACATACAGAAACAGACCCAAACTTATATGGTCATGAGATTTTTGACAAAAGTGACCAACCAATCCAGTGGGGAAAGGAAGTACTTTTGTTTTGTGTTGCTTTTTAACAAATGCTGCTCAGATAGATAGATACCCATGTGGGAAAAAAAATAAAAAAGAAATCTCAAATTTTGTGATAGCACATAGAAAAATTCCAAGTGTAAAAACAAACTTTTTGTCATAACATACGCAAAAGTCATTTCTAGATAGATCATAGGCCTAATTGTTAAGGTAAAACCATACAGCTTTGAGAAGAAAATATAAGAAAATATTTTTGTTACAAAATACAACAAGTCCCCTACATATGAAGCTTCAATTTGCAAACTTTCAAAAATATGAATGTGCATGACAGCCCCTGTACACCAGCTGTTGTAACTGTACTACTGTGCTTTTTAAGGTATTATACTGAAAATTATTTATTTATTTTCTGTTTGTTTTTTATGTACATATTATTTGTATAAAAAGTATTAGAAACCAATTACATTACAATCCTATGATGTCAATTGTGTCAGTTGGGTACCTAGGCTAACTTTGTTGGACTTTGAACAAACTGGACTTATGAACACACTCTCAGAATGGAACTTGTTCATGTGTAGGGGACTTACCCTACATAGGCAAGAATTTTTTATACAGGTAACAGAAAACAATAACAATAGAAAACTGACAATATAGATTCTATCAAAATATTAAATTGCTGCTCATCAAAAGAATTTTTAAGAGTGAAAAAGTAATGAATTGGGAGAAAATACTATATATAGTATATGTAAATGTATATATGTGCTCGTATAGTGTTTGTTATATACATATATAACAGGTTATATTTTAAAAGTTCTACAACTCAATAATGAGTGGACAAGAAACAAATTAAAAATGGACAAAAGTTGTACATTTTATTGAAACAGTTTTTCAGTTTCTTATGAAGTCAAACATAAACACACCATATGATCCATAATCTCTCTTCAATATTTACCCAAGTAAATTGAAAACATATTCAGATAAAAAGATATACATGAAGTTTTAAAGTGCCTTATTTATTTCCCTATATTGGAAACAATATAGATGTCTTTCAGAAAAATGAATAGATAAACTAGGGTAGCATGGAATATTATTCAGCATTCAAAAGGTATAGATGAATCTCAGGGCTTCCCAGGTGTCACGAGTGGTAAAGAATCTGCCTGCCAAAGTGGGAAAGGTAAGAGACAGGGATTCGGGAAGATCCCCTGGGGAAGGATATGGCAACTGACTCCAGTGTTCTTGCCTGGAGAATCCCAGAGACAGAGGAGCCTGGTGGGCTACAGTCCTTAGGGCAGCAGAGTCGGACACAATTGAAGCGACTTAGCACGGCACAGCACGGATACATCTTAAATACATTTTGCTAGGTGAAAGCCACATGACCACAAGAGCTACACAGTATGTGAATCCATTTATATGATGGTCTGGAAAAAGGTATAGGGACAGAAAAGAGATCTGTGGTCTCTGGAGCTGAGAGAGGGTAAAGAGTTGACTGCAATGAGGCCATGCAAGGTAATAGAGATATTTTCAGGGTGATAGAAAAATTTTGTGTGGTACTGTAATTGTGGATGCATGATTATGCATTTGTCAAAACCCATATAACTGCCCCCCATGTAGAGTGTCTTATTGTATGCAGATTAAAAAAAAAATCAACCAGCATGTCTGGGGAAACCATGATAGAATGAAGACTATGGTAAATGAATCTAACTCTATTACAAATGTGGTACAATTTAACTAAAGAAATTTGAGAGAAAAGAAACAGACTTATTTTACAAAACTGGTTTGTCTAGATACTGTTTTAAAGATAATAAAAAATGGACCTGTACACACTGTACTCTTATTGGTACATATATTTCTTATGAGGGTATGAATCTGTAATTCTGAACCTACATTTCAACTATAATAGGGCAGAAAAAAAATTAGCAAGTGGATTATAGATAATGACAGTTAGATTTCTCTACCAAAGAAAGAAGTTACAAATAAGCGCTGAAAGTAAATTGGTTTAGCACTGCCACGACAAATTGCCACAACCTTAATGTTGTTGTTGTTCAGTTGCTAAGTCATATCTGACTCTTGGCGACCCCATGCAGTGCAGCACGCCAGGCTTCCCCTTTCTTCACCATCTCCCGGAGCTTGCTCAAACTCACGTCCATAGAGTTGGTGATGCCATGCAACCATCTCCTCCTCTGTTGTCCCCTTCTCCTCCTGCCCTCAATCTTTCCCAGCATCAGGGTGTTTTCCAATGATTTGGTTCTTCACATCATATTACTGTTTGATAAACTGACATCCTGACCTGGGTCTCAATGGGCTAAAATGAAGGAGTCTGGTGACTATAGGGGATGTCTATTCCCTTGCCTTTTCCTGCTTCTTGCGGCCACTCACATTCCTTGGTTCATGGAGCCTTTCCTCAATATTCAAATCTAGCAATGTTGCATCTCTGTCTTTCTTGCACAGTCACATCTGCTTCTAACTCCCACTTTGGCCTCTCTTCCACTTTTAAGGACTCTTGCTTATATTGGAACCATCCAGATAACCTAGAAGAATATTTGTGTTTTAAGATCAGTTGATTAGAAATCTACATTCCATATGCAATCTAATGTTCCTATGTTGTATAAGGAAACATATTCACAGGCTTCAGGGATTTGAATGTGTCCATTTTTGGAGGGGGGTGGCATTATTCTGACCACCACAGAGGAGTAATGATAAAAATGAACCCTGTAGTGCTGAATTAGAGTAAGAGATATTAGCGCAAACTCATGTTTATGTTCATACATACACAGATATAGAATAAAATATAGATATGGGTGTGTATGCTCAGATTTCCTAGCTCTGTCCGCTAGAAGCAATAATATCCCACTAGCAACAAGCACAGTTAGGCATAGATAGTGTTCTAAACACCATCCTTCAGTAAAAGTAACCAAGTCTCTTTGAAGAAATGGGTGATTCTAAGACTGGGGCATGGAAAATACAAGGTGACCCTAGAGTATATTGTGGTGCCAAAAAACACTTTAAAAGCCCCAGAAGGGATAGGGCCATGTCAAAAGAATACAGGGCCCAACCTGAAAGAGTTCCCAGTAACTGAAGTTTGAGAAACAAACTAAATTATGATAGTATTGTATTTTAACTTAAAGAATAAGTGAGCCCATACTGGTATAAATACATAATTGAATAATGGGGGAAGAAAGGGCAACCCTTTCTTACGGATGAATTCCAATTAATAAACATAGAAGGAATGCAGGTAAAAGAAAAATCACCTTAGAGTAGCACAATGCTTTTAGGTGAAATTCACTGATAAATGCCAAAATTAGTGAACGAACCTTTAAGGAGAAATGGGATATTTGCATCTCTCTCAAATATTATAACTTCCTGTGGTTAAGAAACATTCCTAAGTTATCTGGTATTCTTCCCTCTAGGAGACAGAGTTTAATTATCCTCCACTTAAATATGGGTGAGACTTAGTGACTTGTTTATATTAGAAATACTATGAATTGAAACAGTATGTGTATACGTAGTGAGTATTTATGTTACTGTGAAGAGTACCTTCACAGTCTAAAACCTAGAAGACATCACTTTGACCAAGTGGCCAAGGTTAGCATCACCACTGGTAAATTCTGTGAATATATCATTTCCTGTATCCTTTGATATGCTGAGAGGGACACTTTGCTTCTGCGGTATTCTTCCCCTTAACATATTACCCCAATGTAATCTCAAGAAAGCATCAGACAAAGCCAGATTGAGGGACCTTGTACAAAATAATTGACCAATGGTCTTCAAAAGTGACAAGGTTATGAAAAACAAGGAAAGGTGAGAAACTGTCATAGATTGGAGGGAACTAAGGAACTATGACAAGTAAATACAGTGTGGCATCCTGCATTTGATCCTAGGACAGAAATATCTTTTCAGCTTTATTCAGAAAACTGTGAAGATTTTTATAATAAAATTTTTTGGTAGAAAACATAGTTATTATATTAACAGTTTCAATTGAACAGTATCCATAGAACATCAAGAAATGATAATGCTCAGTACAATCTAATAGAACAGAGTACATTTTAGTCTTATTAATACTAGAACAGATTAAAATTAAAAATTAGCATCTAAAAATGGTCAAGATGGAATTAAGAAAACATATAAGCTATGAAATGTTAACTATCTGGATATTAAAGGTTTGAGCGTCTGAGTGATCAAAGGCGAAGGGGCTTGAAAGTGGCAGAAACTTAAATGACAGGCAAAGACATTACGGCCCCTGAACAACATTTGATTATTAGCAAACTACTGTTATGTGCAGGCTAGTTGGCCTGTCTTCAGAAAAAAAAAAAAAAACTTCACGTGACAAAAAAAAAATAACGGGCAATATCAGTGAGACAGTGCTAAATTGGTCAAAGGTATTCAAGATGATAAAGTGGGCCTAGAGAAGCACATGAGGGAGCAAAGGCTGTAGTTAACTGGTTGATATCACTATCAGCTTCTCAACATTGTGTCTCAGAGTCCCAAGAGGGTCACCAGAAACATTGCAAAGACAAGGAATTCCAACCCATGGAGATTCCCACATTCTTGGAAAGCAAAAATTGGAAATTTTCCTTTTTCTTTACTGGCCATTCTCTAGAATATGGGTTTTTAACTAAAGGATTCCATCTATTAGAATATGTTTGGGAATTTGTAGAGGCATTTTGGTTATCACAATGGTTGGGAGATCTGACATTTAGTGGATACAGGCTAGTAATGCTGCTGCTGCTGCTGCTAAGTCGCTTCAGTCGTGTCCGACTCTGTGCGACTTTATAGACGGAAGCCCACCAGGCTCCCCCATCCCTGGGATTTTGTTCTGAAATAGATGGAATAATCCCATATAAAGAAAAATTATCCTGTATCTTACACAGTTTTCAAATATTCTGGTATAGCCTAAATAGCATATCTGAGAAAAATGTTTTATAATTATCTGAATCTTGTCTTATGTCAACAATAGTTTTTATCCTGCTAGTTTCCTATATCTGTTTTTTTTAATGTTTTCTTTTCTTATATATATAATGACTACCAACCCTCTTACTTTTCTTTAATATAAACTTGTTCGTTTTGATTTGGTACAATCATGTATTTCATTATGTTGTTTGGTATAGTCATGCCCTTGCATTTTTATATTGAAATAAATATCATTTTATTGTAAATTACTTTCCATGGATTTCTCATTTATATTTCAGTTAGGTCACTATATTGATTTTTTAAAATTGTGTACATAGGTAGGTTATATCATCTATGAACTTCATTTCAGGATAGTGAAGGGGGAGTCACAAAATATTTGTTATTAAGAGGGAGCATTATGTCTTATAGGAATGAAAACTACTGATCTAGTGCTAAGAATAAAAGATGAATACAGATAATAAGAAAGGCTTGAGGTTGTTGAAATTCATATTATTACCAAAGTGGGAGGTACCAATCATTGGTATGAGTGAGCCACGGAAGCAAAAAGTTTCTGCTTGAGAAGACTCATTACTAGTCTGCATCAGGCCTTTTTCATCAGCTTGTCATTTTATCCTCACAGCAATCTTGTATGGTAGGTACTACTATTATTTCTATTTTTCAGATGAAGTAATTGGACCTCAGAGAGATGAAGGCAGTTGTCTAAGTTTTCTTAGTTACTGAGTGGCAGAATCTAGAGTAGAACTCAAGTCTGTCTGATACCAAAGACACATGCTTTCTGTTATCCTACTCAGGTTATCCAAGAGCAAGCTGGGGAAGAAAGTGCTGGACATCCCCGTCCCTCTACAGGAAACAGCCTGTGAGTGTCCATGAGTGGGGATCTTTCAGCATTTTTTGAGCTCTAACTTAGCTGGATAAATAAGATGTACAGAAAGTACAAGGTTAAAGTGGAAGAAGTGGAGAAAATGGTAGAAACTGGGGAATAGCAAGGGCAGTTGTATGTGTGTTTGTGTCTGTGTGTGTCTGTGTGTGTGTCTGCGTGTCCCATTGTGTTCCATGTGTGTCTGAAGGAAATTTCAAAAGCTTTATTAAAGGCCTACTATGTGCATGGCCAAAAGCAAGGAAAGAAATTTAAGACATAATGAAATGCTGGAACCAGAAACCAGTCTTGGAGGAGGTGGGAGGGGAAGGGGCCAGAGCACAGATGAAAGGACACATCTGTTTGACAGAAGCCAGAGATCCCTGAGAAAATGGGATTGCCACATGAGAGAAATTTGGGAAGCAGAATGGCGGGGTCATCCGCCAGCATTACTGTGTAAGGCCAGGATGAGACCATTCTTACCACTGAGCAAGAGTGAGAGGAGGGAGTACGTTGAGAGGCCAAGAAGACCAGAAAAGGTTTGGGACACGACGTGGGCACGAATAAACCCAAAGAATCAACAGTAAATGAATAAAAGATTGTGGAGCTGCCTGCAGGCTTCTGGTGAAGTTAAGCTGCAGGGATTTATGCATTTGTTGATTACCCACTTTGTGCGCTACCCATAGTAAATATTCAACCCCAGGCAGCTGCCTCTGCCACCTCCCCACTCTTGGCCCCCCAGCCAACGTTCTGTCTCATTTTTTCCTAAGATGTGAACAATCTGAGCAACAAATTATGAAGACGGAGCATACACATATAGGGTTTGCTGTTATAATCAAAATTTACAACAAAACTAATCTGACACATATTTAATGATATGCATAATTGTTATTGTGCTGGGTGGCAATTAGGCATAAATTGTAAACAGTTCGCATAAATGCCTGTAATTAGAATTACTTCCGCACAGTTAAATCAAATTCTCCGTTTCTTTTCTGAGTTTGTCAGCTCTTGTATATTCCTCATTTGCACCCACGTCAGTGGTGCACATACTGAGCTGTCATTAATCATCACCTTCAAGCACTTGTTATTGTCAAAGGATAAAATCTGAGATCTGGTCCAACAGTGATCTCTGACTGCCACACGTAGGGCCCTTTCATCTGAAGTGCCCTGCAAGAGCCAGCCCTTTCCCGTGTGGTCCTTAGTCAGCCTCAGAGGGTAGTCTGTGGCCCCTCTCTAGGGATTTCAGGTGGAGAGGGAGGAGAGAACCCTGGCTAGAGATGGCAACATGGGGGAAGAAATGGATTCTGAATCTGATTATCTGGAACTCCAGGGACAAGTGCACCACAAGGAAAGGGGAAATGGTTAAATTTAGCACATACACACCCTCCTCTCTGCCCCTTATCCTATGAAATGACTAATGTGACCATCTTTGCAACTGTCTTTAAGGGAATAGATTCATACTGAAAAGAAAACCTTGCTGCATCCTAACTCTAGCAGCATCCCTCCTTCCATTCAATGAAGCTAACTCCTGAAATGCCTTAAAATTCCTGGTATACACTGCTTTTCCTTTGCCATTAAAAATTAATTGTTTTAAAAATCCAGAGGAAGCTAGCATATTGATGGGAATATGGGTTCATAGACTAATATTTAAAGTCAGATACACCAGGATGCCAGCAGTGAAATTTTGGTATTTACACTTTCTGAACCTCAATTTTCTCATTTGTAAAACAATGATTATAATAGTATCTATCCCATATTGTTGTGAAGATTTCTTGGGATCATGTATGTAAAATATTAGCACATTGCCTAGAGCATAGTAAGATTTCTTTAACTATCAGCTGCATTTATTATTAAATGTATTGGTGCTTTTTCTATTACTGTGACTGCCCCTCCATGTGTTTACTTCTGTAGGAAGCAGAACTGCAGGAAATGAATGTATGAAATGCTAGTGGTGAAATCTGGATATTGAAGCCACAGATGACCTTAAATCAAAGAGAACAGCACAGATGGTTCAGACCCTCATCTATATTCCAATTTTGTTAGAGGGAGGTTGGTGCCGACTTGGTACACAGTGAAACCTGGCATTTAGAGGAGACCAAGTAAGACTAGATTAATATGGTACTTAGAAACTTCATTTAATCACCAAAAATGTATTAACTGAACCTCCAGTGTGTTGCAGAAGTAATATAAACAAAGTAATTTAGGAGGGGAGAGAACATGTGCAGCAAGTATGACAAGGGTGCTAATAGAGTTGGATCCTCAACACAGTGGTGGCTCCCATGATGGCAAAGTACACATCTTTGCTTAGGAGGTTCAGGGAAGGTTTTGAGGAAAAGATCTTCAAGTGAATGTAGCAATGTACTAAATGATATGTCTTTAAAAATTCAGTGTTGTTCCAGAAATATTTTTCCATATAGCTGAATTTTCTGAGCCTACTTTTTGCTTCCTAAAATAGCATGGATTCCATAGCCACGATTGTAGCTACCACTGTTTCATAACAAGGTACTCCACAAATTAGTGGAATAAAGCAACAACTGAATTATGTTAATGAATTCTGTGGGTCAGAAATTTGGAGGGGTCATAGCAGGGATGGAGTGTCTCTGCCTCTCAAAGTCTGGGCCCTCAGCTTGAAAAAACTTTATGATTGGAGGAGGCCAAAGACTTAGGAAGTGGAATCATCTCTAAGTATCTTCTCTCACATATCTGACAGCTGAGGCTGGTTGTCACTGTCACCCATTGTCAATGCTCCAGTCATGCTCCATTGATCCAAGCTTTCATGGGTCTTCCATATTCAAAAGAAGGGACATAGATCCCACCTCTCAATGGAAGGAATGTCAAAGAACTGAAGATATTTAATATACCCTATAGGCCTTGTATAGCTATTGCTTCTGTCTGCCTGGGGACTACCAACCAGAATACCTCTAACGTGGCTTCTCCATATGACTTAGTCTTCTTCGCCACAT
The DNA here is from genome assembly GCF_023091745.1 of Budorcas taxicolor. Taxonomy (NCBI): domain Eukaryota; kingdom Metazoa; phylum Chordata; class Mammalia; order Artiodactyla; family Bovidae; genus Budorcas; species Budorcas taxicolor. Next base: position 39,708,979 of record NC_068935.1, read on the forward strand.
GATGACCCCAAGAGAGCCAGACTTCTTACATGTCATCTAAGTGTACTGAAAAAAGTTTACAGTGAACAAAGCAAAAGCTGAATCTCATTTCATGTCATAGCCTTGGAAGTCACTCCCTGTATTCTGGGTGTTACTATTGTGCCCAGGGGCCTTTGTTTCACTCTATTGGTCTTTGAGATTAAGAAGAGGACATCACTCCTATCTGTTGATGGCAGGAATGTCAAAGAATTTGTGGATATGTTTCAAACCCTCCTTAGCTACTCATTTATCAAAACTACAACCCCTGAATATCTTACCCATTGACCAACCAAGGAGTGAAGATCCCAAAAGCCTTTGTTGATTTATTCATCAAATATGCATTGAGTGCTTACTATTGGGTAGGCACAGAGGTTCTGGGAGACAGGCATGAAAAACAGAAATATACAAATGGCTAATCACAACTTTGCTAGGTGCTAAGGTAAATGATGAGATATTTAAATGAAGTTTAACCAGATGGGGGTGATGGTGCTGGCAGAGAAGTTAATTTAGATGGAGTGGCCAGGCAATGTCTTACCTGATGTCAATTTAAGGAGAGAACAGAGGATAAGAGGGAGCTGACTCAGTCAAGTTTTGAGGAAGAGTATTCAAAGCAAAGAAAATAGCATATATGAGCATTCTGATGCAGAAAACTTTTTACAGATTCAAGAAACTGAAAGAGGATCTCATATGTGGCCAGAGAACATAGAATAATTGTGTGTGATTAAGCTGGGATTAAACTCTTAGAAGTACAATAAGTCCATTTTCCATTGGCCTATTCCTATTACATACCTGCTTTGTGTCCCATCATATTAATTGTTGTTGTCAGAAGGATTTTAGGAAGGGAAACATGGTAATTAAGTAATATCAAAGGAAATGTGGTTCTTGCAAAAGAATAAGGTAGATCCAGTCTGGTTTTATTGTTTGGGATGCCATTAGAAGCCAGCTGCTGGACAGCAGGACTCAAAGCTTCCAGAAGCTGCTTAATCAACTAATATATAATTTTGGTGCCCAGCTTGTATTTTGCTTGCCAAAGGTGATAGTAAGCTGAGGCCCTGGCAAAACTGAGAAGCCCCAGAATCTTGGTCTCTAGCTTCTGCTTTCAGTTGTCAGACTGCTGTATGATTATTTGGATACCTCCTTGGTCAATATTGGACTTCCTTGGAGGCTCAGTTGGTAAGGAATTTGCCTGTAGTGCAGGAGACCCAGGTTTGATCCCTGGGTTGGGAAGATCCCCTGGAGAAGGGACTAGCAATCCACTCCAGTATTCTTGCCTGGAAAATTTCATGGACGGAAGAGCCTGGTGGGCTACAGTCCATGGGGTTGCAAAGAGTTGGACATGACCGAGCAACTAACCGGAGAAGGCAATGGCACCCCACTCCAGTACTCTTGCCTGGAAAATCCCATGGACAGAGGAGCCTGGTAGGCTGCAGTCCATGGGGTCGCTAAAAGTCGGACACGACTGAGCGACTTCACTTTCACTTTTCACTTTCATGCATTGGAGAAGGAAACGGCAACCCACTCCAGTATTCTTGCCTGGAAAATCCCAGGGATAGGGGAGCCTGGTGGGCTGTGGTCTATGGGGTCGCACAGAGTCGGACACGACTGAAGCGACTTAGCAGCAGCAGCAGAGCAACTAACACTCACTTTCACCAGTATTTCTTTACTGTTTCAAAGCAAGAAAGGGCCAAATGACATCCAATAACAATGATCATTATCAAAATGATAACTACTAAAATAATAACATATATTGAGTATTTACATGCCAAGGGTTTTACATGACAAGTGTTATCTCTTTTAATCTTCATAATAGCTTACTGAACTAAGGTAGATACTAGTATTTTCATTTTACACATGAGAGATTTGAAGATCAGGGAGTCTAATTTACTAGTCTAAGGTCAAAGAGCCAAGACTCAGAAGCTAGTCTGAGTGGTGAGCCCATTCTTGTAAGCATGACTGAATAGTGTAATTCTTTCAGATGGTGAAAAACACAAATAAGCACCTGGAAATTTTGCACATGCAGTGCCCCTACAGCTGAATATTTACCTGAATTTTTCACTTTTATCCAGATGTTTGACTTCATGTCAAAGGGACTTCCCTTGTGGCTCAGCTGGTAAACAATCCGTCTGCAATGTGGGAGACCTGGGTTCGATCCCTGGGTGAGGAAGATCCCCTGGAGAAGGGCAAAGCTACCCACTCCAGTATTCTGGCCTGGAGAATTCCATGGATTGTATACTCCATGGGGTCACAAAGAATCGGACACGACTGAACGACTTTCACTTCACTTCACTTGACTTCATGTAGGCTAGGTTGAACTGTGGCTGGCTTGTTAAAAAGTATCTATCCTTTCTTAAGGCAATACCTTCACACTCTAATTCAGGTTTTTCCTCAAAGGATTTCCTATTTGCATTCTGGTTTAAGAATCAAGTCCTTAAACTCACACAAACCACCATTTAGTGCTTCAGTTATCCTTGGAGAGCATGGCTTATAATCAGCTTCCCTAAGTACTTTGAATTAAGTAATATGCAGAGAACAGCTTGCCTTTAATAGATTTCCTTACCTGATCTCAATGGGGCCCTGTCTCAGGTATTAAAAGGAAGAAAACCAATTAGTTCTAATTGCTGCTCTCCATGGATGTTTTGCCTTCTCATTGGCAGATGGTCACTGGTGTTGCAGAGGAGGCAATGACAAATTTTCTAGGTGGAAATATCCCTCTCCATGTTCTCGTCATACTTCTCTCCCACCAATGCATCCTACAATTCACATATCTATGATACCTGTGACTCCAGATTTAGGAATACGGGTATTAGAAATTGATGATCTTCTCAATAGAGGCCAGTTCCATTCCCAGAAAGTCAGGCATTTGATCTTCCCTTGGCTTGGTTTAGTTGAACAAACGTTTACTGGGTAAGAGCTGTATGTCTGGAACTGTGTAGGTAGTCTACTGGTTAGACTGGAAAGTTTTCATGGTAAATTCAGATGAACCTTACTCTTTTTGTGCTCACAAAGGTACTATATGCATAGTAGGTGTTTATATTTAAATTTCTTTTGAATGACTGTGTTAAAGATATTAATTAATTAATCATGCTGTCTTCCCATAGCCTTCAAGGCTGTTCTGCCCACGGGATTCTCTAGGCAAGAATACTGTATGCAAGACAGCAAAAAAGACACAGATGTGTATAGCGGACTTTGGGACTCAGAGGGAGAGGGAGAGGGTGGGATGATTTGGGAGAATAGCATTGAAACATGTATACTATCGTGTAAGAATCGAATCACCAGTCTATGTCCAATGCAGGATACAGCATGCTTGGGGCTAGTGCACGGGGATGACCCAGAGGGATGTTGTGGGGAGGGAGGTGGGAGGGGGGTTCATGTTTGGGATCGCATGTACACGTGTGGTGGATTCATGTCAATGTATGGCAAAACCAATACAGTATTATAAAGTAAAATAAAGTAAAAATAAAAAGTTAAAAAAAAAAAAAAGAATACTGGAATGGGTAGCCATTCCCGTCTCCACATATCTTCCCAATCCAGGATTGAACCTGGCTCTCCTGCACTGCAGGCAGATTCTTTACCATCTGAGCCACCAGGGAAGCCCACTAGTTAATTAATTACATTGCCTTTCTAAAAATTCAAGATAATGCTTGCCTGTGACACTAAGAAGAAATGTTCAAGATTTCCCAGTCCTCACTGCAAATTCTACTGTCAAATTTGCACCAAGGCAAATTTCAGACTTTTAGAACTGGAAAAACAGCAGCATTATATAACAGAACAGTTGGCTGGATGTCAGCTATGTGACCCATTCCCTAACTAACTGTGTGACTTTACACAAGTCATTTAATAATTGTATTTATTTTTAAATGTTTACTTGAATGCCCGTTCTTTGTTTAGTCCCCATTCTAGGTGCTGGAAAGAGCTAGAGGTGAAAGTGGAGGTAGAGACAGAAAGGAATAAGACACATTCTTTGTCTTAAAGAATTCATTATTAAGTGGAGAGACAGAAATGTATGTAAAATATTACTGTAGAACCTGGTCAATTTAAAATAGAAATATATGCAAAGTGCTTTAGTAGCCTAGGAAAAATGAAGGCCTACCTTTACAGAGGTTGGTGAAAAATCAGGTTATGTGTCATGGAATCTGTGACTCTTTGACATTTAATATTTGAGTTGAACCTTGAAGTATGAAAACAAGTTAACCAAGGAGAGGTGAGGCAGAGACAAAAGTGGAAAGAATGTATGCCAAGTCATGGAGTCATAAATTGTGTGAGATCTTTATTCCGATCTTCATTGGCAATCCTTGTGTCAGAAGTTGATTAAACACAGAAGGGATGTGAACGAATTTCCATTATAAGGAAGAGCACCTTGGTGATAGTACAAGGAAGAGCCTAAGAAACCATTCTCACTTCATGCCCAGCCCCTTGCCAGCCTTTAATGTTGCACTGCTATGGCGGCCTAAGAAGAACATCAGATACACAGCTCATACTTTCCCCCTTGGGTTTTCCGTTCTAGAAATGGGAATGCATCAAGTTATTAGAAATTGCTATGCTAACTGGGTGTTGAGTTCCCCTATCCTGGATGATAGTAACAATTTTTAAATTAAACATCTATACTGTGCACATTTTTGGTATTTAGGGTGCTATGGGGGAGATACGAAAGTAATAATGACAAGGTGCCTACCTGTAGAGAGATTGTAACTGACTTGTGAGAGAAGAGAAGCCTCCGAAGTATCTAGAAGTACTTCATGTTTAACAATTTTGCAATTTGTATAATTTACAAGGATTTGTTAAATTTGGTGAATTTTCCAAAGGTAATTTCTTTACATGATTCTTACCTCAAAAATTACATTTCCCCTGCATTTATTTTTCTACCAAAGAGCAATTGATCTCACCAAATTCATATGCATCTTTCTAGAACAGTCTATGCATCCACAACTAAGTATACATATTCTTTCTTTACCTTCTATTTACACAAATGATGTCATACTATACACATTGCATTTTGCAGCTTGCTTTTTGTCCACATAATAGATCTTGGAGCTCTTTCCATAACAGCGCATGTAGAGCTGATTCATTCTTTCATGTTGTTTTTGTTTATGAGTGTACTGTATTACATTGTCTGGATGTGGTTTACTTTATTGAACCAGTAAGATTGGCTTTAATCTTTTGTTCTAATAAATGATACTGAAATGAAAACTAAAACCAATTTTAATCCCATTACATTTCTATCTCATGCATTTTTATCTAGACTTTAGATAGGAAAAGGAGACACACTGGGATTTTGATTGCATTGTATTACTTCTCTCCTTCTTCTCACCTAACATCTAACTCATGCTCCCTCGAGAAAAGTCATCTGCAGTAATATCTTCCATAGTTGAAGACAACCATTCTGGACACTTCAGGATTCTGGGCTACCCTCAGTTAGTGGAAAGATCAAGGACTTGATGTTAAACAAACCTTGGGCTCAAATTCATATTTTGTTTGCATTGCTGTCTGGCTGGATAGTCTTGAGCAGGTGAATTAATCTCTAGGACCCAGTTGTGATATATGTAAAGTAGGTATAATAACAATATCTACCTTACCATGGTGCCATGAGGGTTTAGTACAACAATCTTTAAAAGAATAGTATAGTGCCTAGTACCTACAAATTGTTTAACAAAAGAAAGTCTCATACCCTTTCTGTTCATTAATGTGGAGAAAGTTCATGGGACAAAGGAAAACCCATCAATTTCACATTAACTATTCTTGACCCTGTAGAAAGATTTTCACTTTGTTGGGATTCTTAGAAAGTACCAAGAGCTACTAGAAAAATAAACCTTTCTTTTCACAAATCATTATACCAATTTTCTCAGAGTTACTTTTACATCCTTGTTCCTTAGAGTGTAAATAATAGGGTTGAGGGCAAGTGTAAGCACTGTATACAAAAGGGAAAGCAACTTCAATAGGTTTTCATTCTGAAGCCCTGATAGAAATCCATAGACAATGCCCAGAGACCCATAATACAGACTGACTACTGTCAGATGGGAGGAACAGGTAGAGAAGGCTCTCTATTTTCTTGTGACAGAAGGAATCCTCATAATGGTGGAGATGATGTGAGTATAGGAAGCCAGAGTTAGCAGAAAGGGGCCAAGGGCAAATAAAGAGGTGCATATAAAGGAAGTTATCTCAGCTATTTGCGTATCAGTGCAGGCCAGTTTCATGATGGGCTTCAGATCACAGAAGAGGTGGTCAATCTCTTTGGCAGCACAGAATGTTAACCAAAAAATGAGGACCATGAGAAGGATGGGTGCCAGAAATGCAGCCACCCAAGAGGCAGCAGCTAGCTGAAAGCAACTCCAGTGGTCCATGAGGCTGGAATAATGCAATGGGTTGCAGATGGCTATGAAATGATCATAAAACACTACAGCCAGTAAGAAGCATTCTGTAGCTACCAGAGCAGGAAAAAAAAATTAATAAATAAAACTAGCAAGCACAATCAGGGAAGGAAATAGGCACATGATCTGACAGCAATGTCCTCAGCATCATCGGCTCAATGGTAGTGGTGTAGCCAATCTCTAGGAAGGAGAAGTGGCCAAGAAAGAAATACATAGGAGAATGAAGGGAGAAATCAGCCAAAACCACAGGTAGGATTAAAATATTGCCCATGAGAGTCAGCACATAGACGACCAAAAATACCCCAAAGAGAAGATACTGAACACCATGGAGATTCCCAAAACCCAAAAGGATAAATGCAGAAATTTGAGTCATATTTTCTTCTTCACTGCTAGCCATGACTTGAATCTAAAAAAAAAAAGAAAGAAAGAATGACCATTGATCAAATTCTGTTTTGAGAAAAAAATCAAACTGCTTAGAGGCATCATACATATCAAGCATAATTGGTTTCTTCCTGGATGTTCAAGATTTTTAATTAATAAATTTCACCACAATCCCAGAGGCCATTTGGAAATTTAATCTATGACTTCAATTATCCCTTCATACCCTACATATATAGAATGTATGGGTCCTTGAAACTATGATTACGACACATGAATATGCACATATATTTTTTAATAGAGGAAAAATGTTCTATCGTTGAAGAGTTTACTCTGGTTGTTTCTATTGCTGCTAGAGGTGTTACCATCAGTAATGAATATTATGAATGACTTACCTGTTAATTGTACAAAGTCTGATCAAATTTTTTTCCTGTTTTAGACATTCTATTCCAATTAAATTACATGAATTGCATTTCAAATGTGGAATGATAATTCTTAAAACTTATTTGATAGTAAGTTCTCTAAACATGAGTAGAGGAGGTATAATGAAGTGAGGGTGAATTAGTGATGGTAGGCATTGTTGTTGTTTGGTTGCCAAGTTTTGTCCAACTCTTTTGTGACCCCATAGACTGTAGCCCGCCGGGCCCCTCTGTCTATGGGATTTCCCAGGCAAGAATATTAGAGTGGGTTACCACTTCCTTCTCCAGGGGATCTTTCTAACCCAGGGATAGAACCTGTGTCTCCTGCATTGTGGGCAGATTCTTTACCTGGGAAGCCCAATGGTAGGGATATGATATGGTATAATAGAGTCATATCTAAATTCAAATTCCAGCTCTGCCACTGAATGATGTGTGCCTTTGAATAAGTCACATCACTTATCTGACAGTTCCCTCATCTACAGAACAGAATATGCATTCTGTGTAACATGATTTCCACAATCACTGGTGCATATTAGGCATCTAATACATTCATTCAACCATTCAACAACACTTATTGAGTACCTACTGTATGTCAAACTCTTTGAAAAGTGCTTAAAATAAAATGGTGAAAAAGTCAAGGAATTTTTTTAACAAGTCAAGAGTACTCCTGAGTTTCTGGTTTGAGCAACTGGTTCCATTTATTTTAACAGTGGTAATATAGAGAGAAGTTTAGGGAAAAGACAGTTCAATTTGGAGGTATTAAGCTTATGATGTTTGTTTATGAGAATTCTGAGTGGAAAGGAGAAGCAGACAGCTGGATTTGAGAATATGGAGCCCACATGAGATGGCTGGAGTAGAATATAAATTTAGGAATCATCAGAATATAGACAATACTCAAGCCATGAAAATGAACAAGATGACCTGCAGAGAGATTATAGATACACAAGAATTGCTACCTTGAGCTTTAAGATCCTCTTTCTCTTAGGTCTGTCAGGAGGAAAAGTAAGGATAAGAGATTGAAAAGGAAGAGTCAGTGAGATGGGATGTAAACCGGGATGAAACACAATAACAGAAGCTGTGTTTCAAAAAAGTTATTGATTGTGTTACAAGCTGGTATGGGGTTAAGATGAAGACACAGAATAGTCTCTTATGTTTGGTTACATGGATAATAGATTCAGTAAAGTGGTGGAGACTGAAGGGGAACAGAGAAATTGAGTGGTAACTCTAGACAGATAAACATTGACTTTCTCTTTCGCATGCTGATGAGAATGATCCAGCATAGATGGGTTATTGATGATACGTAGGTAAATGAGGTAATTTTCAGAATGAAATCTCCTATAAAGTGAGAGCGGATGGGAAACAGAGCAAAAGTGGAGGGTTTAAACTTTGGTAAGAGCACGGAAACTTCATCTTTTTAGAGTAAGGCTAGAGTAAAGAATGGCAACCCACTCCAGTGTTCTTGCCTGGAGAATCCCATGGATGGTGGAGCCTGGTGGGCTGCTGTCTATGGGGTCGCACAGAGTCAGGCACAACTGGAGCGACTTAGCAGCAGCAGCAGCAGAATAAATAGATGCAGTTTAGTTGCAACATTTAATCTTAGGAAGATGATGGAGTACACTTTAGTGGTTTCTGTTTTCTCAATGAAGTAGGAGAAGATGTTATCATGTAAAAGTGAAGATAAAGGAAGACATATGGGAGGTTTGAGGCCAGAGGAAAAACTGTAAAATAGTCATATTTACAAATGAAAGTGCTATCCTTCTAGAACAAACACTAAAATTTCCAGGCAGTATTGAGTGGCATTTAATCTTTGAGAGACACATTTAAGGTGTAACTGCACTGCTTTTTTAGATGATCTTTACAGGAAATGTTTGACTGCTAGGGTGGAGTAGGCAAATAGTTGGATTCAATCAGGTTTGGAGGTTGACAAATGAAAACAATGGAAGAAAAGAGAGGCAAGAGAGTTGGGGAATATTTGAAACAGAAGTTATAATTTGGGACTATATGATACACCTCTCCCATTTCCTTCCTTCCATTGTATCAAAGACAAGTTCCAGTTCCAGTTCATTCCCTTAGTTGTGTCTGACTCTTTGCGACCCCGTGAACCACAGCACGCCAGGCCTCCCTGTCCATCACCAACTCCCGGAGTTCACTCAAACTCATGTCCAGCGAGTCAGTGATGCCATCCAGCCATCTCATCCTCTGTCGTCCCCTTCTCCTCCTGCCTACAATCCCTCCAAGCATCAGAGTCTTTTCCAATGAGTCAACTCTTCTCATGAGGTGGCCAAAGTATTGGAGCTTTAGCATCAGTCCTTCCAAAGAACACCCAGGACTGCTATCCTTTAGGATGGACTGGTTGGATCTCCTTGCAGTCCAAGGGACTCCCAAGAGTCTACTCCAACACCACACTTCAAAAGTATCAATTCTTCTGCGCTCAGCTTTCTTTATAGTCCAACTCTCACATCTATACATGACTACTGGAAAAACCATAGCCTTGACTAGATGGGCCCTTGTTGACAAAATAATGTCTCTGCTTTTGAATATACTATCTAGGTTGGTCATAACTTTCCTTCCAAGGAGTAAGTGTCTTAATTTCATGGCTGCAGTCACCATCTGCAGTGATTTTGGAGCCCAGAAAAATAAAGTCTGACACTGTTTACCCATCTATTTGCCATGAAGTGATGGGACCAGATGCCATGATCTTCGTTTTCTGAATGTTGAGCTTTAAGCCAACTTTTTCACTCTCCTCTTTCACTTTCATCAAGAGGCTTTTTAGTTCCTCTTCACTTTCTGCCATAAGGGTGGTGTCATCTGCATATCTGAGGTTATTGATATTTCTCCTGGCAATCTTGATTCCAGCTTGTGCTTCTTCCAGCCCAGCATTTCTCATGATGTACTCTGCATAGAAGTTAAATAAGCAGGGTGACAATATACAGCCTTGACATACACCTTTTCCTATTTGGAACCAGTCTGTTGTTCCATGTCCAGTTCTAACTGTTGCTTTCTGACCTGCATACAGATTTCTCAAGAGGCAGGTCAAGTGGTCTGGTATTCCCATCTCTTTCAGAATTTTCCACAGTTTATTGTGATCCACACAAAAAGGACATTAAAAATATCAGTTGACCAACCCTTTAGTTTTGTAACTGAAAAAGAAAATTCAGGTAGGTAATTTGTCTTTCTTAGGATCTCAGATCTATTTAGTAACAGACTGAGAAATGACACCGAGGTCTTTTTTTCTGACTCTTGTTCCTTCTATTATACCATGCTCTTATATTTTTGGCTCTCTTTCTGTCTCTCCTCAGTGTCCAGCACTTAATGTGTGATACGTAAGTACATAAAGATTTCCCTTCAGTATAGTAACTTATGTGTCAGCAGCTTAATAATTTTCAAAGAACCATCATTATTTTTAATCTTCCTCAAAATTTTGTGAGGTATTTGGGAGTAGGTCTTTGATTGGTCTCAACTGATTTTCAGATAAGAAAACTGTATATGATGATTGCTACACTACCACATTGTATCAATACTTGTATTTCAATTATAACTCTTTCTCTTGGAGATAAAAAGTTAATCTTAAGTGTACTGAAATAAATGTGAATTTACAAGATGCTAATCATATTATGAGCCAAGAATTTTTGTCCAGTAACTGAATGATTGGAGTCATGTGGCCATTGCCATCCTCTGAGCTGGACAACAAATATCAGAAACTGAGGTAGAGCTCCATGATGAAGAAGTAACAAAAAATCAGCTTTAGGAAAAAAGGATTTGGAAGGTAGGATGAAGTAAACTATTTCAGAGCTATGGTAGTTGTCCAGAAAAACTAGTATCTTCTTAGAAGAAGAAAAGAGAAGGCATTTCAGGCAGAGGGAATAATGTGGGAAATGGTCCAGTTACCTAAGGACCATGTTGGCCATTGATTTCAGAAAGGTTGTTTGAACAGAATGAGTAGGAGGCTGAAGACAGAAAAGGAGGGGAGCACACACACATTTTTGGAGAAAGAAATTCCAGAGAATTTTTAAAAATGAGTTAAAGTGGGAGAAACAAAGAGAGTGATGTCATGAGTCCAAGGGAGGAAAAGAACCATGACAATTGTTAGCAAAGAAGGTGTCATGAATATTGGAGGGCTGTGACAAGAATGCTGACCATCCTGAGGTGGGGAAGTAAAATAACAACAGATGCGGCTTTTTTATTAAGAGTGCTGGTGAAATAAAGGAGAGGGAGAGAGAACCAAAAAAAAAAAAAAAAAAGTAGAGGTAGAAGAGAGAGAATTGAGAGAAGATACTCTTCTTTATTCCTGATTTTGCTTGTTAATGAGGGAGAAACTCGATCAAGAGTCTAAGTCCAGAGAGAAGTAAATATGAAAGGCATGCAACGGGATGACTGATAGAGTAAGGAGGGTCTCAGAGGAGGCTAGAAGGAATGAGATTGGGAAATATGAGCTTCCCAGGTGGCTCAATGGAAAAGAATCCGCCTGCCAAAGCAGGAGACTTGGGAGATGCAGGTTCGATCCTTGGATCGGGAAGATCCCCTGAAGGAAGAAATGGCAATCCATTCCAGTATTCTTGCCTGAAAAAAATTCCATGGACAGAGGAGACTTACAGGCTACAGTTCATGGGGTTGCAAAGAGTCAGACACGACTGAACGACAGACTGAGGACTGATGGGCAAATACACAGTAGGAGGCATTATTTTCAGACAAGAAAGAATGATCATCTTTTACAAGAGGAGAAGGGGAGAACAATGGGTATGGATAGCGATTATCAAGATAATTACCTCATCTTTTTCCTTCCACTTGAGTTTGGAAAGTTAAGCCATTCTAGATGGCTATGATGAGACCATGGTAGAGATGCTCACTTTGCTACCTCAGAGCCTGTCTTGTTCCTTCTGCGTGTGTGGAGCCCAAAATACTTAGTAGAAACCAGAGAAGATTGCTAAGACCGGTAGCTGGTTTGTTCTACCACTATTATGTTGCTTGACCAGGAGTAGATCCAGTAACATCATAACAGACATTAATATATGTCCTTCAAAAATATCCAACAGGACCTTAAGAATCATAGCTTTACAACCTTTCCTTTTAGATCTGCAGAATTATACTTTTCTCCCTGACTTCCCTGGAGCCCACCAAGCTTCAAAGAGGAAGAACTAGGAGTACTTCACCTGAAAGGCTTTTTCAGTTTTCAGGTGGTTGTGACCAAAGCATGTTTAGCTCCTGCAGTGACCTCCTTTGGGTTTAGAAAGAGCACAGTGCTTGCCTGGTTTAAAACTGTGTTTTAAACACTCCTACAACCTTCGGCAAGCAGGGACTGATAGATACAGTTCAAATAAGAGAACCAATTATCTTTAAGTTTGGCTCCCAGGGGAGCTATGCTTTTTAATTGAGAGATCAATGTTAGATTCTTATGACATCCTGAACTTCCATTCAGTGACTGCTGACTAATAGTGTGAAATTGGAAGTTGGAGTATCTGACATGTCATATAGGTCAGAGCCATGATCCATTTAGGCCAGCCCCCAGAGGCTGCTTAAAGCACCAAGCAATAGCTTGCAGAAGATACAGTGTGAAAAAGGAATGAAACTCGTGACAGAAAATCTAGGTTCTAGACTTGCATCTCTTGTTGCATGTGTAATCTGGTGTGTCATTTACCTTTGCTGCTGCTGCTGCTGCTAAGTCGCTTCAGTCGTGTCCAACTCTGTGCGACCCCAGAGACAGCAGCCCCCCAGGCTCCCCCGTCCCTGGGATTCTTCAGGGAAGAACACTGGAGTGGGTTGCCATGTCCTTCTCCAATGCATGAAAGTGAAAAGTGAAAGGGAAGTCGCTCAGTCGTGCCCGACTCTTCGTGACCCCATAGACCGCAGCCCACCAGGCTCCCCTGCCCATGGGATTTTCCAGGCAAGAGTACTGAAGTGGATTGCCATTGCCTTCTCTGTCGTTTCCCAAATTGTTCTATTTTGAATGGGAATGATAATCTCTGCCCTGTTGACCTCACAGGGTCTCTGTGGAACTCAAATGAGGTACAGGGAACACTTTAGCAACTAGAAATCTGTACATTCCATAGTAATATCATATTTGAGGGATGTGTTCATGATATTGCTGATAGCAGAAGTTAAGGATAGCTTTGTCTTTAATTTCAAAGATACCTGAATTCCTGAAACTGAAAGTAAAACTCTTACTTGTTTTACATCATTAAATGCAGCCTTAAAACAGTATAAATTCCTTTCCCCAAAGCCTTCAGTCAACTTTAAGTGAATTCTACATTCTAATTAAAAGCACAACAGTTAGATTTCAGTTTTTATAATCAAAAGTCCTCTTACACAAGCTGTCAGGAGTAGTTTTTAAAACCATTTACCTTGTCATGTTTTCATCCTTGGTGGATTGATTGCAGCTGACCTCCTTGTAAGATTTTTCAATGCAGGTTTATATGCTTTCCAGGCTATATAGAAAAGAATTGGGTGGGGTAGTAAAACTTCTCTGTATAACTTAGGGAGGCTGCTCTCATTTCTTTGTTGACTTTGTGAAGTGTCATACAAAACAGAGCACTTGTAGAGATATTACCGTTGCTTCTGTTATCCCACACCACCACTGTCCCCATCTGCTTATGAAGTTTGCAAACCATACCTGGCCCCTCCTCTGTGAATTTTTCCAAAGCATTTTTATTTTATTTCGCTGATTTCATTAATCTTTACGACACATTGGATTTTGAAGGATGAATAGAAGCCTTTCCAGCCGATAAGTGGGTGGGAAGAGTTTCAGCCAGATGTAAGAGTAAAGAGTGACAGGAGAGAAGGCTAGAGATGTAGGCAAAGGAGATGGAGGGCCCTGTACACCAGCCTGAAGAGTGTGGGGCTTATCCTGAGGTCAATGAGAAGGGTTTCTAATAGGGAGGTGGCTTGTGTTTTAGAAAACTGTATGCTTTGAGTGGATATGCAAATAAACTAGAGGCAAAGGAGGAGACTCAAGACAGGAAGTCCAGTAAGGAGGCAGTTGCGTTGATTCAGGAAGGAATGATGGTTATTGGAAAAGCGAAGGAGGCAATGGCTTCAGACAATGGTAATATCACTATCATTATCACTAAGACCATTTTGTCCCTTCATCATTCTTCAAGTTTGCCAAAAGCAATTTGTGGAAGAAAATAACTTTTCTAAGTATTTGCAAACATATAAGTGGATCATAACCCTGAAGTTCATGTGACTTAGTTATTTGATGTCAACTCACATTTCCCATAGAAACAACAGCAGTCCTAAATCTCTGGCCATCCCAGAGAAATCTACTTAAAGGACAAAGTGCTTGAAAAGCTTTATGTTTGCAGTGAAATATAATTGTTCTCTAATAACGTTCATCACATCCATAAACAAATGAGAGGATGAAGGAATCGATGTATTAATATAATTTACTAACACAGGCAAAAGTCTGTATTCAGAGACCCAATGATGTCTCAGATGTAGCTCTTGGCCTTGAGGGAAATGAAAAAATTGTTTCAGCTGGACAGCTCACCAAAGTGACACCTCCCCTCTAATTGCCAGCATGCTCATCACTAAGGCTCAGCAGAAAGTTTTATTAAAAGAAAATTCAATAAATGTTACACAATCTTCAATACACAAAGAGTACTAACCTAAGGATCATACAAGGTGTCAGGTCTTTGATTTTAAGTTCATGAATTTTTCAAGAACTAACTTTAATAAACAATACATAATTTGCACTTGGTGAGTAATTAAAACAGTGTAATTAATGCTCCCGCCAACCCCAGACCAATAGTCCCTCTCCCTAGAGGCAACTACTATACATTGTTGTGGGTACTTGAAGAAATTTTATTAATATACGTTTATACCAGCATATATATACATTTACATTTTCTCATATTTACACAGAAGTGATTGTACAATACATAATAGTTTCAGGGAGCTTTTAAATTTAATATATTTTGGAGATATTTCTGTATCTGCATACATAGATCAGTCTCACTCATTTTAACATTTACATTCTGCACTAACATATAGATAAGCCATCATTTATTTATTTTCATTACAGTTTGTTTTCTAAGAAATAAAACAGTATACATACAAAAATTCCTTTTGTCCCCAATCCTGTTTCTCTTGAGCTCCAGAGGCATCCACTATCCTAAAGGTGTCGTATGTCCTCCGTGTTTATGTTTTTATCCTACTACATGGGAAGGTATCTGTAAGACTCTTTGCAACCCCATGGACGGTAGCCTACCAGGATCCTCCGTCTACGGGATTTTCCCGGCAAGAGTACTGGAGTGGGTTGCCATTTCCTTCTCCAGGGGATCCTCCCAACCCAGGAATTGAACCTGGGTTTCCCGTATTGTAGGCAGACGCTTTACCGTCTGAGCCACAAAGCAAGTCCAAGAAATAAAACAGTATAGGTACAAAAATTCCTTTTGTCCCCAGTCCCATTTCTCTTGAGCCCCAGAGGCATCCACTATCCTAAAGGTGTTGTGTGTCCTCCGTGTTTATGTTTTTATCCTACTACTTAAGAAGGTATCTGTAAACAATGTGTGATAGTATTTTGTATATTTTATATTTTGCACAAATGGCATAACATTTTGCTACTTGCTTCCCTGCAACCTCCACCACTTCACATTTGTTTCTTCAGACCTATCTTTGTTGATTCTTGTACTTCGTTCACTCATTGTTGATTTATCTTGCTTCTCCTGTGGGTTTGTTGGATTTTCTTTGTAGCTTACTTGCTATGAATAAAAGTCCTGCAGCTGAAATTATTTTTCTCAAATCTTTGCTTTGATGTTGCACTGGATAGATTAATAAAAGGATGGAAGATTCTTATATATTGAAAGTTTGGTAACTTTTTGGCCTAGGAAAAAATGAATATTTGTGTTAATAACTTTAGCCATTACAATATTGTAAAGAATATTCTTGAATATGTTTTTCATACTTTTTAAAGGAAACTTGGAGTTGAATTTCAGGCTCAAAGTATATTCTTATTTTCATATTTCCTGCTGCTGCTGCTGCTAAGTCGCTTCAGTTGTGTCCGACCCTGTGCGACCCCATAGACGGCAGCCCATATTTCCTAGGTACAACCAAATTGCTCTTGAAAGTGGATATGCAAACACATATTCCCATAAGTAGCCTAAACAATTACCTGTTTCCTCACATTCTTGCTGGCATTTGGCATTAGCAGATGTTTTTATTTGTGGTAATCTGATGCAATAGCATTTCTGTGCTAATTTAATTTGCATTTCCCTGATTATTAGTGAGGATAAAAGCGTGTTTTCATCTTTTTACTGGCCATTCAGGTTTTCTTTTCTGTGCATTGTTCAACAGTATTTTGTCCATTGTTAATTTGGATTGTTTAATAAATGTAGCCCTTTATGGAGTCTGTATTTGTCTAGTGTATATTTGTTGCAAATACCTTCTCCAAGTCTGTTACTTACCTATTAACTTTGCTTATTGCATTGTTTTATAGCATAGAAAAGTGGAAGGTTTTATTTTTTATGATGTGGTCAAATGTATCAATCATTTACAGTTTGTGTTGTTTGTGCCTTATTTAAAAAATCCTTTCCTACCCCCATATCATTAATATATTATTCTGAATTTTGTTTAAATTTTAAAAGTTTTTTTAAAAAGCGTTGTTATTGAATCCACCTTGAATTTATTTCATATATGCTGAAATACAGGAAATTGATTTTATTTGTTTCAGTATTAATAAGCAATTATTTCTATACCTTTTATTGACTAGTCCATCCTTTCTTCTCATGACCTACAATGCCAGTTCTGTCATATATGAAACTCATTATATGGTTGATCCTTGAACAACATGGGTTTGAACTGCATGGGTCTACTTTTTATATGTGGATTTTTTTCCAACAGTAAATACTACAGTACCCCAGTATTAGTGGCTGAATCTTTGAATGTGGAACCAGGGATATGAAGGAACTGTGTATATATGAAGGGTCAACTGTAAATTATACATGGATTTCTGATGGCAAGAACTGTTGGCATCTCTAACCCATGTATTGTTCAGGTATCCATTGTATTCTCAGATTTGTGTCTGGGTCTCTCTTTTCTCCAACTCATCTGTTTGTCTCTCTCTATGCAAGTATCACATTATTTTAATTACTATAGTTTTCTAAGTCTTGATATCTGTAAGATAAATACTTCCTATTTATTCTTCTTCCTAATTGTCTTGGATATTTTTGGTGTCAATTTTTATATGAATTTTAGAATCAACTTGGGGCTTCCCCGGTGGCCCTGTTGGTAAAGAATACGCCTGCCAGTGCAGGAGACACAGGAGATGCGGGTTTGATCCCTGGGTTGGGCATATCCCCTGGAGGAAGGCATGGCAACCCACTCCAGTATTCTTGCCTGGAGAATCCCCATGGACAGAGGAGCCTGGTGGGCTATAGTCCGTGGGGTGGCAAAGAGTCAGACGGCTGAGCATGCATGCACTTAGAATCAACTTGTAAAGTTTCATGAAAAATCCTGTTGGAACTTTGTTTGGAATTGCCTTGAATTGATAGGTAAATTTTTGGAACTGTGGACATCTTTAAGCTAATGAATTGTTCTATATGTAAAAATGGTAGTATCTCCTTTTATTGAAGTCTTCTTTTATGCCCTTCAGTAGTGCTTATAATATTTTCCATAAAGATCATGGGCATCTTTTGTTAGAGTGTTAGATTAATAGTGTTGCTTGTTAATATGAGGCTTCCCAGGTGGTGCTAGTGGTAAAGAACCCTCCTGCCAATGCAGAAGACCTAAGAGATACAAGTTCAATCCCTGTGTGGGGAAGATTCCCTGGAGGAGGGCACGGCAATCCATTCAAGTATTCTTGCCTGGAGAATCCCCATGGACAGAGGAACATGGTGGGCTCCTTGCCTGGAGAATCCCCATGGACAGAGGAGCCTAGAGCTGCAAAGAGTTGGACATGACTGAAGCGACTTAGCACTCAGCTATTTTTAATTATTTTTTTTATTTTTGGTTGACTTGGGTCTTTGTTGGTGCATGTGGGCTTTGTCTAGTTGCAGTGAGTGGGGTCCTCTCTTGGTGCAGAGCACAGGCTCTAGGCCCGTGGGCTTCAGTAGTTGCAGCATGTGGGCTAAGTGGTGGCGGCAGCTCCTGGGATCTAGAGCACAGGCTAAGTAGTTGTGGCCCAGGGGCTTAGTTGCTCTGCAGCCTGTAGAATCTTCTTCGACCAGGGATTGAACACACATCCCCTGCATTAGTGGGTGGATTCTTATGGACTGTTCCACGAGGAAAGTCCTGAACGGTAGCTTTATTTTAACTAGTTTTATTGAGGTGTAATTTACAAACAATAAAATGCACCAATTATGTGATGAGTTTTGAGAAATGTATATCATTGTGTAATGGTAACTGCAATCAAGATGTAGAACATTTCCATCTCTCCAAAAAGTTCCCTCATGTCCCTTGAAGTGAATCTCTTCCAACTCACACTGGCTCCCTGGCTGATTTTCACAATAGTTGATATTTTTCTAGAATTTTATATAAGTGGAATTATGTAGTAGACAGACCTTTGTGCCTGACTTCTTTTACTCAGCATATTTTTTAGACTCACCCATGTTTTTGTTTGTGTCAGCAGTTTCCTTTTTGTTGCTGAGTCGTAGTCTTTTGTATGGATGTAACACAGATTATCTATTCACCAGCTCATGTTGTTTATCCTTTCACCTCTTGTGGTTGTGTCAGGCTTTAACTATAATGAATAAACCTATTATAAACATCACAGGACAAGTCTTTGTGTGGACATGTTTTCATTTCTCCTCGATAAATTCTTATGGTGGGGTTACTGGGTCAAATATACATGTTTAACTTTATAAAAATTGCCAATCTCTTTTGTAAAATGACTATACCATTTTTCACTTCCACCAGCAATATATGCAGAGTTCTGAGAGTTGTACCACATCCTCAAATCACTCGATGTTATCAGTTTTCTTTATTTTTAGCCAGTGAATGGTAACTATTAAAATTATGTTCTCTAATCAGTTTTGCTACTGTATAAGGTTGTTATTGACTTTTTAAAAAATATCTTCTATGCAGCAATATTCATGAACTCCCTTAATAGTTAAAATAATTTGTCTAAAAATTCTCTTTCATTTTCTATGTAACCAATTAAGTAGTCCAAATGACATTTTTCCATTCCAGCACTTAAATCTACTTTTATTCTTTGTTTTATTGAATTGACAGTGATCTCTCCAATGCAGTGTTTAATAATCATTTGGAGTGCAGTTATCCTCATCTTGTTCATGGCACTGAAGAAAATGTTTCTAAAGCTTCTACATTAATCATAATGTTTATTGTAGGTTTTTTGTAGAAATCATTGTCAGATAAAACTTTTCTATTTTGATTTGTTTAGAGGTTTTTCTTTTCCTCAGAGAGTGGTTGAATTTCATTTAATTTTTTAAAACTATTGAGATGAGTACTTATTATTTTCTCTTTCATCAGCTTAAGTAGTGACTTGTAGTAATAGATATTCTAAGGTTAGACTATCCTTTAATTCCTGAAAACAAGCCCGCTTGATTGTATCATATTATTTTTATACACTTATTGAGTTCAACTAACTAATATTTTAATTAGGACTTGAGATCTTTATCAAAAGTGAGATTGACATATAATTTTTGATCTTTTAACAAGCTTGTCTGGTTTTGGTATTAAGGTTTTACGAACATGAAATAGATTGGGTAGCTTTCCTCTTTTTCTATTCTCTGGAACATTTTATATGATGTAGAAATTGCCTGTTATGTGATGGCTTGATAAAACTTACCTGTAAAAGAATATGGGATTGCGCCTTTGGTGGCAGAGAGTTTGGATACTGACTGAATTTCTTTGTGTCTACTGATCTACCCATGTTTTCAACTCATTCTTGAATAAAATTTTGTTAATTTGTATTTTTCTACAGAATTAAGAGTCAACTAATTGGAAAAGACCCTGATGCTGGGAAAGATTGAAGGCAAAAGGAGAAGGAGGTGGCAGAGGATGAAATGGTTAGGTAACATCACTGACTCAATGAACATGAATTTGAGCAAACTCCGGGAGATAGTGGAGGACAGAGGAGCCTGGAAGGCTGCAGTCTATGAGGTCACAAAGAGTCAGACAAGACTTAGTGATTTAACAACAATAACAGAATTTCTTATCAAAGTTTTTATATTCATTGGCATAAAATATTTCATGCTGCTGCTGCTAAGTCGCTTCAGTCGTGTCCGACTCTGTGCGACCCCACAGACGGCAGTCCACCAGGCTCCTTTGTCCCCAGGATTCTCCAGGCAAGAATACTGGAGTGGGTTGCCATTTCCTTCTCCAATGCATGCACGCATGCTAAGTCGCTTCAGCCATGTCCGACTCTGTGTGACCCCATGGACAGCAGCCCACCAGGCTCCTCTGTCCATGGGATTCTCTAGGCAAGAATACTGGAGTGGGTTGCCATTTCCTTCTCCCAAAATATTTCATACATACTCTTATTTTGAAATTTAAAATGTTTATTTAGTAATATCCTATTTTCATTGATCATAATGAAATTGATCAGGTCTTAATTTCTTTTTTTACTTATTCAATCTTATCAGAATATTGTCTCTTTCATTAAGCTTTCCATCAAATTAGGTTTTGGCTTTATTAAGCATTTTTATCTTTGTTTCCTTTTTCATTATTTTCTGTTTTAATATTTTTTCTTTTACTTTCTTCTGATTTGCTTCATGATTCTTTTTTAACTTATTTAGTTGAGTGTTTAACATATTAATATTCAACTATTTTGTTCCATATTGCATGCATCACATTTTCTTATATTACATCAGTTATATTCTACAATTTGATATGTCATTCAATTACTGTGTAATTTTAATTAAATTTTTCTTTCTTTTTTTAAAATATAAATTTATTTATCTTAGTTGGAGGTTAATTACTTTACAATATTGTATTGATTTTGCCATACATCAACATGAATCCGCCACAGGTATTTCTTTATTCCATTTAGAAGGGTTTTTTGTCTAAATGTATATGGGGCTTCGGGGGTATTTTTTTATTACTTTGTATTTTATTGCATTTTTGGGAGAATGTTATTAATATGATATTGCTTATTAAAAAATTGAGACTTACTCTGATACTTGCCTTCTGTTCCAGTTTTGTAAATGTTTCAAATGTGATTGAAAATAATGTGTGTCCTATATTTGCGGGTGCCAAGACTTGTTATGTATGTGTGTTTGTGTATTAACTCAAACTTCATAGTTGTGTTATTTAACATTACATATTCTTCCCTATCTGCTTTATTAATTTCTGAGAAGGGTGTGTTAAAATTTCCCTGCTAGTAATAAGAATCTGTCAAATTTTCTCTCGTTCTGTCAAATTATTCCATCTTTCAGAGGCTTAGTTTCTCTGTGTGTAAAATGGAATGAGAAAATGTGTGTAGAACAATAAGTTCTGGGATTGTAGGCACTCAGTCTTCCAGAAGGCTTCCCTGATAGCTCAGTTGGTAAAGAATCTGCCTGCAATGCAGGAGACCCTGGTTCAATTCCTGGGTTGGGAAGATCTGCTGGATCTTTCCACTCCAGTATTCTTGGGATTCCCTTATAGCTCAGCCTGTAAAATCCGCCTGCAGTGTGGGAGACCTGAGTTTGATCCCTGGGTTGTGAAGATCTCCTGGAGAAGGGAAAGGCTACCCACTCCAGTATTCTGGCCTCGAGAATTCTGGCCTAGGGTTGCAAAGAGTTGGCCGTGACTTTCACTTTCACTTTCACTTTCTTTCAATCATCCAGAAGTGCTTTTGCTTGGTTGCTATTACTAGTATACATAAAATTAGTCAATCCAAGCCCTGTCCTAGCAATATGCTCTCAAGATACCTTGGTTTTGGAGGATGAGGCACATTGTTTAGAATGAAGCCCAAACAAGGAGTAGTAAAATAAATCAAGTTGATGAGGTCATATCACCTAGGCAAGGGCACTGAAAATTAGGAGTCATCTCATTCATAAGGAAAAGCAGTTGCTTCTAGAATGTGCATCTCTTGGGAACTTTCCTCAAGTCACCAAAGAGACAATGGTCTCAGAGTGGAGTAAGAAATTACAGGACCAGACTTTAACAACCTTGCTTCAGCTAAGCAGGGCTCCCGGGCATTGTAATCTAATGAAGTTGTTGAAAGAACACATGGCTACTGTCAAAATCTTTAAAGATTCTAGACACTGTCAAGAACTCCTTTCTTAAAATATGTTTCTAAGAAAGTTTTGGCATTTTCCTATGAGAAGTGGTATTTTCTGAGGTATCTGAGCAAGAGGCTAAAGTGATTGTTGGGAAATCTCTCCTTCTCCTTCCTGGGTCTAGTTTTAGGAGAAAGCCCTAAGAGTAGACCAGAGGGCGCAGTGACCCTCCACTCCCACCTGTACACTTTCTAAATAAATGGAGTGACAGGACATTTCAGGATATTTTCTTTCCTCTTTTCTTCCTTCCCTCCCTCCCTTTCTTCATTTTTTCCTTCCTTATCTTTATTTATTTCTTCCCTCTGAGTCTCAGATGTGTTAAGCAAAGGCTCAATCTAAAGAAAATGTGTTGCTACTGGCTCGGTCTCCACTGTTCTTCTCTCAGTGCCTTGATGCCACATCAAATGCACAAATCTAGGATTTTAGAAAAAGTGATCACTCTAATGAAGGTTGGAAAGGTAGTTAAACATGAAAGCTCTCAATTCAGACAGACTTGAGTTCAAAATTATGACTCTATTCCATACTGGCTGTATATGTGTAGTGAGCAAGCCACAAATTCCCTGACACTCCAGATAAAAATCACATTGTTGAACTCCGGAATATATAACACCAAGACAGACTCTAATGTAACCTATGAACTTCGGGTAATTATGATGTGTCAGTGTAGGCTCATCAGTAGAGACAAATGTACAACTCTGGTGAGGAATATTGATAATGGGAGAGGCTATGTATATGTAGGGGCAGAAGATATACAAGGGACTGTTTGTACCCTTTCTTGAATCTTGCTGTGTACCCGATATTGCTCTAAAAATACAAAGTCTTAACTTTTAAAATTTTAAGCCAATTTGTTGTGATGATTAAATGCAATAATCTGAAGGATTTATCATAGTGCCTGGCCTTTGCTAGGCTTACAATAAATGCTAGCTGCCTATTCCCTTCTTATACTCATATCTAGTTAACTCTACCCCTTCTTTGAGCTCCACACAAACCCTCATCTGCTACAGGCACATACATACTTGTTCACCCAATGGGCACTTGTTTTACACAGCTTACTATCATTGGAAAAGTAAAATACAGATGTGATCCATTTCCCGAAAGAGCTTTAACCTAGTTGGGAATACAACACACATCAAGTCAATAGACAGCAATGTATTTGCAAATGCTATGCTATAGTTCTGGGGAGGGGGGCTGGCAGAGGCATAAGAAAAGGTCTGGAAGTAAATGCTGGATAGGAGGTAGACTATTGAAAAGGGAAAGGAGGGGTGAGTTGATAACATACCTCTGGCTTTTCAGAGAGTTCAGAAGTAGACACAAATGCCTAGGGCAAAGCCCAATAAAAAGTTCTTATTCTTTCTGTGAACAATATTTCATTAATGACAACTTTGCTCCAGGCACTAAGGTGGTTATATAGCTATGAAACACCTTGGTCATCCTCTACCAAGACTACAATCTAGTAGAGGAAGCAAGATATGAGTGTAAGAAAAGTGGAATAGAATATGGTAAAATAGGATGCTTGCAGGCTGTAATTATTGGTTCTAAAGTTCCAAGGAAGGGGTGAACACTTTTTGTCAGTTCAGGAAGAAGGTCATGATTAGAAATATGGGGAAGATACTTCACTGATGAAAAGTGAGGGTGCTGTGAATGAAGCAAAGAGTAAGTGCAAAGGGAAGGATGTGAAGTATGGAGAAGGGAAGAGGGTTCGTGAAAGATAAAGCTTGAGAGGTAAGATCCTGATTGTGGAGGACCTATAAGTTAAAGTATTTGAAGTTTATTCTGAGGACAATGAAAAGCCACTGAAGAGGTTAAAGTAGAACAATAGATACAGTTGGACTTCTGCTTAGAATAATCATAAGGCATCTGTATGGTGGATAAATAGGTCAGGGCAAGCCTGGAGTCCATGAGTTCAGTTAAGAGGCTACTGCAATAGTCCATGCAAACAATAAAATAGAGAAAAGTCTGCTCTATGACAGAGGGACTCCCAAAAAGGAAGGTGTCAGAAAAATAAGATCCCTCTTTAGGTCTGGCTGCCTTTAGACTTGAAGCAACTACACTAGGTCACACTTGTAGTTGACCCTAACTTGACCACAAGCTTTGAGTCTGGAAGGAATTCCCTGATAGCTTCTTGTGACCAAGGCCTCACATTTGTTGATTGTCTGGTCAATCTGAGTAGTGTGGGCTATAGGCAGAAAACACAGTAAAGGCAGAGTGAAGTTCTATGGAGGTCTTGGCTTCCATAAAACTCGATTCTTACCACAATTATAGGTAGCCACACACTCAAAGCCATCTTGGGTCAAATTAGGGAAACCAGAGCTCTATGTAGAACTTCCCCACTTATGGTAGTAAGGAATTGCTTAGATGTTAGCAAGACCTACAGAGAAGGTATATCAACCCTACCCAACCATCTCCCCATTTTGTCAATAACCTTTGCTTCTAAATGTGCCTTCTACCCTACTCCAACCAAACCAACCTTTTATGCATCTAAATTCTTTTATCTCATTCTTTGATTCTCAGTTCCCTTCACTATTCATCCATTCCTACCACTCCTTATTCTTTTTTTTTTTTTACATTTTAAATTTTTATTTTTACTTTATTTTACTTTACAATACTGTATTGGTTTTGCCATACATTGACATGAATCCACCACGCGTGTACATGGGATCCCAAACATGAACCCCCCTCCCACCTCCCTCCCCACAAAATCCCTCTGGGTCATCCCCGTGCACCAGCCCCAAGCATGCTGTATCCTGCATCGGACATAGACTGGTGATTCAATTCTTACATGATAGTATACATGTTTCAATGCCATTCTCCCAAATCATCCCACCCTCTCCATCGCCCTCTGAGTCCAAAAGTCCACTATACACATCTGTGTCTCTTTTGCTGTCTTGCATACAGGGTCAATCATTGCCATTCTTTCTAAATTCCATATATATGTGTTAGTATACTGTATTGGTGTTTTTCTTTCTGGCTTACTTCACTCTGTATAATCGGCTCCAGTTTCATCCATCTCATCAGAACTGATTCAAATGTATTCTTTTTAACAGCTGAGTAATACTCCATTGTGTATATGTACCACAGCTTTCTTATCCATTCATCTGCTGATGGACATCTAGGTTGTTTCCATGTCCTGGCTATTATAAACAGTGATGCGATGAACATTGGGGTACATGTGTCTCTTTCAATTCTGGTTTCCTCGGTGTGTATGCCCAGCAGTGGGATTGCTGGGTCATATGGCAGTTCTATTTGCAATTTTTTAAGGAATCTCCACACTGTTTTCCATAGTGGCTGTACTAGTTTGCATTCCCACCAACAGTGTAGGAGGGTTCCCTTTTCTCCACACCCTCTCCAGCATTTATTGCTTGCAGATTTTTGGATCGCAGCCATTCTGACTGGTGTGAAGTGGTACCTCATTGTGGTTTTGATTTGCATTTCTCTAATAATGAGTGATGTTGAGCATCTTTTCATGTGTTTGTTAGCCACCCGTATGTCTTCTTTGGAGAAATGTCTATTTAGTTCTTTGGCCCATTTTTTGATTGGGTTGTTTATTTTTCTGGAATTGAGCTGCATAAGTTGCTTGTATATTTTTGAGATTAGTTGTTTGTCAGTTGTTTCATTTGCTATTATTTTCTCCCATTCAGAAGGCTGTCTTTTCACCTTGCTTATATTTTCCTTTGTTGTGCAGAAGCTTTTAATTTTAATTAGATCCCATTTGTTTATTTTTGCTCTTATTTCCAGAATTCTGGGAGGTGGATCATAGAGGATCCTGCTGTGATTTATGTCAGAGAGTGTTTTGCCTATGTTCTCCTCTAGGAGTTTTATAGTTTCTGGTCTTACATTTAGATCTTTAATCCATTTTGAGTTTATTTTCGTGTGCAGTGTTACTCCTTATTCTTCATAGATTTTATTTCAATCACCCACCTCTTCCTAGAGGCTCTCTTATGAACCCAATCCATTCTGTTTCTTTTGCCTTGAGTCCCAGGCTCACAGCTTATATCCCTTGGTGGTTATTAATAGGCACTCTAGTAATCCAGGAGGTGATACAGCAGAATGGGAAGAACATCAGCTTTTTGGACAAACAGACCTGGATTCAAATCCTATATTCATCATTATTTAGCTGTGTGCTACCTTGAGTGAGTTACTTAATGCTTTTAGCTACAGTATTCTCATCTTTGAGATGAGAACGGGCTTCCCAGGTGGCGCTAGTGGTAAAGAACTTGCCTGCCAATGCAGGAGACATAAAAGATGTGGGTTTGATCCCTGATTCGGAAGATCCCCTGGAGAAGGAAATGGCAGTCCACTCCAGTATTCCTGCCTGGAGAATTGCATGGACAGAGGAGCCTGGTGAGCTACAGCCCATAGGGTTGCAAGTCAGACAAGACTGAAGCAACTGAGCACTCACACATTCCCATCTGTAAAATGGGAGCAATCTTTTAGGAAGAGGCTTATGAGGTAACTGATTTGGCATTTATCACAGAGAAAAAACTCTAAAAGTGTCAATTTAAATGAAAAGTCATAGTTCGGTTGCCTTTTGAGTGAGATCTTCTGTCTTCCTCTAAATAAACTGAAAGGTGCCAAAAGTTAGTGACCATATATTTCTCTGTTGTTATCCCTCTCCAACCCTGCATCTGGTATAGGGCTCTGTACACAATGTGTCCGATTAATATAATGACCAGATAAGGCATGATACAAAGCCGCAGGTAAAGAAAAGGAGTGGGTCTTAGGGTACTGAATCTATTATAAATTTGAAATACCAGATTTACCAGAAAGGGAAGAACTTCAGAAACATTTGACCCTGAAGGTTAATAGAGAGGGTGGCATCTTACCTCATGCAGAAAGTGTAATGCAATAGAAAGGCAGTTTCAAATGGTCTTGAATTGAAACCTAGGTCCTAAATTGAACCGCATTCTAGCTATATGACCTTGAACAAATGACCAAACCATTCAGAACCTCAGTTTCCTCATCTCTAAAACTAATACAATAATACTTGACTTCCAGAGTTGTGGAGAGGATTCAGGGCATAATCTATTTAAAATTCCTAGAATAATGCTTGAGACATGGTTGGCAGCCCCAAATATGTCACCTATCTCTCCTTCTCTTCTCTGTCCTTCCTTTACTGCATAGAATATCATGGAAATCTGGCAATGGGGTGTGAGAAGAATTGTGAGGTCTTCTTGAGAATGTTCTCAAGAGTTTCCTTCACATCTTTGTTCCTCAGACTGTAGATCATGGGGTTAAGCATGGGGATGACCACTGTGTAGAATACAGAGACCAGCCTGCCCCTGCCTAGTAAGTACTCAGAGGCTGGGCGCAAGTAAATGAACACAGTGGTTCCATAGTACAGGCTGACAGCAGTCAGGTGGGATGTACAAGTGGAGAAGGTCTTGTGTTTGCCCTGGGCTGAGGGGATTCTGATGCTAGCCATAAAGACACAAGTGTAGGAGTCCAGGGCTACTGTGAGGGACACTGACACATTAAAACCACCACAGGCAAAGAGAAGCCGAAGGACCTGTGTGTTAGAGCAGGAGAGTTTTAAAAGGGGAGGGCTATCACAGAAGTAATGAGTGATGACATGATGAGATGAAAGGCTGAGCTAGTGAGGAGCATTGTATTCGTCAGGCCCACTGCATAGCTGGCAGTCACTAACTGCAAACAGGGCCTCGGAGACATGGTTGCATGTAGAGTAGAGGGTGGCAGATGGCTACGTAGCAGTCATAGGCCACAGAGGCCAAGAGGAAGAACTCAGTGACAGCAAAGATCACGAAGCAAGTTATCTGGATCACACAACCAGAGAAGGAGATGGTTTGGCAACCAGAGAAAAACTCCATCAACATTTTGGGGACTGTGACTGAAGAATAACAGAAGGCAAGAAAGGACAGGTTGCTGAGGAAGAAATACATGGGAGTGTGGAGTCGGGAGCACACCACAATGAAAGCAAAGAGGCCCAGGTTTCCAACCACCGTGACTGCATAGATGAGGAAGAAGAGGGCAAAGAAGATGGGCCGAAGCTGAGGGTCATCGGTGAGGCCCACGAAGAAGAATTCACTGAACTGACTGGTGTTGCCTGCTTCCATTGAGCAGTTCTGCAGGAGGAATATACAGGATGATAGTGAGATGTGTACAGCTCAGGTTCCTAGAGAGACCTGCAGGGTCTGGTCCTGCCTACCTAGCCAGGACGTGTTGTGAGTATCAACTGTGACATTTATTTCATCCTGACTCACCTATCTATTGCTACCCTCCAGCCTATTTTACACAGTGTTTAAAGGCATGAGGAAGAAATATGGAGTCAGAAGAGCTGGTTTGAATCTCAGCTTTTGTCCCTCATGGTCTCTGTGACCTTAGGCGAGTGTCTTAACTTCTCTCAGCCTTCTTTGTAAATGGGGATAAAATTCCCATCTTGTAAGACTGGTTGTAAGGACTAAAGGTGATGGTAGATGTATAGAAATTATCTAGCAAGGCATGGGAAGAAGGACAGGTACACAATGAATCCTAATTTCCTTTCCTCTTCTACATCCTTCTTTTTCCCAGCACCAAACTGGTCCTCAGCTAAAGTTTAGCCTGAGCATAAAGTTAAGGACACAGATCTTAGACATGGGAGGGACTCAACAAACTTATATTATCAGTTGTATGTTTGATGGACTGCAGGGGATGAGTGGAGGGGAAATAGAAAACAATATAATATAGAGGTAAGAGAGCAAGCTCCAGGATCAGTGATAGGTTGGGTAGAATTCAATACTATGACTTGCTAGTTGTTTGATCTTGGACAATCTAGTTAACCTGTCTGAGCTTCCATTTCCTCATTTCTATGTGAGAGTACCAAATTTTTCCTATTTTATTAATTTAATATAAAGATAAAATAATTTATGCAAAGCACTTAACATAGTATGTGGTACACACTAAGCATGTGATAACTTTTATAATAACTGGAAATCTCCTAGTTTGTTCAAACCACACAGAAGCCCCTTTGAGATTCTGCCACTTGCCTCCTTAAGAATCCCTCCCTAAGCTCCTGCTGCTAATTATGGTGTTGTGATTCTCCATGTTGAGGGACTAAAAGGGTGAGAACTACTACTCTCATCTAACACTGTTTACAGGAGGGAGAAATTCAGAAATTGGGACATCAAAAGGGGAAGTAATTTGCCCAAAGTTGCCCCGGGATTTGATGAAAGTGCCAGAACTTGAACCCAGGTGTCCTGTCTACAGCGGTCCTTCCATTTAGAGGAGGTAAAAGCCTCTGACCTCTCCCCTTCCAGAAACACAGAATCCGTACCCTTATCAGAACACGGAGTAGCTTAGAAATTAAAAAGCTCAATTCTGCTTAGGGCCATTTCTATCCATTTTCTTAATCAGGATGATTGACAGTGCCTGATTTTACTTTATTTTAATACTGTTTTTCCCGTTAAGAGCTGAGACAGTGAAGGCTAAACTATAGCACTGCACAGAGAATTTATATCATTGGATTTATTTATTTACTGTAAAATTTTACTTTATTTTACTTTACAATACTGTATTGGTTTTGCCATACATCAACATGAATCCACCTCGGGTGTACATGTTTTCCCAATCGTGAACCCCCCTCCCACCTGCCTCCCCATACCATCTCTCTGGGTCATCCCAGTGCACCAGCCCCAAGCATCCTGTATCCTGCATCGAACCTAGACTGGCAATTCGTTTCTTACATGATATTATACATGTTTCAATGACATTGGATTTAGAGCCAGAACATCTGGGCTTGAGTTCCGATTCCATACTATTAACCAAGAAAGGTAAGTCCTTACTTGGTTATAGTATCTCCACCTATAAAATGGGCATAATAATACTTGCTCTTCTGAACTCACAAGATTCCTGCAAAGATCCAATGAGAGTCTCTAGGAAAATGCTTTGCAAAGTATAAATATAGTCAAGGCAAATATTCAGAAAGCATGCATTGGGATAGCCATGCCAGTTTTTTAAAGTTCTTTGGTGATTGTTAAATTGTTGCTCTTGAGCCCCCTCCTTCCTGGGTGCTTCCTTGACACCTGCCAGCTCACCTTGGCTTTTACAGCACTGACCTCCGTGTTCTTGTAGGCTACAAGTCAGACCCTGGAAGAAAAAGATAGACTAGCCTCCAGCAACCTGTACGGATATGCTTCATGCCCTTCTGCCTCTCTAAATCTGTGGCTGCCTGCTTTTGGCTGGTGTTCCATTAAAGTCACCATTATGGCCATCTTTGGGAACTGAAATTTCCACAGTACATTGTACTGGTTGTTACAATTTTAAATATTATCTTGAATATAAATGCTGTTAGTAAAATACCTAATAAGTGCCACACGTTATTCTGGGTGGTTAACATAAATCATTTGATTTAACCTTCTTAACCACCTTGGCAAATAACTACTGTTGTTATCATTTCTACCTTACAAACTGGGCAACCAAGATGGAGCATTTCAATGCCTTGCTCAAGATCTCATAGCTGTTAAGTGGCAGAATCTACATTCGAACATGGCTCTGCAATAGGCTATTGTTGTATCCATGGTCCCTTTTCTAAATATGTGTGCTTTGTCGCTCAGTTGTGTCTGACTCTTTGTGACCCCATAGACTGTAGCCCACCAGGTCCCTCTGTCCATGGAATTTTCCAGGCAAGAATATTGGAGTGCGTTGCCATTTCTTTCTTCAGGGGATCTTCCTGATCCAGGGATCAAACCTGGGTCATCTGCAGTGCAGGCAGATTCTTTACCATCTGAGCCATCAGGGAAGCAGCTTTCAAAATATAGAGTCATACAATTAGAGATTGTTAGTTTTTTCAAAGGGATTTACAAATCCATCCTTTCTTTGTTATCATGCTAATCTTGAAACAATCAAGGAGGTTTCTGTTAATTTTATAGATGATGAATTTAAATCACAAAAAGTTACGTACTTTGTTCCTGGACATGCATGCTTTCATTCACTTGACTAGTATTCGCTGGATGTTTGGTGTGTTCTGGGCAATGGGTTAGGCACTAGGGGCATTCTCATGGACTTTACAATCTAAAGGAAAAGATGGACGACCAACCAACAAAGAAACACACAAATAATTTTGAATAATACAGTTTTAAGGAAAACAAAGCAAGCTAATGGAATAGAGAAAACTCAGAGTTTGGAAAGACAACATTAGGTTAAGTAAAGTGGAAGGGAAAGCCTGTCTGAGAAGCTGATATTAGGAACTAGAATCTCAGTGGAGAGAAGCTACCCATAGAGTGATCCGAAGTACACCCGGATGCTTAGTGACATTGTCAGGAATAGAACCAAGGTCTTCTAAATTCTACCCAGAGCTGCCATTTCCAGTTGGAAGAAAGGCACAATTAGAAGTTCACTAGGAATAGTTGAATATGTGGCACATTTGAACTTCAGTCGGCAAGCATCTCTATCTTTTATCACCTACCTTTATTCTTTGAATGTCTCTAAAAGTCACAGATACTCACCAGCCGGTCTTCTGTTTCTTCCAGGGGGCACTAGTGGTAAAGACCCCCCCCCCCCCCGCCCCCCCGCCAATACAGAAGAAGACGTAAGAGAAGCAGGTTCACTCCCTGAGTTGGGAAGATCTCCTGGAGAAGGAAATGGCAACCCACTCCAGTATTCTTGCCTGGAAAATTTCATGGACAGAGGAGCCTGTTGAGCTACAATCCATGGGGTCGCAAAGAGTCCGACACGACTGAGCGACTAACACTCACTTTCTGCTTCTGTACTCATTGAAAATGCTTCAGCCCAGCATCAGCTCTTGGGTTTTTTCCAGATGTTCCCTTGGCAGGCACAGATAAGTTTGTGTTCCCACAACAGTAAAGCTTCTGGAACTAAGCTCCAAGTTAAACTTCCCTCCCCACTTCCCCCTCAAGGCTTGGCCTTTTCTGTATAATTGGCAGATTCATTAATATAGCAAAGTTTCTATCTTCGTGACTGGTCTGAGATGCTGAGGAAAGTAAGCTCAAGGGCTAGAGCAGTAAGCAGAGCCAATCCTGAACAGGGTGTTTTCACTGACTCATATCGAGAGTTTGGGGACCTGTAGTCACAACTGAGATGTTTTGGGAGGAGCTGGAAGAATAAAATTGACTATGAGATATATTCTGCTATAAACTTTGTATCTAAAGTACAGTCTTAGTCACATTAAAAAGTCTTAGCCACAGTTAAAATATCAGTTGCTTTCCCAAACATATGGATTCGAGTAACTGGGGATAAATGACCAATATAGAAGACAGTAAAAGGAAAAGGCAATGGCACCCCACTCCAGTACTCTTGCCTGGAAAATCCCATGGACAGAGGAGCCTGGTGGGCTGTAGTCTGTGCGGTCGCTAAGAGTCGGACATGACTGAGCGACTTCACTTTCACTTTTCTCTTTCATGCATTGGAGAAGGCAATGGCACCCCACTCCAGTACTCTTGCCTGGAAAATCCCATGGACGGAGGAGCCTGGTAGGCTGCAGTCCATGGGGTCGCTAAGAGTCGGACACGACTGACTTCACTTTCACTTTTCACTTTCCTGCGTTGGAGAAGGAAATGGCAACCCACTCCAGTGTTCTTGCCTGGAGAATCCCAGGGACGGGGGAGCCTGGTGGGCTGCCGTCTCTGGGGTCACACAGAGTTGGACACGACTGAAGTGACTTAGCAGCAGCAGCAGCAGCAGTAAGGATATGTTTCTCATTTATGAGGATTTGCCATATTACCTTGTTTACTCAACCCTGTACTCTGATTATAAACTATAAATTACTTTAAAATCAAACAATTATTTAATTAGTTTTTATGTGGTCAGTAAAGTCTCTGAGTGCCACTCAGTGTTCAAATAAAATACTCTTGTACCTGAGACATATGTGGCAGCCAGCTGCCTTGTACCACATTGTTTCATTTTTTTCTTTTTTCTTTTAATCAGCCCAGGTTTGGTTCTATGCATTTGTTTTATTTTACTATTCAATAAATATTTATTAAATATCTATCATGTGCTTGTTGTTGTGCTAGGACCTCAGAATACAGAATCAATATTACATTAATAATATCCCCTACATACACTCCACTCCCACTCCCCAGTACATGCACACGTGTGAGTGTGCTCACACACATACACAAACAGTCTCTCCTTTGGAAGCAAAAGCAACTTGTCTCCTTTGGTGCTGTCTTATTAGCAACTTTGATAGAAAATACCAAGTTATGCATTTTAAGGGCTAAATTTAGCTATTGATTTTAAAGCAAGAAAATTGTTTAAAAAGTAGACTTTATGGACATGTATCTTGTGGGCAGATTCATTTGATTCTGTTGTTTGGCTGTGGAGATTTTGGTAGTCATTTAAACGAGAGAATTTTTTTTCTTCTTCAAGTTAAATGGTGGGACATTTGGTGATATTTCAGAAGAACTGTACAAAAAAAGATCTTCACAACCCAGAGAATCACAATGGTATGGTCACTCATCTAGAGTCAGACATCCTGGAATGTGAAGTCAAGTGGGCCTTAGGAAGCATCACTACGAACAAAGCTAGTGGAGGTGATGGAATTCCAGTGGAGCTATTTCAAATCCTGAAAGATGATGCTGTGAAAGTGCTGTCCTCAATATGCCAGCAAATTTGGAAAACTCAGCAGTGGCCACAGGACCGGAAAAGGTCAGTTTTCATTCCAATCCCAAAGAAAGGCAATGCCAAAGAATGCTCAAACTAACTGTACAATTGCACTCATCTCACGCACTAGTAAAGTAATGCTCAAAATTCTCCAAGCCAGGCTTCAGCAATACGTGAACCGTGAACTTCCAGATGTTCAAGCTGGTTTTAGAAAAGGCAGAGGAACCAGAGATCAAATTGCCGACATCCATTGGATCATGGAGAAAGCAAGAGAGTTCCAGAAAAACATCTATTTCTGCTTTATTGACTATGCCAAAGCCTTTGACTGTGTGGATCACAATAAACTGTGGAAAATTCCGAAAGAGATGGGAATACCAGACCACCTGACCTGCCTCTTGAGAAACCTATATCCAGGTCAGGAAGCAACAGTTAGAGCTGGACATGGAACAACAGACTGGTTCCAAATAGGAAAAGGAGTACATCAAGGCTGTGTATTGTCACCCTGCTTATTTATCTTACATGCAGAGTACATCATGAGAAACGCTGGGCTGGAAGAAGTACAAGCTGGAATCAAGATTGCTGGGAGAAATATCAATAAACTCAGATATGCAGATGACACCACCCTTATGGCAGAAAGTGAAGAGGAGCTAAAAAGCCTTTTGATGAAAGTGAAAGAGGAGAGTGAAAAAGTTGGCTTAATGCTCAACATTCACAAAATGAAGATCATGGCATCCGGTCCCATCACTTCATGGGAAATAGATGGGGAAACAGTGGAAACAGTGTCAGACTTTATTTGTTGGGGCTCCAAAATCACTGCAGATGGTGATTGCAGCCATGAAATTAAAAGACGCTTACTCCTTGGAAGAAAAGTTATGGCCAACCTAGACAGCATATTGAAAAGCAAAGACATTACTTTGCCAACAAAGGTCCATCTAGTCAAGGCTATGGTTTTTCCAGTGGTCATGTATGGATGTGAGAGTTGGACTGTGAAGAAAGCTGAGTGCCGAAGAATTGATGCTTTTGAACTGTGGTGTTGGAGAAGCCTCTTGAGAGTCCATTGGACTGCAAGGAGATCCAACCAGTCCCTTCTGAAGGAGATCAGCCCTGGGTGTTCTTTGGAAGGAATGATGCTAAAGCTGAAACTCCAGTACTTTGGTCACCTCATGAGAAGAGTTGATCATTGGAAAAGAGTCTGACGCTGGGAGGGATTGGGGGCACGAGGAGAAGGGGACGACAGAGGATGAGATGGCTGGATGTCATCACTGACTCGATTGACGTGAGTATGAGTGAACTACGGGAGTTGATGGACAGGGAGGCCTGGCGTGGTGCGATTCATGGGGTAGAAGTGAGTCGAACACGACTGAGTGACTGAACTGAACTGAACTGAATTGAACTGAACTGAACCAGTTTATGAGCTTCTGTTCTTGTGTGATGGGCTGGCTCCGCGTATTGATAAGTGCTATTCCCAAATTTAATTATTTTGGGGCATTACACCACATTGGGTAAAATGAGCTATTTTGTTCATCACGACTGCAGCCTTTGCTGAAATGGAGGTTATGGAATAACAACTTAAAGGCTAACTCATTAATATCAGGGACGAATGAGGTAATGTGCCAGCAGACCAAATTGGTGCCTGAATGTTTTCATCTAGAGACCTGTATCTCTTTCTCATGTTGTGATATATTAATGGGGATGTCTTTATCATTGTCACTGCCAGTAGACATTTGAATAACATAGATGCAATATCTTCTGGGCACTCAACCTTGTACACTATCAATTTCTCAAACTCCAAAGATCTCTCAGTGGCTAGAAGTAAAATTCTGATGGTGCCATAGAATGGCTAATTTATAAGGATTTCTAACAATAGCATCAATGTAGTCCCTGCTCTTTTTTTCCCTCATAGGTGCTTATTAGTGAGCATTGCACCATCCCTTAACTATTAGATAGGGGCAATGGAGTAAATTAGTCTTCCAAATTGTGAAGGCTGTGGGTTTATGCCTAACAGAAAGCATTTCCTTCTTTGCAATGTTGAAGTAAGTGCCTTTCTGACGTGTCTCTATCTGTGCTTTGCATTTCTGGAGGAAGTGAGGAATAGTCTTGATGATACCCAAGTGTGTTTCCCCTCTTTGTATTACTATTGCTGATGGCTTGACAAAGAAGTCACCTATCCTGGTGACAGATCCCAAAGGATGTCCTTTTACCAGTCTACAGTGAGTCAGGGCAGGGGTCCATCTTCATGGAGCCTGGAATATGGAGTAGTTTACTATCCTCCTTGAAATGAGTGTCCCCTTTTGGTTATGATTCCATCCTGGCCGTTCACTCTCTGAAATGAGATTTTCTCCAACGTTTCTGAATGTATATCATATAGCTCAAAAGTTAGTTTCATGCTACATATTTTAAAAGGATTTATTTAAGTAGTCAATACAAGGAACTGTGCTAAACCCAATCACAAAATTTTATGTCATTCTTACAATAACTTTATGGGGTAGGTACTATATTTATTTCTGTTTTACAGATAAAGAAAGTGAAGCTCAGAGAAAATAAATAAATTACCCAGGATCACATAGATAATATATAACTAAGCCAGAAATGTTACCCAGGTCCTTTTGACTCTACAATCTATCAATCAATGCTTTTTTGGCCACAGCATATTGAAATCATTTTCTTAAAACTTATTTGCTAATCTGCTCAGCATTTTTTCCTTTAAAACTGATGGTTCTCAACACTAGCTGCACATTAAAATCACCTAGGAAGTTAAAATCACCTTACTTGGGTCTCATTCTTAGATTCTGATCTAACTGTTCTTAGATATGGCATGGACCCCAGGTAACTCTAATGTAGTGCCAGAGTTTAAAGCTACAATTTTAAGAATTGTAAGCTGAGTTCCTTTTCCTGCTTCCTTTTTATGAGTAACATACTCCTAGCAGCCTGATTCCTCACGGAGTCTGAGAAATACTTTATAACTTTTATTTAATAGAACAATCAGGGAGACATCTTTGCACAATGGGCTTCCCTGATAGATCAGTTGGTAAAGAATCTGCCTGCAATGGAGGACACCCCGGTTCGATCCCTGGGTTGGGAAGATCCCTTGGAGAAGGAGAAAGGCTACCCACTCCAGTGTTCTGGCCTGGAGAATTCCATGGACTGTATAATCCACGCGGTCACAAAAAGTCAGACAGGACTGAATGACTTCCACTTTCAGACTGTTGCCTTCAGATTTTTACAAGTGCCTCCTTATCTAGCAAATCTTGACCATCACTGAAATGGTGATCTGCAATCTTGGATAAAACTAAGTAATATTAAGAAGCAAAAGGCATTTTAGAAGTGACTATAGACAGAACCTTCATCCCTTCCCTACAAGGAGACCTGGAGAGGCATATCCTCCACCACAATTCTCGAAGCTATGAAGTAGCTTCATTGAGGGGTACTCTTTTCTTTCTCCCTCTTTTTATGCAACAAACTTTTATTGAAAATATGTATGAGCCAGGAACTGTTAGTGCTTCTCAATTAGGGTGCTGGTTCCCTTATAAAGGGTACTTGGAATTGTGTGGAACATTTATTGATAGTGAAATTAGCTGTGAAGAAAAACTGGTATTAAGTTTAAGGTGGCCAGGGATGCTAAATGTTCTGTAATGCTCAAAAGTCTTGTGCAATTCTTATGATAGGAATTTTCTCACTCCACATAGCACTTCTACTGAGAAATACTTGACTTCTTTCCCCTTCAATGACAGTGACTATGATTAACACCATCCTATTCTTATTAAGGGTTTTTAAAGGACTTTTCAGTCAGGTTTGTCAGTCAGCTACTATCAAGCCCTTACTGCACACTGAATCTTTGATTGACACTGTGTAAAAGCGAGACAGTCTTTAACTTCAGAGAACTCATAATCTAGCTGGAGAGACATCAAAATAATCCATGAATCACAGAGAAAGTCTCAAAGGAAACTGGAAATTATTTGGAATGGAATGAAAATGAAAATGCAACATATCAAACTTTGTAGATTTCAGTTAAACTGGTGTTTAGAAATTTATAGAATTAAAAGCATGTATCAGAAAATAAGGAAAATCTCAAGTCAGTTAAGTATTTGTCTTAGGAAACTACTAAAATAATAGCAAATTAAACCATAATCAAGCCAAAAGAAGGGAAATAATAAAGAACTTGAATCAATGAATATTTTAAAGGGAGAGGCAAAGAAAATAAATAAAACAAAAGTTGGTTCTTTGAAAAGATTAAAAAGATTGATAATTCTCTCTAAGGACTGAAAAGAGAAAATCACAAATTTCCAATATCAAGAATGAAAGTGGAATGGTACCACAAACCCTGCAGACGTTAAAAGGAAAATAAGGGAAGAATATGAATAATTTTACACTCAGTAATTAGACAGCTTAAAGGAAGCTACCAACTACTCAAAAGCTAAATTATCAAAACTTACTAAAGATTAAATATTTGATAACAATGGTCCTTTAATTATCATTTCATGGTTAAAAATCTTCTGAAAAATATATCTCTAGATCTAGACCATTTCAATGGTGTCATTCATCAAATTGAAGAAGGTATAATACCAATCTATTCCAGAAAATAGCAGTAAACACTTTCCGTTTTACTTTATGATGCCAGCATTACCCTGATACCAAAATCAGACAAAGATACTGCAAAAAATTAAAACTAGCAGCCAATATCCTTTAAGCTCATCAATATAAAAATCCTCAACAATATACTAGAAAACTAAGACCAGCAGTACCCCAAAGGAGCAAAATATCACAACCAATTGGAGTTTATCCTAGGAATGCAAGACCAGTGCAATACTAAAAAATCAATTGGATCAATAAATATAATCCTCTGTTTTAAATTCAACCATTAAGAAGTTTGAATGCTGAAGAATTGATGCTTTTGAACTGTGGTGTTGGAGAAGACTTTTGAGAGTCCCTTGGACTGCAAGGAGATCAAACCAGTCAATCTTAAAGGAAATCAGTCCTGAATATTCATTAGAAGAACTGCTGCTGAAGCTGAAGCTCCAATACTTTGGCCATCTGATGCATAGAGCTGACTCATCAGAAAAGACCCTGATGCTGAGAAAGACTGAAGGCAGGAGGACAAGGGGATGACAGAGGACTAGATGGTTGGATGGCATCACTGACTGAGTGGACATGAGTTTGAGCAAGCTCCAGGAGATGGTGAAGGACAGGGAATCCTGGCGTGCTGCAGTCCATGGGGTCGCAAAGAGTTGGACATGACCGAGTGACTGAACACCACAACCATTCTAACAGTCTAAAGAAAAAAAAAAGCCCACATGATTATATCAATAGATGCATAAAACATTTGACAAAATAAAACATCCATTCATTATTTTAAAAAAATAACTCAAAAAACCAGAAGTAAAAGGAAATTTCCTTAACCTGATTAGAAAAAAGCATCTATTAAAAATCTACGATTAATATCTT
The DNA here is from genome assembly GCF_023091745.1 of Budorcas taxicolor. Lineage (NCBI taxonomy): Eukaryota > Metazoa > Chordata > Mammalia > Artiodactyla > Bovidae > Budorcas > Budorcas taxicolor. The sequence continues at coordinate 39,748,306 of NC_068935.1, forward strand.
AATAGTAAATGACTAAATGCCTTCTTCCTAAAATTAAGAATAAGGCAAAGATATTGCCTTCATAACTCCTAGTCAACATTGTACTACAAGTTCTAACTGATGTGGTAAGATAAGTAAAAGAAAAAACATACAGATTAGAAAGGAAGAAGCAGTCTATTTGTAGACAAATGATTATCTGTGTAGAAAATCTCAGGGAATGTTAAATGAAAACCACTGAGAACTAATGAGTTCAGCAATGTCACAGAATACAAGTTCAACACACAACTTTTAATTGCATTTCTATTTTTTTTAATTTTTATACAATTTTTAAAGGTTACTTTTCATTTACAGTTATTGCAAAATATTGGCTATATTCCTTGTGTTGTACAATACATCACTGAGCCCATGTTACACCCAATAGTTTGTACCTCCCATTCTCTCACCCCTATGCTGCCTCTCCCCTCTCTCTCCACTGGTAACCACTAGTTCATTCTGTATCTGTGAGTTTGCTTCTTTTTTGTTATATTCAATAGCTTGCTATAATTTTTAGATTCCACATAAGTGTATGTCTTTCTCTATCTGACATTTCACTCAGCAAAATTTCGTCCATGTCCATCCACGTGGTGACAAATGGAAAAATTTCATTCTTTTTATGGCTGAGTAGTTTTCTGCTGTATGCACATCTTTATTTATCTGTTTATCATTTTTAACATTTAATTTTAGCATTTAAACACCATGTTTAACATTTATCATCTGTTGATGGACACTTAGGTTGGTTCCATATCCTCTGTCCATGGGATTCTCCAGGCAAGAATACTGGAGTGGGTTTCTATTCCCTTCTCCAGGGGATCTGCCCAACTCAGGGATCAAACCAGGGTCTCTCGCATTGCAGGTAGATTCTTTATCACTGAGTCACCTGTGAAGCCCTCATTAGTCATTCAGTTCATTTCAGTTCAGTAGCTCAGTCGTGTACGACTCTTTGCGACCCCATGAATTGCAGCACGCCAGGCCTCCCTGTCCATCACCAACTCCCGGAGTTCACTCAGACTCACGTCCATCGAGTCGGTGATGCCATCCAGCCATCTCATCCTCTTTCGTCCCTTTCTCCTCCTGCCCCCAATCCCTCCCAGCATCAGACTCTTTTCCAATGATCAGCTCTTCGCATGAGGTGCCAGAGTACTGGAGTTTCAGCTTTAGCATCATTCCTTCCAAAGAACACCCAGGACTGATCTCCTTTAGAATGGACTGGTTGGCTTTCCTTGCAGTCCAAGGGACTCTCAAGAGTCTTCTCCAACACCACAGTTCAAAAGCATCAATTCTTCGGCACTCAGCTTTCTTCACAGTCCAACTCTCACATCCATACATGACCACTGGAAAAACCATAGCCTTGACTAGACGGACCTTTGTTGGCAAAGTAATGTCTCTGCTTTTCAATATGCTGTCTAGGTTGGCCATAACTTTCCTTCCAAGGAGTAAGCGTCTTTTAATTTCATGGCTGCAATCACCATCTGCAGTGATTTTGGAGCCCCAACACAAATAAAGTCTGATACTGTTTCCACTGTTTCCCCATCAATTTTCCATGAAGTAATGGGACCAGATGCCATGATCTTAGTGTTTTGAATGTTGAGCTTTAAGCCAGCTTTTTCACTTTCCACTCTCACTTTCATCACGAAGCTTTTTAGTTCCTCTTCACTTTCTGCCATAAGGGTGGTGTCATCTGCATATCTGAGGTTATTGCTATTTCTCCTGGCAATCTTGATTCCAGCTTGTGCTTCTTCCAGCCCAGTGTTTCTCTGGGTTGATCTTAACTTTCCTTCCAAGGAGTAAGCGTCTTTTAATTTCATGGCTGCAGTCACCATCTGCAGTGATTTTGGAGCCCCAAAAAATAAAGTCTGACCCTGTTTCCACTCTTTCCCCATCTATTTCCCATGTAATGATGGGACCGGATTCCATGATCTTAGTTTTCTGAACATTGAGCTTTAAGCCAACTTTTTCACTCTTGTCTTTCACTTTCATCAAGAAGCCTTTTAGTTCCTCTTCACCTTCTGCCATAAGGATGGTGTCATCTGCATATCTGAGGTGATTGATATTTCTCCCGGCAATCTTGATTTCAGCTTGTGCTTCTTCCAGCCCAGTGTTTCTCATGATGTGCTCTGCATATAAGTTAAAGAAGCAGGGTGACAATATACAGTCTTGACGCACTCCTTTTCCTATTTGGAACCAGTCTGTTGTTCCATGTCCAGTTCTAACTGTTGCTTCCTGACCTGCATATAGGTTTCTCAAGAGGCATGTCAGGTGGTCTGGTATTCCCATCTCTTTCAGAATTTTCCACAGTTTATTGTGACCCACTAGGCAGATGCAACTTTAAAATAATTTAAATAACACTATATAACCTATTGGAATGTCTTTAAAAATGCTGCAATACTAGTCTGGTGAGGATGTGGAGCAACTGGAATTTTACGCATTGCTCTTGGGAATGCAAAATTGTATAACCACTCAAGGAAACTTATTGGACATTTCTTATCATGTTAAAAATGCACCTACTATATGACCAAGCAATGATACTCCTGGTAATTTTTCTTTAAGAAATGAGAACTTATACTCAGGTAAAAATTTATATACACTTCTTTGTAACAACTTGGTTATAGTAAAAAATTGGAAGCACTTTTAATGTCCTTCAATGGATGAGTGGTAAAATAAACTGTGATACAACTGTGCAATAGAATACTAACTACTCAGCTAAACAAACATAAAATGTTTCTGCCCTGGAAGCTATACAGTTTCAGACAAGTGCATTTGAATGTAAAGGGTTTACAGCCAAGAAAATAAGGCATTTGACTACATTACTAACTAAAGGGAGGTCAAGAGGATTATGATGACAATGTTGTGGATGAGGCCTTCTAATGGTGGAATGGAAGGGCTTGGGAAATAAAGAAACATGAGCCAGAGAGAAAGTCATTGGATGTTTATGGAGTGCCTTCTGAGCTCATGCAGCATACTCTCCTAGCAATGGGGACTGGTGAACTTAAAATTTATTATATGACAATGAAATATGTAAGTGATTGCAGGAGCAAATTAGGTACAAGTCATGCAGGAGTTATAGGCTAAGTGCATTCATAACAAGTTGAAGGTAAAGTGAATAGTCATACAGCAAATCATATTTTCTCACTGACTTCCATTATGACTAGAGACATGTAAGAGTTTTATTTTGCCTCAGCTGAAATAAACATCACATTTCAGGTTCCAAATGGTTGATTCAAGAAGCATGCTGCTTTTTTTGCTATATGGGAGGTTTAAGTCTTTCACAATATCTGAAGTCCAGGTGGTCAGTCACGCCACTTAAAATTTCAAGATCTTTTAAAGCACCCTATGAATGATATGGGCTTTTCAGGTGGTGCTAGTGGTAAAGAATCCACCTGCCAATGCAGGAAACATAAGAGAAGTAGGTTTGATCTCTGGGTTGGGAAGATCCCCTGGAGGAGGGCAAGGAAACTCACTCCAGTATTTTCACCTGGAGAATCCCATGGACAGAGGACCCTAGTGAATTACAGTCCATAGAGTCACAAAGAGTAAGACATAACTGAAGTGACTTAGCACACACACACTCATAAATGATAAACTACTAAGCTAATCCCCCTCTGATGGACCTTCTCCCTGGTATCAGTTTAGAAATACGTAGTGCAAGGAGCAGAAGCTCAGGAAACAAACATAAGAAGGTATAATCCCAGAACTACCACACCATCTCCTCCTGCTGGCAGGAGAAGAAGGGGATGACCGAGGATGGGACGGTTGGATGGCATCACTGACTCGATGGACATGAGTTTGAGCAAGCTCTGGGAGTTGGTGATGGACAGGGAAGCCTGGTGTGCTGTAGTCCATGGGGTCGCAAAAAGTCGGACATGACTGAGCGACAACTGAACTGATACCACACCATCTGTGTGACCTTGGGATTTAACCTATCTGAACCTCATTCCTTATATAAGGACAGTCCATAGGGTTGCAAAGAGTTGCACACAACTGAAGCGACTTAGCATGCACGCACATACTGTTGAAGAAGATAGTTCAAGTTTGTACCTATATGTCATGTAGAAATTTCTGAGATTCATCAGAGACAAGAAAACACACCGTTATTTGCACATTAACACTTTAATCTTTAAAACAAAGATTTGAAGACACCTCTTCCCTTCAAGCAAACCTTTCATTAATCAGTTTAGTTCAGCTCAGTGACTCAGTCGTGTTTGACTCTGTGACCCCATGGACCGCAGCACAGCAGGCCTCCCTGTCCATCACTAACTCCCAGAGTCTACTCAAACTCATGTCCATTGAGTCGGTGATGTCATCCAACCATCTCATCCTCTATTGTCTCCTTCTCCTCCCACCTTCAATCTTTCCCAGCATCAGGGTCTTTTCCAATGAGTCAGTTCTTTGCATCAGGTGGCCAAAGTATTGGAGTTTCAGCTTCAACATCAGTCCCTCCAATGAACACCCAGGACTGATCTCCTTTAGGATGGACTGGTTGGATCTCCTTGCAGTCCAAGGGATTCGCAAGAGTCTTCTCCAACACCACAGTTCAAAAACATGAATTCATCTGTGCTTTAGAACCTCATAAAAAGTAGGGTAGACCAGGTTTGGAACACGTCTTTGCTAGGATTTTGAGAATGGAGAGTGAATGGCAAAAATCTGGGCAGAACTGAAAGATAAATTGAGGCTGACTCCTATAAGAGTGACCATGTCCAGGTCACTCTTGTACTGGACATTGTCCATTGTCCATTGTCATCATGATGACAATCTATAAGATGATGAACAACCCAAAGAGAGGGATTAAACTAAAGGTAATGCTTAGGAAGATCAGTCATTCCTTGGAGAAGGAATTTTCCTCTACACTGGGATTTCTCTCCCATGGCTTCCAAAAGGCATCTAGGACAGAACTCCCAAGGCACAGAGTCATATCTGGACATGAATTTAATCTGAGAGATCTTCCAGGTCTGTCCTTTGCCTCCAGGTTGGTGAGGGGCTCAACTTGTGATGGCCAATGTTAGCTCTAATGTCTCTAATCAACCTCAATGATCTTTTATGGCATAAAAATGTTTTTAGTTCCACATTTATTTATATTTATGGATCATTTAGAATTTCCTCTGGTAAGGGCTGGTCACCAAATTATGGGAAAGGATGGTGAAACTGAGTGGTAAAGCTGTAAAAGAAAGGCTACAGAGCCCAGGGGGCTGTAAAGAGAACAGGAATATTGTATCTTCCACTCTGGCCTTTTTTTCCTGTTGTAACTTGCATCTTGGCACAGAAAAAAAGCAGTCAAATCTAGGGTCCAATCTTGGTGTATGTTTCACTTAATAATCAAAACCCAAATAAGGGCCCTGAGAATCAATTGCGTTTCTGTTTGCCAATCATGAAGCAAAGTTCCCACTGTGCCGCTTCCTTTCCAATATACTCATATGTCTTCCAAGTCTTATTGGATCAAGTTCCCATTTCACAGCCTGGCATTCAAGGCTCTTTTGACAATCCTTTTCCAATCATTTCCATCACTGGTTTGCTCTCCCCGTTTACAAAACTTACAGTGGGAATTTTGAGTGGTAACGATTACATTCTTTCTCTGGTTGAAGTGTAAAAATTTAAGAAATGAAGGATGAGACACCATCTTGACCCTGTTACACAGTCCCTGAGCCTGAGGGGAAAAGACAAGGCCAGGATATTGACTGACAATGTAATATGTTGGTGATCAGACTGAGACATTGAGTCAATAATGATGCCAAAATGGGTAGGCATGGGTGTATATGGGTTTTCTTAACCCATTTATTAGGGATATTCCAACTTCTCTGTTCTCATTGTTTCCCCATCTATTTCCTATGAAGTGATTCCTTCTAGGAAGTTCTAATTCTCTCAAAACTCTTTTACAATCTTCCACCCAAACTTCAGTTGTTGGGATTGTTTCATTCACTCATTTGTATTTTAATTTAATTTACAGTTACACTATGACAATTTGTGCATATTGTTCATGAATCTCTTCCCCTCCTTTCCCTTCTCTCTCCCTGCTTCCTCTTTCTCCTTGCCCTCCTCTCCTCTTAAAACATCAACCAACTTGAAAGAGCTAATTATCCCTCTTCTATAACTTTAACCTAAATGTTTCTCTTCAATTTCAGTCGTGTTTCTAGCTGCTTATTGGACATTCTCTCCTTGATATCAGAGAATGTATTCCAAGCCAAATATCTTTACCTTTTTCAACCTGGCTTTCTTCTTGTATCTCTCATTTCCATTAACTGTCTAATGTTTTACCAATTCATCGTCATCATTGGCTTCCTTATGTTTACCCTCTATGTCCAATCAGTCATAAAACCTTAGTGATTCAGCTTCTCAGAAATCTCTCACATCTGTTTATCCCAATCTTCACATGTCTCCACTGTTATTGCCTTAGGTCTCGTCTTCATATTCTTTTATATGGGTTATTGTCATAGCAACTTTAGTTATCTTTCTTCCCAGTCCACCTTCCACCTGCTCCTAAAGTTATCTTGCTAAATGGATTTGACCATGCAATTTATCTGCTTTGGAAATATTTATAATTCTCCACTGTATACAGTATAAAGTCCACCCAATTTGGCATAGCAGAGTCAGGCCAACACAATCTGGGCCCAAATCAATTTTCCAGATGTATTTCCTATCATTCCTTACATGTGCCCTATGTTTCAGCTCCACTTAAGCTACAGTTCTCCAGCACATGAATATTTAACATAATGTGAAATCCTCTACTTTAACCCTGATTGCATTGTTTTAAGGTATTTATAAGTATCCCGAAGGCAAGGACTATGTCTTACTCACCTTTGTAGCCCCAGTTCTGGGCAAAAGTAGACATCAATAAATATTACATATGAATTAATGATGACCCATATTTTAATTCTATTTCTGCCATTCCTTGTCAGTGTGACTTTCGACCAGTTATCTAAGCTTTCAGAGCCTTAGTTTCCCTCATCTGTAAACTGGGCATAGTAATAATTGCCATCCAGCTCTACAGATTTTGAAAGAGGTTCTCTTTTATGTCTTTTAATCTCTAGATTCCCAGGGCCCTACCCTGCCTTTGGCAGTGACAGAAACTAGAGAAGTGTTGTGGGGCCAAACCCTGAGCAGCAGCTGTACTGGCCTGCCTCACAGCTGCTGCCTGGGCTCTCGGGAACTTTGCATTGTTAACCCTTTGGGTCTAGTTCTTTAGAAACCTATGGATTATTTAACCTTTAACTTTTTGCTTCTTGATTTCTTTCTGGGTAACTAACACATTATTCACCTACCCATCTGCTTCATCTCTTCTGGGCAACCTTTCTCAAGCAGACCATGATTAGATAGATGCAATACACCTACCAATGGCTCAGATGGAAAGATTTCTTAAATTTTCCCCATCTTGGTGGCTCTCTTATAAACATGTTTCCCTTTTTCAGTTACAATAATGCTCCAGATCTGTATAAAGAACCATTAGACTCAAAAGTCTGTTTTTAAACATTCATAGTCTATTATTGATAGCTCAACTTATATGATTTTATTTTGCAACTGTGTCACACCCTGGTCTCACATCAGCTTAAGAGCAAGTGTAACCCCACTCCCCCCATCCCCGGGCATCTCTATACAAATTGCTCTCATGACAAATCATCCTGTATATGTGTACTTGATGTGCTGAGTCTTTAAGGAGAACTATGAAATTATTAATTTCTATTCACCATTCCATTATCTTGGTAGTTGTTTCTATCTTGATTCTATTATCCATCTTTTCAGCTCCCATTCTTGTATTTCTCTCTTTTACGCCCAGCTTTTAGTCGCCTGTCTGTTTGATCATTTGTCTATGCCCTTATCTACATAATCTGTATACTTTTCCTCCAATTCTTTACTGTAGGAAAATATGTGCTGTGCTGTGCTTAGTCACTTCAGTAGTGTCCAGCTCTTTGCAACTCCATGGACTATAGCCAGCCAGGCTCCCCTGTCCATGGAAGGGGGAGAATACTGGAGTGGGTTGCCATGTCCTCCTGGAGGGGATCTTCCCAACCCAGGGATCGAACCCAGCTCTTCTGCATTGTAGGTGGATTCTTTACAGTCTGAGCCACCAGGAAAGCCTAAATTTTACCATTTTAACTAACTATGTACTAATTACATATATACAGTTATCAATTGAATGTGGCCCCCCCCAATTCATGTTCAAATCCTAACCCCCAAAATGATGGTATGAGGAGGTAGGGCTTTTGGAGGTGACTAAATCATGAGGGTAGAATTGACATGGAGGGGATTAGTGCCCTTAGATGAAGAGACAGAGTTTGCTCTCTTTCTGTCTGCACAAGGGGGAGTTGGCCACCTACAAAAATATTATGAAACATGATTCCAGTTTTTATGCAGCTAGTAGCTTCCTTGGGGAAGGTTAATGGTTTATCTTTTTAACATACCACTATATTTCTGTTTTCTTTCACCCATACTATAGCAATAGCTCTTTGCTCCTCAGTGGTCTTGCTCACTTAGGGCCTTGGCCTTCCTGCATCCCCAGTGCCTCCTCCAAATTATCATCAAAATGGTCTCATAGAAACTCTACACTTATTTTCTCAATCCTGGATGCACCTTAAAAACACCAAAGCACAGTTAAAGTGTCACAATCTGGGTTTAAAAACAGATCAGTCAAGTAAGAGTTTCAGGGGTAGGACCTGGACATCCATATTTTTGAAGATGCTCACGTGATCCTGATGCTCAATGATAGGCGACAGTCATCACTTTAGACTGATTATGCATCTCCTCTATTTGAAATTCTACCCTCTCACAGTTGCCTCTTCTCAAGCCCTTTTGCATGGCTACAGTGACTTCCGTGATCTGGGCTGGGATTCATCTCTTAACACTCTTCATAGTTAAGTAATCGATTCTCTAAATTAGCTGTGCTGCTTCATAACATTATACTTTTTCATGTACTGTATTCTCTACTTGAAGTACGTTTCTCTTATTATCTGTTGAGATATAATTTATCCTTCAAATTTTAAATGACATCTCCTCCAGGAAGTTTTTACTGGACCTGCTGTCTCTATAGTTGGTAAAAATTTTTATTGTTACTTATACAAAATAACTTGCAAATATTTGTTTGCACATGTTCCCCCTATTTACCTGTAAAGTCACTTAGGGCTGCGGTTGTGCCTTATTTACCTCTGTAGCCCCATAACTTAGGCACTAGATCTCGCACATAGTAGGTGCTCAATACATATTTGTGGACTGAGTTGATGAACGAACGAATGAATTTTTTTAATGCTTCAACATCTCTAAGATGGAAAAGTAAACAAGAGAGAATGATGTAGATTCAAAAGAAGGGGTTTGTCAGTTGAAAGCATTCCGTGAGAGGATCACTGTCTTTGGGAAGAAGGTATTTTGTCTGAAGAAAAATAGGCTGTACTAGGAAGGATAACTAATTCCATGTAGACAGGCAGCCAAGAACAAGCTGTGGCCAAAGAGTTGATGAATGACAGCTGGAAATACGGCTTGTGAACCAATGAAGAATGACACTTCCATCTGAACTGCAAAATAAATCATAGAGACTCCAAAGATTTTTATTGACTTTAAAATCTCACCCTACATGAACATTCAATAAGAACACTCCAAATAGTTGTGGCACTTTATCACTTTACACATTCACATACATAATCTCATTTAAACCCCCCAACAACACTACAAGATTAGCATTATAAACCCTGCTTTAGGGTGGAAAAACTGAGGCTCTGAAAAATTCAGTAAATTGGAAACCTCTGTGGTAGTCCACTGGGTAAAACTCTGTGCTCCTAGTAAAGGAGGCCCAGGTTTGATCCCTGGTCAGGGACCTAGATCCCACATGCCACAACTAAGAGTTCGCATGCCACAACTAAAGATCTCACCTACTAAAACCCAGGGAAGCTAAATTAATTAATTAATTAATTTAAAAAATTCAGCAAATAGTCCAATGTCACACAGATGATGACTAGCAGATTTAGAACACAAACAGGCCTCGAAATAACAAAAGTAAATGAAATAAAATAAGAATATCAAATATTTATATATATATATATACAGGGTGGCAAAGAGTCAGGCCCACCTGAACAACTGAACTGAACTGATATATATATATGTGGAAAGTAAAGAAAGAAATCCACAATATATATACTTTAAATTTCATTCTGGAGTCTACTAACCTCAAGTTTATTGATCTTTTCTAAGTGACAGTAAAGGAATTGGTCAGAGAAAGAGATGCTCCAAAGGCTAAGATCAATTGACCATCTATGATGTTCTAAGTATAGTGCAGGTCACTTTACATTTATTTATTTTGATTTTTTAATTGGAAGATAATTGCTTTACGATGTTGTGTTGGTTTCTGCTATACAACAATGTGAATCAGTTATAGTATATATATTATATATAAGCATATATCAATATCCCCTCCTTCCCACAACCCCCCATCCTGCCCTCTAGGTCACCACAGAGTGCCAGTCTGGGCTCCCTGTGTTATATAGCAGCTTCCCACTAGCTATCTGTTTTATACCTGGTAGTATATATATATATGTCAGCGCTGCTAAAGAATCTGTGGTATATACAATAGAATATTACTCAGTGATAAAAAGAATGAATGCGAGTCAGTTGAACTGAGGTGGATGAACCTAGAGCCTCTTATACAGAGTGAAGTAAGTCAGAAAGAGAAAAACAAATATCATATATTAATGCTTATATATGGAATCTAGAAAAATTATCACTTTACATTTAATACCAAAGATATCCCTATATGGTAGATATTATGATCCACAATTTTAAAATGGAGAAATTGAGACACAGGAAAATTGAATAATTTGCCCAACATTCTATAAAAGGGCTTCCTTCCCTGGTGACTCAGACGGTAAAGAATCTGCCTGCAATGCGGGAAATCCAGGTTCAATCCCTGGGTCAGGAAGATCCCCTGGAGAAGGGAATGGCAATCAACTCCAGTATTCTTGCCTGGAGAATTCCATGGATGGAGGAGCTTGGTGGGATACAATCAATGGGATCACAAAGAGTTGGACACAACTGAGTGACTACACATTCACTTTCCATAAAAATGTTGAACCAGGCTCTGTTTGACTCTAAAACCAGTGCAACTTAGATAACATCATATAGTTAATTCACCAATGTTGGTTATACTTATAAAGAAAAATGTTTTATTAAAGAACTATTAGGAATATCTGTTTATGAAAGTAAGACTCAAAGTCAGAGAAAGAAAAGAACAGTGTTCTGAGCAGGGTTGAAATAATCATGAAAGTCAACCTGGAGGAAAAGTGGGACTTGAATCTTGAGGGATGGATGAAGTTTGTGACACCAGCTAGGCAAGGGAGGGCATTCCAAGAAGGGATAACAACATGGATAAAGGCACTGAGGAGAGCAGCATTGGCTGGAGCATCAGCAAAGAAGCCAAGAACAATGGGTGTAACAGCCACCATCCAAGAAATGCAGCATGTCCTAAACTTCATGGTTTGACAAATACATGCAGTCCTCTGAAATTTGGGGGCTAGGAGAAGTTACTGTCTAGGATACTAACAACAACTGAGGGTCTTTCTGGTAAAAGGAAATTGAATTGTTGATTGCTGGACTGTATTATGAAAGGGAGCAAGCTACCGATTGTCATCAGCTCCCTGCAGGGCCCTACTGGCACAACAGTGATAACTGGCGAAAAGACTCTGAGATAAGAACAAGAGAAGAAATGAGAGATGAGATAAGTAGGCTTTTAAAAAAAAGACCTAAAAATAGATATCTTTCATAGATTAGGTTTTTTAATTGAAAAAGTCATACAGACACAATACAAAAAGTTTCAAAGAGTGCACAAGAGTGTAACAATGAAAGTCAGTCTACTTCTGCAGATACAAACGTATGTATTTATATATACTTTTGTTTAATCAATAAAGGAAGGCCACCATATACTTCACTGTGATCCTTACTTTTTCTTTAATTTCAATAACTTTGAAAATCAGTATATTTTAAATTGATGAAATATTTTTGCGATATATGAATGTATACTAATTTATTTATCTGATCCTGTAATAATAGACATTTAGCTCGATCCCAGGTTTTCACTGGTACAAATAATGCTGCAATGAATGTGTATATGTATGCCTTTGCATACTTGTACAGTATTTTTATAAAATAAATTTCTAAAGTGACAATTGTTGAGTCAAGGATAAATGCACTTTTCATATTCATAGATATTACAAAATTATGCTCTCCAAATATGTTGCATCAATTTGTAATCCCACCTATAAGGTACGAAATGCTCATCTCTCTATCCTTACTGACACTAGGCATTATTTAGCTTTTAATATTTTTCAGTCTGATGGAGAGAAATGATGTTTCACTATTTTTATTTCTGCTGCTTTAATGATTAGTAAGGTTACACATATTTTTCTGTGTTTATTGGCCAGATTTATTTATTTTTCAGTGAACTGTGTATTTATGGCCTTTATTCATTTTTCTTTTTATGCTTTGGCTCTTTTACCTATTGATTTGTAAAAGATCTTTACATATTAAATAACAGTTCACTGTGGATCAGATGTTTTGAAGATGTTTTTCTAAATTTGTGTTTTGACTTTGTTTATTGTATTTTCATGCAAAAAGTAAATTTAAAATGTTGTGTGTAGTTAGATTTATCAAACTTTGTTTCATGGGTTTTGCATCTTGCTTAGAAATGCCTTTTCACTTTAAGATTGCATACAATTTTCCCTTGTTTTTTCCTGATACCTTTACACAATTGCCTCTTCCATTTGACTCCTTGGCAATTCAGGAAATTATTTGGGGGTAAGAAGTTGGAAAATCTGTATTCTATGGCATTAATTTATCAAGAGTGGTGTTGCCAGATTTGGCAAATAAAAATACATGTCCAATTAAATTTGAATTTCAGGTAAAAAATATATTTTTAGTATAGTCACATCCTAATTATTGCACAGGACATAACTTATCTAAAGATTATTTGTTGCTTATCAGAAATTTAAAATTATTGAGAGTCTTCTAATAGGCAATCCTAATCATGAGAAAAATGAGGAGTAGTTTAAAAGTATAAAGGAAAGTTGTGTAGATTGATGAATTAACACTTTCTGGTCAGTGGGAAGTCCTTAATACAGGCATTTAGATATTGGCTGTAGCAGAGCAATTACAATTCTAGGGTGTGAATTAAATGAGCTTGTTTTGTCTTCTGGGCTTTGGCTTGAAAAATGGAACCTCTTAAATAAAATGCAAGGGGCTCAATGGATTTAAATGGGGGTATTTTTGGCTTTCCAACTCCTTTAAGAGAAAAATCAGTTTAATAGAAATTGAAAAATAAGATTCTTGTATATTTGTGTCATACTATGACAATTTTGATATATAGGCTTTCTTTTAAGGTTAGTGTCTCAAGTTCAAATTATTGGTAAAGTTCCCAAATTGATTTTATCATTTGGACCTGGTAGGGAAATGTCATGCTTATTAATCACTTTGGATAATAAATCTAAGTGAAATTCTTTGTGATTGATTAAGTCTTTTATTTTTTAAGTGGCCAAGTGAATTGAATCTGAAATTTGAAATGTCTAATTCATGAACATTTGTTACGTAGTTCTTTACTAAAAATTTACCTTTGGAAGAAGCTCCTGTTCTTGCTTCTGTGGTATGTTAAGAAAAGCACTGAGGACTTCCTTGATGTCTCAGTGGTTAACAATCCGCCTACACATTCAGGGGACACGGATTTGATCGCCTGTCGGGGGAGATCCCAGTGTAGTGGGGCAACTAAGCCAGTGTGTCACAACTACTGAAGCCAATGCACCCAGAGCCCATGTTCTGCAACCAGAGAAGCCGCCACAGTGAGAAGCCCAAGCAACACAACCAGAGAGTAGCCCTCGCTCCCCGCAACTAGAGAAAGCCCACACGCAACAATGAAGACCCAGCGTGGCCAAATGGATGAATGAATGAATCTTATGTCTGTGTATGTATATAAAAGCATTCAGTATAGAGTTAGAGGACATGGATTCAAGTCCCAGATCTGCCTTTTGGTATCTCTGTGCCTGTGCTTAACATCTTTGATCCACCTGTTTCCTCATCTATAAAATGGGCAGAGTAATCACAATTTCATAGCAATTGAGAATGAAATGAGATGCATAGGCAAAGTGCACTCTGCACAGTGCACAGGCATGGCACTTTGATGTTGTTGTTGTTCAGTCCCTAGGTTGTGTCTCACTCTCTGCAAACCCATGGACTGCAGCAAGTTAGGCTTCCCTGTCCTTCACTATCTCCTGGAGTTTGTTCAGATTCATGTCCATTGAGTCTGTGATGCCATCCAACAATCTCATCCTCTGTCATCCCCTTCTCCTACCTTCAATCTTTCCCAGCATCAAGGTCTTTTCCAATGAGTTGGCTCTGCTCATCAGGTGGCCAAAGTATTAGAGCTTTAGCTTCTGCATCAGTCCTTCCAGTGAATATTCAGGACTGATTTCTTTAATATTGACTGGTTTGATCTCCTTGCAGTCCAAGGAACTCTCAAGAATCTTCTCCAACACCACAGTTCAAGAGCATCAATTCTTCAGTGTTTGGCTTTCTTTATGTTCCAGCTCACATCTATACATGACTACTGGGACAACCATAGCTTTGGCTATATGGATCTTTGTTTGCGAAGTGATGCCTCTGCTTTTGAATACACTGTCTAGCTTTGTCATAGCTTTTCTTCCAAGGAGCAAGTGTCTTAATTTTGTGGCTGAAGTCACTGTTCACGCTGATATTGGAGCCCAAGAAAATAAAGTCTGTCACTGTTTCCATTGTTTCCCTATCTATTTGCCATGAAGTGATGGGACCAGTTGCCATTATTTTAGTGTTTGAATGTTGAGTTTCGTGCCAGCTTTTTTGCTCTCCTTTTGCACCCTAATCAAGAGGTTCTTTAGTTCCTTTTTCCTTTCTGCCTTTAGAGTGGTGTCATCTGCAACTCTGAGGTTGTTGATATTTCTCCCAGCAATCTTGATTCTAGCTTGTGTTTCATCCAGCCTGCCATTTCCTATGATGTACTCTCCATACAGACTTCCCAGGTGGCGCTAGATGTAAAGAACCCACTTGCCAATGCAGGAAAGGTAAAGATACATGGGTTGCATCCCTAGGTTGGGAAGATCCCCTGGAGGAGGACAGGGCAACCCACTCCAGTATTCTTGCCTGGATAATTCCATGGACACAGGAGCCTGGTGGGCTAAAGTCCATAGGGTTGCAAAGAGTCAGACACAACTGAAGTGAATTAGCATGCATGCATTCTGCAAAGAAGTTTAAAAAAAAACAGGGTGATAATATGCAGCCTTGACGTACTCTTTTCTTTATTTTGAAAAACTCCATTGTCCTATGTTCGGTTCTGACTGTGGTTTCTTTACCTGCATATAGTTTTCTGAAGAGACAGGTAAGGTGGTCTGGTATTCCCATCACTTCAAGAATTTTCAGTTTGTTTTGATCCACACAAAGAGTTTAGCGTAGTCAATGAAGCAGTTGTTCTTCTGGAATTCCTTGTTTTTTCTATGGTCCAATGGATGTTGTTAATTTGATCTCTGCTGCCTCTGCCTTTTCTAAATCTAGCCTGTACATCTGGAAGTTCTCGGTTCATGTACTGCTGAAGCCTGGCTTGAAGGATTTTAAGCATTACCTTGCTAGCATGGGAAATGAGCGCCACCATACGGTAGTTTGAACTTCCTTTGGCATTGCCTTTCTTTGGTATTGAAATGAAAACTGACCTTTTCCAGTCCTGTGGCCACTTTTGAGTTTTCCAGACTTGCTGGCATATTGAATGCAGCACTTTAACAGCATCATCTTTTAGGATTTGAAATAGCTCAGCTGAAACTCCATCACCTCCACTAGATTTGTTCGAAGTAATGCTTCCTAAGGCCCCCTTGACTTCACACTCCAGGATGTCTGGCACTAGGTGAGTGACCACACCATAGTGGTTATCTGGGTCATGAAAATCTTTTCTGTATAGTTCTTCTGTGTATTCTTGTCACCTCTTCTTTACCTCTTCTGCTTCTGTTAGATCCTTGCCATTTCTGTCCTTTATTGTGCCCATCTTTCCATGAAATTTCCCTTGGTATCTCTAATTTTCTTGAAGAGGTCTCTAGTCTTTCCCATCCTACTGTTTCCTCTGTTTCTTTGCATAGTTCATTTAAGGCTTTCTTATCTCTTCTTACTATTCTCTGGAACACTGCATTCAGTTGGATATATCTTTCCCTTTCTCCTTTGCCCTTTGCTTTCCCTCAGCTGTTTCTAAAGCCTCCTCAGATAACCACTTTTTGCCTTCATACATTTCTTTTTCTTTGGAATGGTTTTCATCACTGCCTCTTGTACAACGTGATGAACTTCCATCTGTAGTTCTTCAGGCATTCTGTCTACCAGATCTAATCCCTTGAATCTATTAGTCAACTCCACTATAAAATCGTAAGGGATTTGATTTAGGTCATACTTGAATGGCGACTGAACTGAACTGAACTGAACTGAATGGCTAGTGATTTTCCCTACTTTCTTCAATTTAAGTCCGAATTTTGCAATAAGGGGCTCATGATCCGAGCCACAGCCAGCTCCTGGTCTTGTTTTTACTGACTGTACAGAGCTTCTTCATCTTCAGTTGCAAAGAACATAATCAATCTGATTTTGGCATGGACCATCTGGTGATATCCATGTGTAGAATTATCTCTTGTGTTGTTGGAAGAGGGTATTTGCTATAACCAGTGTGTTTCCTTGATAAAGCTATCAGCCTTTGCTCTGTTTCATTTTGTACTCCAAGGCCAAACTTGCCTGTTACTCCAGCTATCTCTTGAATTTCAACTTTTGCCTTTCAATCTCCTATGAAAAAAAGGACACTTTTTATTGGTGTTAGTTCTATAATGTGTTGCAAGTCTTCATAGAACTATTCAACTTCAGCTTCTTCAGCATTAGTGGTTGGGGCCTAGACTTGGATTACTGTGATGTTGAATGGTTTGCCTTGGAAACGAACTGAGATCATTGTCATTTTTGAGATTACACACAAGGACTGCATTTCAAACTCTTTTGTTGACTATGAAGACCTCTTCATTTCTCCTAAGGGATTCTTGCCCACAGTAGTAGATATAATGGTCATCTGAATTAGGTATTCAGTAAATTTCCTTTTATTGGTAGATATTCAGCTACTAAAAATTACTTACATTTGGAAAATCGTTTCCATAGATGTTTTTCTAGAAAGTGGAATTTTGTTTGGCATTTGATTTCTGTTTAAATGCTGATGAGTTTTTATTCTCACAAATATGGAGAAAACCAGATAAATATAAGGATCTAATTTTAGAATGCTCAATATGAAACAAAGCCCACAAGATATAAAACAACATGTATCAATGGGGTTCCTTCTGTACATTTATTGAATTGCAATCTTAATGCTTGCCTTTGTTTTGTTAAAAAAAAATATCTTAATAAGATCCTCTTAAATAACTAAAGGGAAAAACACCAGCTAGCCTTGGGGTGGGGGTGGAGTGAGCCCAATGAGTTTTCTATGGTGCACCCTTTGAAAAAAGCCTATGCTTGGCCAAATCGTCCCAAAGAAAGGCAATGCCAAAGGAAGTTCAAACTACCACACAATTGCAACCATCACACATGCTAGCAAAGTAATGCTCAAAATTCTCCAAGCTAGGCTTCAACAGTAAGTGAGCTGAGAACTTCCAGATATTCAAGCTGGATTTAGAAAAGGCGGTGGAACCAAGGATCAAATTGCCAACATCCGTTGGATCATAGAAAAGGCAAGAGAATGCCAGAAAAACATATACTTTTGCTTCATTGACTATGCTAAAGACTGTGTGGATCATAACAAACTGTGGAAAATTCATAAAGAGATGGGAATACCAGACCACCTAACCTGGCTCCTGAGAAATCTGTACGCAGGTCAAGAAGTAACAGTTAGAACTGGACGTTGAACAATGTACAAATTGGGTAGGAATACGTCAAGGCTGTATATTGTCACCCTGCTTATATAACTTATATGTGGAGTACATCATGTGAAATGCCAGGCTGGATGAAGCACAAGCTGGAATTAAGATTGTTGGAAGAAATGTCAATGTCTCAAATAGGCAGATGGCACCACCCTTAAGGCAGAAAGCAAAGAGGAACTAAAGAGCCTCTTGTGAAAGAGGAGAGTGAAAAAGCTGGCTTAAAGCTCAACATTCAGAAAATGAAGATCATGCCATCCAGTCCCATCTCTTCATGGCAATTAGTTGGGGAAACAATGGAAACAGTGAGAAACTATTTTCTTGGGCTCCAAAATCACCGCAGATGGTGATTGCAGCCATGAAATTAAAAAACATTTTCTCCTTGGTAGAAAACCTATGACCAACCTAGACAGCATATTCAAAAGCAGAGACATTACTTTGCCAACAAAAGTCCATCTAGTCAAGGCTATGGTTTTTCCAGTAGTCATGTATGGATGTGAGAGTTGGACCATGAAGAAAGCTGAGCACTGAAGAACTGATGCATTTGAACTGTGGTGTTAGAGAAGACTCTTGAGAGTCCCTTGGACTGCAAGGAGATTAAACCAGTCAATCCTAAAGGAAATCAGTCCTAAATGTTCATTGGAAGGACTAATGCTGAAGCTGAATCTCCAATGCTTTTGTCACCTGATGTGAAGAACTGACTGTTTAGAGAAGACTCTGATGCTGGGAAAGACGAAGGCAAGAGAAGGGGATGATAGAGGATGAGATGGTTGGATGGCATCACTGACTGGATGGACATGACTTTGAGCAAGATCCTGGAGTTGGTGATGGACAGGGAAGCCTGGCACGCTGCAGTCCATGGGGTGGCAAAGAGTTGGACATGACTGAGTGACTGAACTGAACTCAATTGAACTGCCCACATCAAGTCACAGATGGAGGACATTTGGTTTCTGCTATTATTTTTTCTCATTGAAAATTTGTCAAGGTTTATTATATGTTGTGGAATGGTTTTTTGTGTGTGCTCAGTCATGTCCGACTCTTTGCCACCCTATGGACTATAGCCCGCCAGGCCCCTCTGTCCATGGGATTTCCCAGATAAGAATACTGGAGTGGGTTGCCATTTCCTCCTCCAGGGGATCTTCTCAACCCAGAGATCAAACCTGTGCTTCCCGCGTCTCCTGCGAGTCTCCTGGATTGCAGGTAGATTATCTACAGCTGAGCCCCTGGAAAGCCATGTGGAACAGTTACATGTGGGAAAATAGCACAAGCACTGTGGCGGGTCCTGGGACTTTTGGATGAGTGTTAATGATCTGTAGAAGTAGGAAGGCTGCTGGTGAGAATGTGATAGCCAAGAGACACCCAAGGAATGGTGATAAAGAACACAGCTTCCCAGAGATATGATTTTGTATGATAATCCTTCAGTTCAGTTCACTTCAGTCGCTCAGTCGTGTCCGACTCTTTGCAACCCCATGAACTGCAGCACGCCAGGCCTCCCTGTCCATCACCAGCTCCTGGAGTTCACCCAAACCCATGTCCATTGAGTCGGCGATGCCATCCAACCATCTCATCTTCTGTCATCCCCTTCTCCTGCCCCCAATCTTTCCCAGCATCAGGGTCTTTTCAAATGAGTCAGCTCTTCGCATCAGGTGGCCAAAGTATTGGAGTTTCAGCTTCAACATCAGTCCTTCCAATGAACATTCAGGACTGATCTCCTTTAGGATGGACTGGTTGGATCTCTTTGCAGTCCAAGGGACTCTCAAGAGTCTTCTCCAACACCACAGTTCAAAAGCATCAGTTCTTCAGTGCTCAGCTTTCTTTATGGTCCAACTCTCACATCCATACATGACTACTGGAAAAACCATAGCCTTGACTAGATGGACTTTTGTTGGCAAAGTAATGTCTCTGCTTTTGAATATGCTGTCTAGGTTGGTCAAAACTTTCCTTCCAAGGAGTAAGTGTCTTTTAATTTCATGGCTGCAATCACCATCTGCAGTGATTTTAGAGCCAAAAAAGTAAAATCAGCCACTATTTCCATAGTTTGCATTAAATTTGCCAGGCTCCACAGTTGAACTTTTCAAGCTCAAGATCTACCTCCCCCAGGCTCAAAGACCTTCACCTTCCTCAGACATCCTCCATATCTTCAAACCAAGTGATACATTTAATACTTTCATTCGTTAAACTTATTTTAGTTCATTTCTTCTCTTCACAATTCTTTCCTGAGTTCCCCAAGAGAAAGGACTATAGCTGATTCAGTTCTCTATACCCAGTGGCCAGATCTATGATGTGCACACAGAAGGAGCTTAATAAATATTTGTTGATGAGTGGACATAAGATTAATTTTCTGTTTAAAGCCTGTGTTTGAGTATTGTTGAACATGTTTTTATCAGTGAAAGGAAACTGTAGCTAAGGTAATTTGTGAGCTGAAGCCATTGTTACCTCTGTTGCTAAGGGAAGTCAGTTACCCTGGGATACTAATTAACTGCAGCTATTGTGGAAATTAAGCCAGCAGCCCCCAGCAGGTTCAGAAAGCTGATGAGAGGAGGGAAGCTTGACAGTGTCAAGAAAGTATCCCTTCTGTTTTCAGGAAAAGAGACTAAGGGAGGGGGTAGCTTGCACACTTTCAGCACCGTCACACCTCTGTGAAGCTTATTTCTCTTCCTTAGTGGGCAAAGAGTTTGTTCCCTATAATTAGTTCAAATAGTGGAGGCAAGATGAATAGACAGCCTGTGGCTGAGATCAACAGTTTGGTTTTTGCTAACCACTGAGGGGTAGGCATCTGGGGTGGGAGACTTTGAAATAAAAGCAGCTCCAAGCCTGAATAAAAAGTACCTGTTAGAAGAGACTTTTGACTCTAAAATATGATGCCAGTTGAGCTGATGAAGGGAAAGCAAGAAATCCATAAGAAATTTAAGAGAATTATCTACTCTGCTGTCTAAATTGGAGTTCAACAGTTTTAATAAAGAGATTTATTTATTTATAATTTTAGGAAACATCTCAACAACATACCCAGGGCTCACATTTTGGGCCTTGGTCTCAAGTTGCTGTAACAGACTAGTTCCATCTAGTGATAATGTACCTAAATTGCAGTTTGTTTTTCTGAGAAAATGAAAACATGGCCTTTACAAGTGGCCGCTGCAGCACCGAAGTCATGAAATTATTCAACAGCTGAGCACTGGCTTCATGAGAGGCCCTGGGCTAGGGATAGTGACACGTGTCTGAGGAAGGGAGAGTGAGTGTTTTGCACATTGGTTAAGTGAGACCATAATAAAACTTTAGATTAACAGCAGGAGGTGGAAGCATCAGACCCCCAACAGGCATATAAAATAATATTTAGAGACCACAGCAGTTGAGATTAACTCTTTTCCTACTGACTCATGCTGTTAATGATCTATACAAAAGCTCTGCTAAATGAGAGAGCCACAAGAAGGTAAGAGAAAAAAAATTCCAGGAGGGATTCTGACCAGAAGGATAGAATGAAATCCAGCAACAAACATGGTGCCCTTCCTTTTAATGAAGTAAATTTGATAGTTTTCCAATTTCACCAGAGTGACACAGAGGTTTACTTAATGCCAGACTCACATAGCCAAATGCATGCTGGGTTAAACACCTTCCACTCGGAGCATCCAAAACACAGTGGGCCAAGGTACAGGTCTGGCAGTCCCCAACCAGGGCTATTCTGTTCTAGGAATTAGTAGAGAAAGAAGTGAAAGTTGCTCAGTCGTGTCTGACTCTTTGCAACCTCATGGACTATACAGTCTATAGAATTCTCCAGGCCAGAATACTGGAGCGGGTTTCCATTCCCTTCTCCAGGGGATCTTCCCAACCCAGGGGTCAAACCCAGGTCTCCCACATTGCAGGTGGATTCTTTACCAGCTGAGCCATCAGGGAAGCCTTAATAGAGAAACCACACCCTTTAATCCCAGGGACGTGGAAATAACCAGTGTGGATCAAGCCTTCTATATTTCAGAGACAGGTGAGTTTCAGATCTCATCCTGAGGGCAGGGTTTACCAAGCTCACCAGACTGCAAGTGTAGGCTTTGGGCAGCTACACCCAGATCTAGGGACCTAGACCTTGACAACATTCTCCAGACTTCACAAACCTTTTCTTCTCTCATGTGTAGATATAGCTCCATTGGAGGCGAAGATGTTTACCCACCCAGTATCCTCCAACCCACCACATCATTCTCCTTTGGGTCACAGCCTCCTGCTCATGCCTAGACTCCATGTCCAAGTCATCTCTGGAACAGCCAGTGAGCACTTTCTGATGTGTCCCAAGAATTTGGTCATTCTATAAAACCCAAGCTCCTAATGAGTACAGATTTCGAAGTGGGTCTTCCAGGTTCCTCCTAGGTTACAGAGAGAAGAGTGGAGAGCAGTAAGGTTCTGGAATCTCAATAAAAATCGCTCCATTTTGTTCTGATTTTGGCAGATTAGCAGACAGACAAGACCCTGAACACGATTTTGCCCTAGCACTTCCAGTTCTACCTCATTTAAGAATTTTTTCTGGTTTCGTCAGCTTTCATTGATATTCTGTGCCTTCTGAATTCCTGTAATATAAAATCAAGGACTGTAAGCTTCTAAAAGACTCCAGAAATCAATCAGTAAATGGTTGCCTGGAACAGAAATCCCCTTCATAGGACCCCAACACATTTCATCTGATAACTACCTGACTACCACACCTTTCATACAATATAGAACCTTCCATCTTACCAGGCAATTATTCCAATCTCAGTCACTTCTGTTAATACCCTAGTAGCCCAAAAGATCTCTTCTATCCCACTGTTCTCAAATTCTTCCATGTTATAGCCTGAACCCACTGTAGGGGGATTAGTAACATTTAGACAAGAACGACTTAAAACATTTTCAAACATTTCTGGTTTTTTTCCAGATTTTATTTTATTTTACTTTACAATATTGTATTGGTTTTGCCATACATCAACATGAATCCACCACGGGTGTACACGTGTTCCCAATCCTGAACCCCCCTCCCACCTCCCTCCCCATACCATCCCTCTGGGTCATCCCAGTGCACCAGCCCCAAGCATCCTGTATATTGCATTTCTGTTTGAAAAGTATCTTAATTTGAAAGTGATGCTGTCTCTTACAAAAAACAGTTTGTAGGAATTCTTTTGCTAAAGCAGTTTGTAGTCATTCCCCAGGTACGTGTCTTCTGTTAAGGCAATGATCTCAGAATCCTTGCTACAAAAGCCCAAACAAAATGCTAAATCCCTTCAAGCACCTCTAGACAGGCAGATATATTTGGTGGTCAGCTGCAGAGCGCAGCTTGAAAACTAAAGTCAATCTGCTTTAGCCTCTGTGGTTTAGCAGCATTTTCCTAAATTGCTCTTCTCTGTTGCTAGTTGTCATAAGGCACCTTCTGTTGAAAGGGAAATTTGTGCATGTAAACCCCAAGAAACACAGATCCTAGCACAGATACCTGGAATCATAAATTCACATCAAAGCAGGGAACAGAAAGGAGAAAACCTGGTAGATGGAAAGAATTCCCCCTTTTACCTTGCAAAAGTCATCAGGCAGGAACTTGACTTAAGCCGGTACAAAATGATGATTTATTTGTCAGGATTGAAGTGAAAACCCCCGAGAGCCAGAGGCGATTCGTTAGGGAGAGTAAAGGGATGGTGAATGCCATGTTGCTTAACTCCAGGGGGCACCACTGAACAAGTGGAGGGCTATGGAGAAGGCTCCCAAGAATGGTGCCCTGGTAGCAAATGAAACCTATGGCTTAGAGGATGTCTAGCAAACAAGTTGAAACCAGAGTAGGGTAGCAAGTGGCTCTGGATAATAAAATCAGTTAGCATTGAGAGTGTAGGTGTCTGTATGGGGCTCCAGCTCTGCAGGAGTCTAGGGAAATAAATCCAGCAGAGCACAGAAAAAACCAGCCTAGTTCCAGATACTGATACATTGCTAGGGAAGGTGGTGGTATGAAATAATGAAGGGTCAACATGAGAACTTGGAGCACCAGGCTGTGAGTCTGACTTATAAGAGGGAAGACTGGAGAGTAAAGCAAGCCTGGAAATTGCTGCTAGGGTTTCTGGTAGAAGTAGCAGCAGTTCAGAAAAGAGTGAAGCAGAGTTTACAGTTGGTGAATTTATTTGCCTCCACTAGAGCAGTTAGGAACTTGTCCGGCTAACCCTAACTGCGTTCCTCAAAATCCTGTTGGGCTTCACACAAACAAATTAGAAAACCTGGACCTTTTTTGAATGTTTTAATTTCTACTGTGTATTTTATTTTTTTATTGAAGTATAGTTACTTTATACTGCTGTATCAGTTTCTACTGTACAGCAAACTGAATCAGATATATATAGATAGATAGATAGATAGATAGATATCCCCTCTCTTTTGTGTTTCCTTCCCATTTAGGTCACCACAGAGCACCAAGTAGAGTTCCTGTGCTATACAGGTTCTCATTAGTTATCTATTATATACACAGTACTGTATATATGTCAATCTCAATCTCTCAGTCATCCCCATCCCCCTTCCCGCATGATATCCATGCATTTGTTCTCAACATCTGTGTCTCTATTTCTGCTTTGCAGATAAGATCATCTTCACTATTTTTCTAGATTACGTGTGTGTGTGTGTGTGTGTGAGTCGCTCAGTGTCCGACTCTTTGCAACCCCATGAACTGTAGCCCGCCAGGCTTCTCTGTCTGGGATTCTCCAGGCAAGAATACTGGAGTGGGTTGCCATGCCCTTCTCCATCTAGATTCTATATATATGTTTTAATATATGATATTTGTTTTTCTCCCTCTGACTTCACTCAGCATGACAGTCTCTAAGTCCCTACACATCTCTGCAAATGGCATAATTTCATTCCATTTTAGGGCTGAGTAATATTCCATTGTATACACGTACAACATCTTCTTTATCCATTCTACTGTTGGTGAACATTTAGGTTGCTTCCATGCCTTGACTATTGTAAATAGTGCTGCAATGAACATTGGGGTGCATGTGACTTTTCAAATTAATTTTTGTCTTTTCCAGATATATTCCCAGGAATGGAATTGCTTGGTCATATGGTAGCTCTATTTTAGTTTTGGAAGGAACCTCCATACTATTTTCCATCGCAGCTGTACCAATTTACATTCGCATGAACAGTGTAAAAGGGTTCCCTTTTCTCCACACACTCTCCAGCATTTATTATTCGTAGATTTTTGATGATGGACATTTTGACTGCTGTGAGGTGATACCTCATTATAGTTTTGATTTTCATTTCTCTAATAATTAGTGTTGTTGAGCATGTTTTCATGTGTTTCTTGGCCATCTATACGTCTTCCTTAGAGAAATGTCTATTTAGATCTTCTGCTCATTTTTTATTGGGATATATATATATATTTAATATTGAGCCCATTAGCTGTTTCTATATTTTGGAGATAGATCCCTTGCCAGTTGCTTCATTTGCAAATATTTTCTTCCATTCTAAGGGTTGTCTTTGGTATTGTTTATGGTTTCTTTTGCTATGCAAAAGCCTTTAAGTTTAATTAGGTCCCATTTGTTTGTTTTCATTAACTCTAGAAGGTGGATCAAAAACTTCTTGCT
Organism: Budorcas taxicolor; assembly: GCF_023091745.1. Lineage (NCBI taxonomy): Eukaryota > Metazoa > Chordata > Mammalia > Artiodactyla > Bovidae > Budorcas > Budorcas taxicolor. The sequence goes on from NC_068935.1 coordinate 39,773,777, forward strand.
GAGATTTATGTCCAAAACTTCCTCTAAAGTTTTATAGTGTCTGGTCTTACATTTAGGGCTTTAATCTATTTTGAAGTTTATTTTTGTCTATGGTGTGTTCTAATTTCATTCTTTTACATGTAGCTGTCTAGTTTTCCCACCACCACTTACTGAAGAGGCTGTCTTTACCCACTGTATATTCTTGCCTCCTTTGTCATAGATCATATGACCATAGGTGTGTAGGTTTATCTGTGGGCTTTCTACCTGTTCCACTAATGTAAATTTCTGTTTTTGTGTCCGTACCATACTGTCTTGATTTCTGTAGCTATCTAGTATAGTCTGACGTCAAGGAATCTTATTCCTCTGGCTCTGTTTTTCTTTCTCAAGATTGCTTTTGCTATTCAGAGTCTTTTGTGTTTCCATACAAATTGTAAAAGAATTTTGTTCTATTTTTGTGAAAAATGCCGCTGGTAATTTGATAAGGACTGCCTTGAATCTGTAGATTGCTTTGGGTAATACAGTCATTTTCACAATATGTGCAAAGCAGAAATAGAGACACAGACATAGAGAACAAATATATGGATACCAAGGAGGGGGAGGGGACTGTGAGGAACCGGTAGATTGGGATTGACACATATACACTATATTATGTATAAAATAGATAACTAATGAGAAAATAGTGTATGTAGCACAGGGGACTCTACATCATGCACTATGGTAACCTGAATGGGAAGGAAGTCCAAAAGAGAGGGGATACATATACGCACGGCTGATTCATTTTGCTCTAAAATAGGAGTTAACACAACATTGTAAAGCAACTATATTCCAAAGAAAATTAATTTAAAAAGCAACAAAAAATAAAATAATGGATTTAGATGCTCTCCTTTCCTTCATCAAATAATCTGTTGTCGATGCCTTAATTTTCAAATAAAGTGAAACAAACCTTTAAAAAAACAGATATAACAATATTTTTATAAAATTTAATGACAATGCCTGACAAATAAAAACAAACTATTAATAAAACAGGAAAAATGAACAAAAAAAATAATGAAATGAGAACAAGAAAATAATTGGCATATTGCTAAACAGTACAGAGATACTATTTGTCAGAAATAAGGCAAAGATGCCACTATCATCTCTATTACTTAACATTTGTTGAGAACTTTCTAATGCATATACAAAAGGGTGGAAAGAAAGAGGCATCAACATTAAAAGGAGGAGTTAATTCTTTAATTTTTCACAGATGCTATGACTCATATACATTAAATTAACAACACAAATACATATAAATTATTAAAAACAGTAAGAGCATCCTTCTTCCTTTTCTTTTCCCTTCTCTTGGAGATGGTGGTGTGATGGAGTTTTTTTTAATTAATTAATTTTTAAAATTTTTAATTGCAGGCTAATTACTTTACAATATTGTGGTGGTTTTTACCATACATTCACATGAATCAGCCATGTGTGTACATGAGTTCCCCATCCTGACCCTCGCTCCCACCTCCCTCCCCATCTCATCCCTCAGGGTCATCCCAGTGCACCAGCCCTGAGCACCCTGCCTCATGCATTGAACCTGGATTGGCAATCTATTTCACATATGATAATATACATATTTCATTGCTATTCTCTCAAATCATCCCACTCTTGCCTTCTCCCACAGGGTCCAAAAGACTGTTCTTTATATCTGTGTCTCTTTTGCTGTCTCGCACATAGGGTCATCATTACCATCTTTCTAAATTCCATATACATGTGTTAATATACTGTATTGGTGTTTTTCTTTCTGACTTACTTAGCTCTGTATAATAGGCTCCAGTTTCATCCACCTCATTAGAACTGATTCAAATACATTCTTTTTAATAGCTGAATAATATTCCATTGTGTATATGTACCACAGCTTTCTTATCCATTCATCTGCTGATGGACATCTAGGTTGCTTCCATGTCCTGGCTATTGTAAGCAGTGCTGCGATGAACATTGGGGTACATGTGTCTCTTTCAATTCTGGTTTCCTTGGTGTGTATGCCCAGCAGTGGTATTGCTGTGTTGTATGGCAGTTCTATTTCCAGCTTTTAAAGGAATCTCCACACTGTTCTCCATAGTGGCTGTACTAGGTTACATTCCCACCAACAGTGTAAGAGGGTTCCTTTTTCTATAATGGAGATTCAGAAGGTGACAAGGCTGAGGAGCCAGTGGGCTGAGGAAATGGCAATGGGTCTATGGGCTGAGGAAGTCACTAAACAGAAAATTGATTATATATAAGAATATTGAGCATATCAGTAAATATATTGAGAATCATGAGAGCTAGATATCTCACTATCAGAGAATTTACAAACACATAGATTTACAAACATGGAAAGGGGAGGGCTAGAAAGAATTCTAGGATGTTGGATTTGAATTGGAAATATTGATGTGTATTCATCACACACACACACATAGAAAAATAGATATGAATGTATGTGGGGTGTGAGTGTGTTGTGTACACATATAAACACATATATACAAAATATTTACTAGTTCTGTCTACCAGAGGGCACTGAATGCACAGATCTTGGTTTATAAATATCACTCTCTTCTAAAAGGAACCAAAACTCCTTGGAAAATGACTGATTATGGGACCAGAATAGGAAAACTACAAGATGATCCTGGAACATCTAATTTTATCTGACAGAAAAGAAGGCAATCAAAGAATGAAGGAGGTGTGTCAAAAGGGCAATGAAGCAAGCCTGAAAGGATGCCCACTAGCCAAATATAGGATAATCTGAGTATCAAAATAAGTAATGATAAGGATTACAACCAAATATTTTAAGTATAGGATTCCAGAAGTTCATATGAATACAAAAGATTAATGAATTTTTTTAAAAGAGGTGAAATAAAAGTTTTTTTTTTTAGAGTAGAATGTAAGTTAATGAATGTAAAAGGAATAATATAAAGAGAAAACCATCATTTGAGAATTACCATAGTAGTGGTTAAGTTAGGCAGAAATCATCAAGGCATGTTAGTGGGTGATTGAAGAACAGGGTAGTGGAATAGACGAAACACAAGCTGGAATCAAGATTGCCGGGAGAAATATCAATAACCTCAGATATGCAGATGACACCACCCTTATGGCAGAAAGTGAAGAAGAACTAAAGAGCCTCTTGATGAAAGTGAAAGAGGAGAGTGAAAAACTTGGCTTAAAGCTCAACATTCAGAAAACGAAGATCATGGCATCTGGTCCCATCACTTCATGGGAAATAGATGGGGAAACAGTGGAAACAATGTCAGACTTTATTTTTATGGGCTCCAAAATCACTGCACATGGTGACTGCTGCCATGAAATTAAAAGATGCTTACTCCTTGGGAGGAAAGTTATGACCAACCTTGACAGCATATTGAAAAGCAGAGACATTACTTTATCAACAAAGGTCCATCTAGTCAAGGCTATGGTGTTTCCAGTGGTCATGTATGGATGTGAGAGTTGGACTGTGAAGAAAGCTGAGTGCCGAAGAATTGATGCTTTTGAACTGTGGTGTTGGCGAAAACTCTTGAGAGTCCCTTGGACTGCAAGGAGATCAAACCAATCAATCCTAAAGGAAACCAACCCTGAATATTCACTGGAAGGACTGATGCTGAAGCTGAAGCTCCAATACTTTGGCCACATGAGGCAAAGAGCCAACTCATTGGAAAAGATCCTGATGCTGGGAAGGATTGAAGGCAGGAGGAGAAGGGGATGACAGAGGATGAGATGGTTGGATGGCATCACTGACTCAATGGACATGAGTTTGAGCAAGCTCTGGGAGATGGTTAAGGACAGGGAAGCTTGGTGTGCTACAGTCTGTGGGGTCACAAAGAGTGGAACACAACTGAGAAACTGAACACCAACCAATTGTCAAATAAATCCAGGTAGAAGGATATCATATAAAATGGAAGACATGTATTTATTAAACTTTAAGGTCATGAAAATAAGAAAAGATCAAGAAAATGTTCTATAGTGTGGGAAAGTATTTAAAAAATGAAGATTAAAAGTAAAATGTGTTCCTGGATTGGATCTTGGACCAGAAAATAAAAAGAGACATTGTTGTACACTTGGCACAATTTGAATAGAATCTGTAGGTTGTATCCTAGCACTGTATCAATGTTAGTTTGTTGATGTTTCCATTTGTGACTATGAGAGACAACATCCTTGCTTTTGAGAGTACACTCAGTTGAACTGAGTACACTCTGTATTCAGTTGAGTGTACTCAGTGGAGTACACACATTTCAATTGAATACACTCAATTGAAATACTGAAGTATTTTGGAATGATCGGGCATATACATGAACTTTGCTCTCAAACCAACTGCTTTATAAAAAAAAGAGTAATGATTGTGTGTGTGTCCATGTGTACGTGTGTCTATAGAGAAAGGGAGAAATAGAGTGAATATGCTAAAATATTAACAATAGGGTAATATGGATGAAGGGAATACAGGAGCTCTTTGAAGGCTGAAATACTTCACAAAATACTGAATCACCATGCTGTACACCTGTATTACATTATAATACATTATAAATCAACTATACCTCAATTATTTAAAAAATGACAAAATTAAATCTACCAAACAACATTGTAATTTAGACCTAAGAAGGTCATTACAATAAATATCCTTTAGGATAGAAAAAAATAGGAACTATAAATAATGTTAAATCACCTTTTCTATAGCAGAGAAAGTATTATCAAGCATTCTGTTTTAAGATATATAATGCCATTCAAAAGTAATCAAAATGCATAGTTTATTTACTTAAAAATAAACATATTTTATTCTTTAAAAAATAAGAGAGATAAAATGACATATAACACAAAAATAAAAATTAAAAATGCAAGTGTTCAAATATAAACACATTTTTTAATGTCATGAAAACATAACATTTACAACTACAATTATAAGAGCAAACAAACAAAAAAGAATCTAGAAATAGACCTAACTAGAAATGTATAGGGAGTAGATAAAGAAAACATAAAACATTATGTTGGGTCATAAAAGTTAATGAATGGGATGACATCAGTCAGCCAGTCAGTTCAGTCGCTCAGTCGTGTCCGACTTTGCAACCCTGTGAATCGCAGCACGCCAGGTCTCCCTGTCCATGAACAACTCCTGGAGTTTACCAAAACTCATGTCCATCGAGTCGGTGATGCCAACCAGCCATCTCATCTTCTGTCATCCCCTTTTCCTCCTGCCACCAATCCCTCCCAGCATCAGGGTCTTTTCTAATGAGTCAGCTCTTTGCATGAGGTGGCCGAAGTACTGGAGTTTCAGCTTCAGCATCATTCCCTCCAAAGAAATTCCAGGGCTGATCTCCTTTAGAATGGACTGGTTGGATCTCCTTGCAGTCCAAGGGACTCTCAAGAGTCTACTCCAACACCACAGTTCAGAAGCATCAATTCCTCAGCGCTCAGCTTTCTTCGCAGTCCAACTCTCACATCCATACATAACCACTGGAAAAACCATAGCCTTGACTAGATGGACCTTTGTTGGCAAAGTAATGTCTCTGCTTTTGAATATGCTGTCTGGGTTGGTCATAACTTTTCTTCCAAGGAGTTAAGTGTCTTTTAATTTCATGGCTGCAATCACCATGTGCAGTGATTTTGGAGCCCATAAAAATAAAGTCTGACATTGTTTCCACTGTTTCCCCATCTATTTCCCATGAAGTGATGGGACCAGATGCCATGATCTTCGTTTTCTGAATGTTGAGCTTTAAGCCAAGTTTTTCACTCTCCTCTTTCACTTTCATCAAGAGGCTCTTTAGTTCTTCTTCACTTTCTGCCATAAGGGTGGTGTCATCTGCATATCTGAGGTTATTGATATTTCTCCCAGCAATCTTGATTCCAGCTTGTGCTTCCTCCAGCCCAGTGTTTCTCATGATGTACTCTGCATATAAGTTGAATAAGCAGGGTGACAGTATACAGCCTTGAGGTACTCCTTTTCCTATTTGGAACCAGTCTGTTGTTCCATGTCCACTTCTAACTGTTGCTTCCTGACCTGGATGCAGATTTCTCAAGAGGCAGGTCAGATCATCTGGTATTCCCATCTCTTTCAGAATTTTCCACAGTTTATTGTGATCCACACAGTCAAAGGCTTTGGCATAGTCAATAAAGCAGAAATAGACGTTTTTCTGGAACTCTCTTGCTTTTTCGATGTTCCAGCGGATGTTGGCAATTTGATCTCTGGTTCCTCTGCCTTTTCTAAAACCAGCTTGAACATCAGGGAGTTCACGGTTCATGTATTGCTGAAGCCTGGCTTGGAGAATTTTGAGCATTACTTTACTAGCATGTGAGATGAGTACAATTGTGTGGTAGTTTGAGCATTCTTTGGCAGTGCCTTTCTTTGGGATTGGAATGAAAACTGACCTTTTCCAGTCCTGTGGCCACTGCTGAGTTTTCCAAATTTGCTGGAATACTGAGTACAGCACTTTCATAGCATCATCTTTCAGGATTTGAAAGAGCTCAACTGGAATTCCATCACCTCTACTAGCTTTGTTCGTAGTAATGCTTTCTAAGGCCCACTTGACTTCACTTTCCAGGATGTCTGGCTCTAGGTGAGTGATCATACCATCGTGATTATCTTGGTCTTGAAGATCTTTTTTGTACAGTTCTTCTGTGTATTCTTGCCACCTCTTCTTCGTATCTTCTGCTTCTGTTAGGTCCATACCATTTTTGTCCTTCCCATCTTTGCATGAAATGTTCCCTTGGTATCTCTAATTTTCTTGAAGAGATCTCTAGTCTTTCCCATTCTGTTGTTTTCCTCTATTTCTTTGCATTGATCGCTGAGGAAGGCTTTCTTATTTCTTCTTGCTATTCTTTGGTACTCTGCATTCAGATGCTTATATCTTTCCTTTTCTCCTTTGCCTTTCACCTCTCTTCTTTTCACAGCTATTTGTAAGGCCTCCCCAGACAGCCATTTTGCTTTTTTGCATTTCTTTTCCATGGGGATGGTCTTGATCCCTGTCTCCTGTACCATGTCACGAACCTCATTCCATAGTTCATCAGGCACTCTATCTATCAGATCTAGGCCCTTAAATCTATTTCTCACTTCCACTGTATAATCATACGGGATTTGATTTAGATCATACCTGAATGGTCTAGCGGTTTTCCCTACTTTCTTCAATTTAAGTCTGAATTTGGCAATAAGGAGTTCATGATCTGAGCCACAGTCAGCTCCCAGTCTTGTTTTTGCTGACTGTATAGAGCTTCTCCATCTTTGGCTGCAAAGAATATAATCAATCTGATTTCGGTGTTGACCATCTGGTGATGTCCATGTGTAGTGTCTTCTCTTGTGTTGTTGGAAGAGGGTGTTTGCTATGACCAGTGCATTTTCTTGGCAAAGCTCTATTAGTCTTTGTCCTGCTTCATTCCATATTCCAAGGCTAAATTTGCCTATTAGTCCAGGTGTTTCTTGACTTCCTTACTTTTGCATTCCAGCCCCCTATAATGAAGAGGACATCTTTTTTGGGTGTTAGTTCTAAAAGGTCCTGTCGATCTTCATAGAACCATTCAACTTCAGCTTCTTCAGCGTTACTGGTTGTGGCATAGACTTGGATAACTGTAATATTGAATAGTTTGCCTTGTAAATGAACAGAGATCATTCTGTCATTTTTGAGACTGCATCCAAGTACTGCATTTTGGACTCTTTTGTTGACATATTTCACCTTAAATTCATCTATACTGTTAACAGGATCCTTTTGATACACCTACTGATACACCGACAGGAATTTTTAAACTTTATTTTTTAGAGCAGTTTTAAGTTTGTGACATTTACAACAGTGGGAGGTAGTACAGAAGTTTTCCACATGCCCCTTGCCTCCACATATACATACCCAACATTATCAACATCAGTCACCAGAATGATATGTTTTTTAAAACCAAAGATGAACTCATATTAGCACATCATTATCAGCCAAAACTCATAGTTTACTTTAGAGTTCACTCTTGCTGTTGTACATTCTCTGAATTTGGACAAATGCATAGTGGCATATATCCATCAATAAAGGAATTTAAAAAAATTTTTAAGTTAATCAAGCTTATTTTAAAATTATCTGGGGTAAATCATTTAAGCATAAAACAGGGCCTTTCTGCAAAAGAATAATGAAGTGGAATGGGCATACAATCTCTTATGCATTATAAAGTAAAGAGACCCAAATCATATTGGAATGTGGTATATTGAGAAGATGGCAATTAAATAGGAAAAAGTAGAGATGATGGTTTGATTAATGAATGGTCCTGAGACAAATGGATTTCCTACTAGGAAAAAAAAAAGATTTTGCTCCTGATCTCATGCCATATGCCAAAATAAATTTCAGATGGCTCAAAGATGCAAATTTAAAAATGAGGACAAAGTACTAGAAGAAAATATGTTAGTTCTTGTCTTTCATTTCAGAGTAGGGAAGAGCTCTCTAAGTATGACATGCACCAAGCAGTCATAAAAGAAAAGACAGATAAATTAACTATTCAAAACTTTATTAATTTCCACTTCTGGAAAAATAGAATCTATTTAATTTTTCCTATTTACCATGCTAAATACAGATTAAAACTTTGGATATTATATGTAAAATAACATTTAAAATATTGAGAGTGGAGAGAAAAAGACAGACAGGCCTGGAACCTCAGGACTCATAATCAAAATTACAATGGTATTTTTCTCAGAAATGGAACGAACAGTCCTGAAATTTGTATGGAACCACACATGACCCTGAATGGCCAAAGTGATCTTGAGAAAGAAAAATTTTCTCTCTGATTTCAAGTCATATTACAAAGTTATTGTAATGAAAGCAGTATGGTATTAGCATAAAAACAGACACATAAACCAATGGAACAGAATGGAAAGCCCAGAAATAAACCCACATATGGGTTTATATGGTCATTAATTTATAAAAAAAAAAAAAAAAAGCCAAGAAAAACAGCTGGGAAAGGACATTGTTTTCAATAAATGGTGTTTGGAAAATAGAACAGCCACATGCAAAATAATGAATCTGGACCATTATCTTACACAATATAAAAAAATTAACTCAAGATGTATTACATACTAGAATGTAAAACTTGAAATTATTACTTTTTTTGCTTAGTCCTTTTATTTATTTTTTATTTTATTTTTAAAAATATTTATTTTTTTAATTTTTTTAATTTTTTATTTTACTTTACAATACTGTGTTGGCTTTGCCACACATCAACATGAATCTGCCATGGGTGTATTAAACTCCAAGAGGAAAACATAGGTGGTAACCTTCTTGACATAGGTCTTGGAGATGAGTTTTTGAATCTAATACCAAAAGCAAAAATAATAAGTGCAACTACATCATACTAATGTTGAAAGCTCCTGCACAGGGAAGGAAAACCAGCAACAAAATGAAAAGACAACCTACTGAATAGCAGAAAATAATTGCAACACATATATCTGATAAGGGAATAATATCCCCAATGTGTAAAGAACTCATACAACTTAATAGTAAAAAATCTGATTAGAAATTGGACAGAAGGAGGTGGTCCCAAGATGGCAAAGGACTAGGACGGGGGAGACCACTTTCCCCCTCACAAATTCATCAAAAGATCATTTGAATGCTGAGCAACTTCCACAAAACAACTTCTGAATGCTGGCAGAGGACACCAGACACCCAGAAAGGCAGCCCATTCCTTTCAAAAGGAGATAGGACAAAATATAAAAGAGAAAAAGCAATACAAAGAGTTAGGGACGGAGACCCATCCTGGGGAGGAAGTTATGAAGGAGTAAAAGTTTCCAAACAGTAGGAAACCTTCTCACAGGCGGGTCTATGGGGAGTTTTGGAATCTCAGAGGGCAACATAACTAGGAGAGAAAAAACAAAAACAAAAACATAGAATACGCACCTAACCACAACTGCCAGCAGAGAAGTAGCCCAGATGCTTACGTCCACCACCAGCAAGTTATCCACCAGGGGGTTGGACGGGGAGACAAGGGCTGCATCATCAGTCCTTAGGGTAAGGACTGGGCCTGAATGTCCTGAGGACAATCTGAGGGAGCTAACGTGAAATAGCAACCCAAACTGTGGGATGGCCAGGGAGCAAAAAAAGAGAGAGAGAGAGAACTTTCCTGCGAAAGGCTTTAACACACAGCCTGGCCCACTCACAGAACAAAGGATTGAGCGAATACCAAAGGGGAGCTAGCCAGCTGCATACAGCCCCCTCCCCCCCCTACTGGAGGCAGAGAGGCAGGCAGGCACATGACAGACAGAGCCAGAAGGCAAGGGGCAATCTCAGCCCCAGAGACCATCTTCCACCAAACTGTGAGCAGGCTCCCAGTTGTCTTCCTGGGATCCTGGACAGTTGATATCTGCCAGAGAGTCGCAGCCTGAGATCAGCTCCCCAGAGGAGACACACAGCATACCTGAGATGGCGCTCTCTTGGCACACTGGGAAACTGAGCAGCCAGGACTAGGGAGGTGATTAAGATGCACGGCCCACCTGGGACAGTGTGCTCGCCAAGCACCAAGACACCTGCACTGCTCGGACCAGGGAAGGGCACAAAACGCTCGCCCAACCAAGTCTGTGCCCTTGTGCAGTACCCGAGAAACTGAATCTGAGCAGCTCAGACCTGGAAAGTGCACAAAATGCAGGGTCCACTTTGGATAGTGCCCATGCAGAGTACCATGGACCCTGAACAGTGTAGACTCGGAAAGCATGTGCCACCGTGAGCCGGGGCAAGCCCAGTGTGATCCATACACTGCGATCACTCACCACACATGCCAGTGATATTTGTTTTCAGTATTGCTTCCTCCCCACAACACAACTGAACAAGTGAGCCTAAATAAGTGACCACTTCGCCCCTTTGAGTCAGGGTGAAAATTAGACACTGAAGAGACTTGCAAACAAAGGAAGCCAAAATAAAAAAAGAAGAGAGAACTGCTCTGGAAGTGACAGGTGCAACAGCTTAAAACTCTATAGTTAACATTGACTAAGCATTGGAGAGGGCCTATAGACCTTGAGAACAAGTATAAGCTGGAACAAGGAACTATCTGAAACTGAACTGACCCCGCAATGTACACAACAGCTACAGAGAAACACCGAAATATATTTTTACTATTCAGTTCAGTTCAGTTCAGTCTCTCAGTCATGTCTGACTTTTTGCCACCCCATGAACTACAGCAGGCCAGGCTTCCCTGTCCATCACAAACTCCCGGAGTTCACTCAAACTCACATCCATGGAGTTGTGATGCCATCCAGCCATCTCATCCTCTGTCGTCCCCTTCTCCTCCTGCCCCCAATCCCTCCTAGCATCAGAGTCTTTTCAAATGAGTTAGTTCTTCGCATGAGGTGAACAAAGTACTAGAGTTTCAGCTTTAGCATCATTCCTTCCAAAGAACACCCAGGACTGATCTCCTTTAGAATGGACTGGTTGGATCTCCATGCAGTCCAAGGGACTCTCAAGAGTCTTCTCCAATACCACAGTTCAAAAGCATCAATTCTTCAGTGCTCAGCTTTCTTCACAGTCCATCTCTCACATCCATACATGACCACTGGAAAAGCCATAGCCTTGATGAGATGGACCTTTGTTGGCAAAGTAATATCTCTGCTTTTGAATATGCTGTCTAGATTGGTCATAACTTTCCTTCAAGGAGTAAGCATCTTTGGGCAATCATCATCTACAGTGATTTTGGAGCCCAAAAAAATAAAGTCTGACACTGTTTCCACTGTTTCCCCATCTATTTCCCATGAAGTGATGGGACCAGATGCCATGATCTTCGTTTTCTGAATGTTGAGCTGTAAGCCAACTTTTTCACTCTCCTCTTTCACTTTCATCAAGAGGCTCTATAGTTCCTCTTCACTTTCTGCCATAAGGGTGGTGTCATCTGCATCTCTGAGGTTATTGATATTTCTCCCAGCAATCTTGATTCCAGCTTGTGCTTCTTCCAGCCCAGCATTTCTCATGGTGTATTCTGAATATAAGTTAAATAAACAGGGTGACAATATACAGCCTTGAGGTACTCCTTTTCCTATTTGGAACCAGTCTGTTGTTCCATGTCCCGTTCTAACTGTTGCTTCCTGACCTGCAGATAGGTTTCTCAAGAGGCAGGTCAGGTGGTCTGGTATTCTCATCTCTTTCAGAATTTTCCAGTTTATTGTGATCCACACAGTCAAAGGCTTTGGCATAGTCAATAAAGCAGAAATAGACGTTTTTCTGGAACTCTCCTGCTTTTTTGATTGCAGCAGATGTTGGCAATTTGATCTCTGGTTCCTCTGCCTTTTCTAAAATAAGCTTGAAATCTGGAAGTTCACGGTTCACATACTGCTGAACCCTGGCTTGGAGAATTTTGAGCATTACTTTACTAGCATGTGAGATGAGTACAATTGTGTGGTAGTTTGAGCATTCTTTGGCATTGCCTTTCTTTGGGATTGGAATGAAAATTGACCTTTTCCAGTCCTGTGGCCACTGCTGAGTTTTCCAAATTTGAGTACAGCACATTCACAGCATCATTTTTTAGGATTTGAAATACCTCAACGGGAATTCCAACACCTCCACTAGCTTTGTTCGTAGTGATGCATTCTAAGGCCCACTTGACTTCACATTCCAGGATGTCTGGCTCTAGGTGAGTGATCACACCATCGTGATTATCTTGGTCGTGAAGATCTTTTTTGCACAGTTCTTCTGTGTATTCCTGCCACCTCTTCTTAATATCTTCTGCTTTTCTTAGGTCCATACCATTTCTGTCCTTTATTGAGCCCATCTTTGCATGAAAACTTCCCTTGGTATCTCTAATTTTCTTGAAGAGATCTCTAGTCTTTCCCATTCTGTTGTTTTCCTCTATTTCTTTGCATTGATCGCTGAGGCAGGCTTTCTTATTTCTTCTTGCTATTCTTTGGAACTCTGCATTCAGATGCTTATATCTTTCCTTTTCTCCTTTGCTTTTTGCTTCTCTCCTTTTCACAGCTATTTGTAAGGCCTCCCCAGACAGCCATTTTGCTTTTTTGCATTTCTTTTCCATGGGGATGGTCTTGATCCCTGTCTCCTGTACCATGTCACGAACCTCATTCCATAGTTCATCAGGCACTCTATCAGATCTAGGCCCTTAAATCTATTTCTCACTTCCACTGTATAATCATAAGGGATTTGACTTAGGTCATATCTGAATGGTCTAGCGGTTTTCCCTACTTTCTTCAATTTAAGTCTGAATTTGCAATAAGGAGTTCATGATCTGAGCCACAGTCAGCACCCGGTCTTGTTTTTCCTGACTGTATAGAGCTTTTCCATCTTTGGCTGCAAAGAATATAATCAATCTGATTTCAATATTGATCATTTGATGATGTCCATGTGTAGAGCCTTCTCTTGTGTTGTTGGAAGAGGGTGTTTGCTATGACCAGTGCCTTCTCTTGGCAAAACTCAATTAGCCTTTAACCTGCTTCATTCCATACTCCAAGGCCAAATTTGCCTGTTACTCCAGGTGTTTCTTGACTTCCTACTTTTGCATTCCAGTCCCCTATAATGAAAAAGACAACTTTTTTGGTGTTAGTTCTAAAAGATCTTGTAGGGCCTCATAGAACCATTCAACTTCAGCTTCTTACTATTATCACATTTTAATTTTTAAATTTAAGTTCTTTATTATTCTTTTAATTTTCATGTTTCTAACCTACTCAGTTCAGTCATTCAGTCATGTCCAACTCTTTGTGACCCTATGAACCGCAGCACACCAGGCCTCCCTGTCCGTCACCAACTCCCAGAGTCCACCCAAACCCATGTCCATTGACTCAGTGATGCCACCCAACCATCTCATCCTCTGTTGTCCCCTTCTCCTCCTGCCCTCAATCTTTCCCAGCAATAGGGTCTTTTCCAATGAATCAGCTCTTCACATCAGGTGGCCAAACTTTTGGAGTTTCAGCTTCAACATCAGTCCTGTCAATGAACACCCAGGACTGATCTCCTTTAGGATGGACTGGTTGGATCTCCTTACAGTCCAAGAGACTCTCAAGAGTCTTCTCCAATACCACAGTTCAAAAGCATCAATTCTTCTGCGCTCAGCTTTCTTTATAGTCCAACTCTCACATCCATACATGACCACTGGAAAAAACCATAGCCTTGACTAGATGGAGCTCTGTTGATAAAGTAATGTCTCAGCTTTTCAATATGCTATCTAGGTTGGTCATAACTTTCCTTCCAAGGAGTAACCATGTCTTAATTTCATGGCTGCAATCACCATCTGCAGTGATTTTGGAGCCCATAAAAATAAAGTCAGCTACTGTTTCTGCTGTTTCCCCATCTATTTGCCATGAAGTGATGGGACCAGATGCCATGATCTTCCTTTTCTGAATGTTGAGCTTTAAGCCAACTTTTCCACTCTCCTCTTTCACGTCCATCAAGAGGCTCTCTAGTTCTTCACTTTCTGCCATAAGGGTGGTGTCATCTGCATATCTGAGGTTATTGATATTTTTCCTGGCAATCTTGATTCCAGCTTGTGCTTCTTCCAGCCCAGCATTTCTCATGATGTACTCTGCATATAAGTTAAATCAACAGGGTGACAATATACAGCCTTGACGTACTCCTTTTCCTATTTGGAACCAGTAATCAAATTAACAAAGATCAAACACAAAGAACAAATATTAAAAGCAGCAAGGGAAAAACAACAAATAACACACAAGGGGATTCCCATAAGGATAACAGCTGATCTTTCAATAGGAACTCTTCAGGCCAGAAGGGAATGGTGGACATACTTAAAATGAGGAAATAGAAAAACCTACAACCCAGATTACTATACCAAGCAAGGATCTCTCTTAAATATGAAGGAGAAATCAAACACTTTACAGACAAGCAAAAGCTGAGGGAATTCAGCACCACCAAATCAGCCTTTAACAAATGCTAAAGAATCTTCTCTAGACAGGAAATACAGAAAGGTTTATAAACTTAAACCCCAAAAAACAAAGTAAATGGCAACAGGATCATACTTATCAGTAATTACCTTAAATAAAAATGGGTTGAATGCCCCAACCAAAAGACAAACTTTGGCTGAATGGATACAAAACAAGACTCCTATATAAGCTGTCTACAAGAGACCCACCTCAAACCAAGGGCCACATACAGACTGAAAGTGAAGGGCTGGAAAAAGATATTTCATGTAAATGGAGACCAAAGGAAAGCAGGAGTAGCAATACTCATATCAGATAAAATAGACTTTGAAATAAAGGCCATGAAAATAGACAAAGGACAATACATAATGATCAAAGGATCAATCCAAGCAGAAGATACAACAATTATAAATAAATATGCACCCAACATAGGAGCATCTTAATACATAAGGCAAATGCTAACAAGTATGAAAGGGGGAATTAACAGTAACAAAATAATAGTGTGAGACGTTAATACCCTACTCACACCTATTGATAGATCAACCAAACAGAAAATTAGCAAGGAGAAACAATCTTTAAATGATAAAATGTACCTGTTAGACGTAATTGATATCTATAGGACATTTCACCCCCAAAAAATGAATTTCACCTTTTTCTCAAGTGCACAGGAAACATTCTCTAGGATAGATCACATCCTGGGCCATAAATCTACCCTTGGTAAATAAAAAAAAAATGAAATCATTTCAAGCATCTTTTCTGATCACAATGCAGTAAGATTAGATGTCAACTACAGAGAAAAATATCTATTTCTGCTTTATTGACTATGCCAAATCCTTTGACTGTGTGGACCACAATAAACTGTGGAAAATTCTGAAAAAGAAGGGAATACCAGACCACCTGACCTGCCTCTTGAGAAATCTGTATGCAGGTCAGGAAGCAACAGTTAGAACTGGACATGGAACAACAGACTGGTTCCAAACCTGGAAAGGAATACATCAAGGCTGTATATTGTCACCCTGCTTATTTAACTTATATGCAGAGTACATCATGAGAAACGTTGGACTGGAAGAAACACAAGCTGGAATCAAGATTGTCGGGAGAAACATCAATAATCTCAGATATGCAGATGACATCACCCTTATGGCAGAAAGTGAAGAGGAAGTAAAAAGCCTCTTGATGAAAGTGAAAGAGGAGAGCGAAAAAGTTGGCTTAAAGCTCAACATTCAGAAAACGAAGATCATGGCATCTGGTCCCATCACTTCCTGGCAAATAGATGGGGAAGCAGTGGAAACAGTGTCAGACTTTATTTTTTTGGGCTCCAAAATCACTGCAGATGGTGACTGCAGCCATGAAATTAAAAAGACACTTACTCCTTGGAAGAAAAGTTATGACCAACCTAGATAGCATATTCAAAAGCAGAGATATTACTTTGCCGACTAAGGTCTGTCTAGTCAAGGCTATGGTTTTTCCAGTAGTCATGTATGGATGTGAGAGTTGGTCTGTGAAGAAGGCTGAGCACCAAAGAATTGATGCGTTTGAACTGTGGTGTTGGAGAAGACTCTTGAGGGTCCCTTGGACTGCAAGGAGATCCAACCAGTCCATTCTGAAGGAGATCAGCCCTGGGATTTCTTTGGAAGGAATGATGCTAAACTGAAGCTCCAGTACTTTGGCCACTTCATGCAAAGAGTTGACTCATTGGAAAAGACTCTGTTGCTGGGAGGGATTGAGGGCAGGAGGAGAAGGGGGACGACAGAGGATGAGATGGCTGGATGGCATCACGGACTCGATGGATGTGAGTCTGAGTGAACTCCGGGAGTTGGTGATGGACAGGGAGGCCTGGTGTGCTGCAATTCATGGGGTCACAAAGAGTTGAACATGACTGAGCGACTGAACTGAACTGAACTGAACTGAGAAAAAAAAGCTATTAAAAATACAAACATATGGAGGTTAAACAACATGCTTCCGAATAACCAATAAATAATGGAAAAAAATAAAAAAAGGAAATCAAAGTATGCATAGAAACAAATGAAAATGAAAACACAACAACCCAAAACCTATGGAATTCAGTAAAAGCAGCGCTAAAGGGAAGGTTCATAGCAATACAAGCTTACCTCAAGAAACAAGAGAAGAATCAAATAAATAACCTAACTTTACAAATAAAGCAAATAGAAAAAGAAGAAATGAATTTCCCCAGGGTTAACAGAAGGAAAGAAATTATAAAAATCAGAGCAGAAATAAATGAAAAATAAACAAAAGAGATTATAGCAAACATCAACAAAACTAAAAGCTGGTTCTTTGAGAAGATAAATAGACAAACCATTAGCCAGACTCATCAAGAAAAGAAGGGAGAAGAATCAAATTGACCAAATTAGAAATGAAAATGGGGAAATCACAATGGCAACACAGAAATACAAAGGATCATAGAGACTACTATCAGCAACTATATGCCAATAAAATGGACAATTTGGAAGAAATGGACAAATTCTTAGAAAAGTATAACCTTCCAAAATTGAACCAGGAAGAAATAGAAAATCTTAACAGACCCATCACAAGCATGGAATTCAAAACTATAATAAAAAATCTTCCAACAAACAAAAGCCCAGGACCAAATGGCTTCACAGGTGAATTCCACCAAAAATTTAGAGCAGAGCTAACACTTATCCTACTGAAACTCTTCCAGATAATTACAGAGGAAGGTAAACTCCAAAACTCATTCCATGAGACCACCATCACCCTAATACCAAAACCAGACAAAGATACCACACACAGAAAAGAAAACTATAGGCCAATATCACTGATGAACATAGATGCAAAAATCCCCAACAAAGTTCTAGCAAAAGAATCCAACAACATAATAAAAAGATCATACATCATGAACAAGTGGGCTTTCTCCCAGGGATGAAAGGATTCTTCAATATTCACAATGTGATACACCACATTAACAAATTGAAAGATACAAACCACATGATTATCTCAATAGATGCAGAGAAAGCCTTTGACAAAATTCAACATCCATTTATGATAAAAATTCTCCAGAAAGCAGGAGTAGAAGGAACACACCTCAACATAATAAAAGCCATATATGATAAACCCTCAGCAAACATTATCCTCAATGGTGAAAAATTGAAAGCTTTTCCCCTAAAGTCAGGAACAAGACAAGGGTGCCCACTCTCATCACTACTATTCAAAATAGTTTTGGAAGTTTTAGCCACAGCAATCAGAGAAGAAAAAGAAATAAAAGAAATCCAGACTGGAAAAGAAGAAGTAAAAGTCTCACTGTTTGCAGATGACATGATCCTCTCAAAGAAAACCCTAAAGACTCCAACAGAAAATTACTACAACTAATGAATAAATATAGTACAGTTTCAGGAAATAAAATCAATACATAGAAATCCCTTGCATTCCTATACACTAACAATGAGTAAGCAGAAAGATAAATTAAGGAAACAATCCCATTCACCATTGCGACGAAAAGAATAAAATACTTAGGAATAAATCTACCTAAAGAAACAAAAGACCTATATATAGAAAACATTAAAACACTGATGAAAGAAATAAAAGATGACACAAATAGATGGAGAAATATACTATGTCCATGGATCAGTATAGTCAAATGAGTATACTACCCAAAGCAATCTATAGATTCAATGCAATCCCTATCAAGCTACCAATGGTCTTTTTCAGAGAACTAGAACAAATAATTTCACAATTTGTATGGAAATACAAAAACCCTTAAATAGCCAAAGCAATCTTGAAAACGAAGAATGGAACTGGAGGGATCAACTGCCTAGCTTCATACTACAAAGCCACAGTCATCAAGACAGTACGGTACTGGCACAAAGACAGAAATATAGCTCAATGGAACAAAATAGAAAGCTCAGCAATAAACCCACGCACCTATGGACACCTTATCTTTGACAAAGGAGGCAAGAATACACAATGGAGAAAGGACAATCTCTTTAACAAGTGGTGCTGGGAAAACTGGTCAACCACTTGTAAAAGAATGAAACTAGAACACTTTCTAACACCATACACACACACTCAAAAAAAACTCAAAATGGATTAAAGATCTAAATGTAAGACCAGAAACTTTAAAACTCCTAGAGGAAAACATAGGCAAAACACTCTCTGACATAAATTGCAAGATCCTCTATGACCCACCTCCCAGAGTAATGGAAATAAAAGCAAAAGTAAACAAAAGGGACCTAATTAAACTTAAATGCTTTTGCACAATGAAGGAAACTATAAGTGAGGTGAAAAGACAGCCTTCAGAATGGGAGAAAATAATAGCAAACAAAGCAACTGACAAAGAATTAACCTAAAAAATATACAAGCAGCTCCTGTAGCCCAATTCTAGAAAAATAAACGACCCAATCAAAAATGGGCCAAAGAACTAAACAGACATTTCTCCAAAGAAGACATACAGACGGCTAACAAACACATGAAAAGATGCTCAACATCACTCATTATCAGAGAAATGCAATTCAAAACCACAATGAGGTAGCACCTCACACCGGTCAGAATGGCTGCCATCAAAATTTCTCCAAACAGTAAATTCTGGAGAGGGTGCAGAGAAAAGGGAACCCTCTTACACTGTTGGTGGGAATGCAAACTAGTACAGCCACTATGGAGAACAGTGTGGAGATTCCTTAAGAAACTGCAAACAGAACTGCCATATGACCCAGCATACACACCGAGGAAACCAGAATTGAAAGAGACATGTGTACCCAAATGTTCATCTCAGCACTGTTTACAATCGCCAGGACATGGAAACAACCTAGATGTCCATCAGCAGATGAATGGATAAGAAAGCTGTGGTACATATACACAATGGAATATTACTCAGCTATTAAAAAGAATGCATTTGAATCAGTTCTAATGAGATGGATGAAACTGGAGCCTATTATACAGAGTGAAGTAAGTCAGAAAGAAAAACACCAATACAGTGTATTAATGCATATATATGGAATTTAGAAAGATGGTAACAACGATCCTATATGCAAGACAGCAAAAGAAACACAGATATAAAGAACAGACTTTTGGATTTTGTGGGTGGAGAGGGTGAGATGTTTTGAGAGAATAGCATTGAAACATGTATATTACCATATGTGAACTAGACAACCAGTGCAAGTTCGATACATGAAACAGGGTACTCAAAGCTGTTGTACTGGGACAAGCCAGAGGGATGAAATGGGGAGAGAGGTGGGAAGGGGGTTTAGGATGGGGGGCCATTGTACATCAATGGGTAATTCATCTCAATGTATGGCAGAAACCATCACAATATTGTAAAGTAATTAGCCACCAATTGATTTTCTCCAAGATGGCAAAGTAGAAGGATGTGTGTTCATCTTCCCATGCAAGAACTCCAAAATTATAACTCCTTGCTGAGGAATGATAGTCAAGAGATACCTGGAGTAACAGGCAAATTTGGCCTTGGAGAACAAAACAAAGCAGGTCAAAGGCTAACAGAGTTTTGCCAAGAGAACAGACTGGTCATAGCAAACACCCTCTTCCAACAACACAAGTGAAGACTCTACACATGGACATCACCAAATGGTCAATATTGAAATCAGATTGATTATATTCTTTGCAGCCAAGGATGGAAAAGCTCTATACAGTCAGCAAAAACAAGACTGGGAGCTGACTGTGGCTCAGAACATGTACCCTTAATTGCCAAACTCAGACTTAAATTTCAGAAAGTAGGGAAAACCACTAGACCATTCAGGTATGACCTAAATCAAATCTCTTAGGATTATACAGTGGAAGTGATAAATATATCCAAGGGATTAGATCTGACTGATGGAGTGCCTGAAGAACTATGGATGGAGGTTCGTGACATTGTACAGGAGGCAGTGATCAAGAATATTTCCAAGAAAAAGAAATGTAAAAAGGGAAAATGGTTGTCTGAGGAGGTCTTAAAAATAGCTGAGAAAATAAGAGAAGTGAAAGGCAAAGGAGAAAAGGAAAGGAAAGATATATCCATTTGAATGAAGAGTTCCAAAAAATAGCAAGGGGAGATAAGAACGCCTTCTTCAGTGATCAATGCAAAGATGTAGAGGAAAATAATAGGATGGAAAGACTAGCAATCTCTTCAAGAAAATTAGAGATACCAAGGGAATATTTCATGCAAAGATGGGCACAATAAAGGAAAGAAATGGTATGGACCTAACAGAAGCAAAAGATATGAAGAAGAGGTGGCAAGAATACACAGAATGTGAAGTCACTCAGTCGTGTCCGACTCTTTGCGACCCGTGGACTGTAGCCCACCAAGTTCCTCCATCCATGGGATTCTCCAGGCAAGAATACTGGAGTGGGTTGCCATTTCCTTCTCCAGGGGATCTTCCCAACCCAGGGATCAAACCCAGGTCTCCCACATTGCAAGCAGATGCTTTAACCTCTGCGCCACCAGGGAAGCCACAGAAGAAGTATACAAAAAAAATCTTCATGACCCAGATAACCACGATGGTGTGATCACTCACCTAGAGCCAGACATCCTGGAATGCTAAGTTAACTGGTCCTTAGGAAGCATCATTATGAACAAAGCTAGTGGAGGTGATGGAATTCCAATTGAGCTATTTTCATATCCTAAAAGATGATGCTGCGAAAGTGCTGCACTCAATATGCCAGCAAATTTGGAAAACTCAGCAGTGGCCACAGGACTGGAAAATGTCAGTTTTCATTGCAATCCCAAAGAAAGGCAATGCCAAAGAATGCTCAAGCTACTGCACAATAGCACTCATCTCACACACTAGCAAAGTAATACGCAAAATTCTCCAAGCTAGGCTTCAACAGTACATGAACCATGAACTTTCAGATGTTCAAGCTGGATTTAGAAAAGGCAGAGGAACCAGAGATCAAATTGCCAACATCTGTTGGATCATCAAAAAAGCAAGAGAGTTTCAGAAAAACATCTCTTTCTGCTTTATTGACTATGCCAAAGCCTTTGACTATGTGGATCACAATAAACTGTGGAAAATTCTGAAAGAGACAGAAATACCAGATCACCTGAACTGCCTCCTGAGAAATCTGTATGCAGGTCAAGAAGCAATAGTTAGAACTGGACATGGAACAACAGACTGGTTCCAAACCTGGAAAGGAATACATCAAGGCTGTATATTGTCATCCTGCTTATTTAACTTATATGCAGAGTACATCATGAGGAACACTGGGCTGGAAGAAGCACAAGCTGGAATCAAGATTGTTGGGAGAAATATCAATAACCTCAGATAGGCAGATGACACCACCCTTATGGCAGAAAGTGAAGAGGAAGTAAAAAGCCTCTTGATGAAAGTGAAAGAGGAGAGTGAAAAAGTTGGCTTAAAGCTCAACATTCAGAAAATGAAGATCATGGCATCTGGTCCCATCACTTCCGGCAAATAGATGGGGAAACAGTGGAAACACTGGCAGACTTTATTTTCGGAGGGCTCCAAAATCAGTGCAGATGGTGACTGCCGCCATGAAATTAAAAGATGCTTGCTTCTTGGAAGAAAAGTTATGACCAACCTAGACAGCATATTAAAAAGCAGAGACGTTACTTTGCCAACAAAGGTCCATCTAGTCAAATCTATGGTTTTTCCACTAGTCATGTATGGATGTGAGTGTTGGACTATAAAGATAGTTGAGTGCTTAAGAATTAATGCTTTTGAACTCTGGTGAGAAGACTCTTCAGAGTCCCTTGCACAGCAAGAAGATCCAACCAGTCTATCCTAAAAGAAATCAGTCCTGAATATTCATTGGAAGGACTGATGCTGAAGCTGAAACTCCAATACTCTGGCTGCCTGATGTGAAGAACTGACTCATTGGAATAAACCCTGATGCCTTGAAAGATTGAAGGCAGGAGGAGAAGTGGACAACAGAAGATGTGATGGTTGGATGACATCACTGACTCGATGAACATGAGTTTGAGCAAGCTCTGGGAGATGGTGACTATAGGGAAGCCTGGCATGCTGCAATCCATGGGGTCAAAAAAATTTGGATACAACTGACTGAACTGAACTAGCTTTCAATTAAAATAAATTAATTAATTTTTAAAGAACTGGACAGAAGATCCGATTAGACATATTTGCAAAGAACACATGCACATGGCCAGCAGTTACATGAAAATATTCTCAGTATTGTTAATCACCTGGGAGATTCAAAGATATAGCACTTCACACCTCTCAGAATGGCTGTTATGAAAAAGACAAAATATAACAAGTGTTGGTGAGGATGTGGAGAAAAGGGAGCATTCATACACTGTTGATGGAAATATAAGTTGGTACAACCACTATGGAAAACAGTATAGAGGTTTCTTTAAAAATTAAAATAGAGCTACTATGTAATTTAGCAATTCTATTTCT
This sequence comes from Budorcas taxicolor, assembly GCF_023091745.1. NCBI lineage: Eukaryota > Metazoa > Chordata > Mammalia > Artiodactyla > Bovidae > Budorcas > Budorcas taxicolor. The sequence continues at coordinate 39,796,907 of NC_068935.1, forward strand.
GGGTATTTATCCAAAGAGAATGAAAACATTAATTGGAAAAGAAATATGCACTCGCATGTTCATTTCAGCATTATTTATATTAGATAATATATGGGAACAACTTAAGTGTTTATTGATGGATAAATGGATTAAGAAAATGTGGTATATATAATATTCCATTTTATATATATATATAAAGCCATAAAGAAAATAATGAAATGCTGCCATTTGCCACAACATGGATGGATATTGAGGACATAATGATAAGTGAAGTAAGCCAGACAAGACAAATAGTGTATGATTTCTCTAATACGCGGAATCTAAAATTTAAGCAAAAACAAAGTCATAGATACAAAGAACAGATTTGTGGTTGTAAGAGGTGGTGGTGAGGGGGTGAGAGAAATGAATGGCCTGGTTTTTTTTTGTTTGTCTAATTAAATTGAATATTTGTAATGAATATTTGTAATGATTTGCAACATAAAAAGAGCAGAGTGACAAAGTTGGCTTAAAGCTCAACATTCAGAAAACTAAGATCATGGTATCCAGTCCCATTACTTCATGGCAAATAGATGGGGAAACAGTGGCAGACTTTATTATTTTTGGTCTCCAAAATCACTGCAGATGGTGACTGCAGCCATGATTAAAAGATGCTTGCTCCTCGGAAGAAAAGTTATGACCAACTTAGACAGCATATTAAAAAGCAGAGACATTACTTTGCCAATAAAAGTCCGTCTAGTCAAGGCTATGGTTTTTCTAGTAGTCATGTATGGATGTGACAGTTAGACTATAAAGAAAGCTGAGTGCCAAAGAATTGATGTGTTTGAACTGTGGTGTTGGAGAAGACTCTTGAGAGTCCCTTGGACTGGAAAGAGATCAGCCAGTCCATCCTAAAGGAGACCAGGCCTGAGTGTTCATTGGAAGGACTGATGCTGAAGCTCAAACTCCAATACTTTGGCCACCTGATTCAAAAAGCTAACTCATTTGAAAAGACCCTGATGCTGGGAAAGATTGAAGGCAGGAGGAGAAGGGGCCGACAGAGGATGAGATGGTTGGATGGTATCATCGACACAATGGACATGGGTTTGGGTGGACTCTGGGAGTTGGTGATGGGCAGGGAGGCCTAGGGTGCTGCAGTCCATGGGGTTGCAAAGAGTCAGACACAACTTAGTGACTGAACTGAACTGAACTGAACATCATAAAAGAATCAGAATCATGAAACAAGTTACTATTTTGAGAAATCAGGCAGGGATCATAAAGAACCAAGTGGAAACTTTAGAACTGAAAAAGATACCCTTTAAAATGAAAAGTTTATGACTAAATTAAACAACAGATTTGATAGAATCAAAAACAGAATTAGCAAAATGAAAGATAAATCTAAAGACATAATCCAGAAGGACACATGAATGGAAAATATTAGAGAGACTAAAAGAGAGGTTAGAATGAAGAGATTTTAAATCATGTGTAGTGAGATTTCCCAGAAAATAGATTGAATGAGAGAAAAGTAATATTTGGAGAACATATGTATGTGTCTTAAAACCAATGTAAAGAAAAACCAATGAAGAAAATGAGATGGTTCTTTACTAACAGTCTCTTGACTCCCTTTTCTAGCACAGTAAATAATATCACTACACACTGAATAATTACTGTTGTTCTTTCCTATATTGTACATTATAGTTTTGTCTTGTGTCCAGAAAAAATGTCTATCAGTCAATGAGAAAAAAACCAATCTAGTTTAAAACTATGCAAAAAAGTGAAGAGTTTACAGAAAGCTGTTTAATACAACAAACATAAAGCCAAGATTAATAGATTCAATAATACATTGCATTGACAAAAATGTGTAGAAAAAGCACCCACATATATTATTGGTGGAGGTGTAAAGTTTTTGAAGTCTCATTTCATTTTGTCCAGCAACTCTAGTTTAATTAATTATCTTTCAGATATGCTTATATGTTTTTTCAAAGATTTATGCACAAAGATTTATTGCACATTATTGCAGTAGCAAAAGACAGAAAGCAATCTCAATGTTCATTAATAGGGAACTGATTCATCATTATGCATTCATACTATGAAATAGCATGCAGTCATTAAACAAAGAATAAACTCTCTCTATGTCATTTGATGCAGTGGATTAAAACTTATAGACATTGAAAACAAATTTGTGGTCACCAAGGGAGAAAGCAGGATGGGGGAGGGATAAATTAGCAGATTGGGATTAATGTATGTGTGTGTGTGTTCAGTCAGTCATTCAGTCATGTCCGACTCTTTGTGACCCCATGGACTGTAGCCCGCCAGGCTCCTCTGTCCATGGGATCTCCAGACAAGAATACTGGAGTGGGTTGCCATTTCCTCCTCCAGGAGATCTTCCTGACCCAGGGACCCTTGTCTCCTCGTCTACTGCTTTGCCAAGCAGATTCTTTACCACTGAGCCACCTGGGAAGCCCGGTCACCAGTAACTATAGTTTTAACACATACACACTCCTGCAATGCAGGAGACCTGGGTTGGATCCCTGGGCCAGGAGGACCCCCTGGAGAAGGAAATGGAAACCCATTTCAGTATTCTTGCCTGGGAAATCTCATGGACAGAGGAGCCTGGTGGGTTACCGTCCACAGGGTCATAAGAGTCGGATATGACTTAGCTACTAAACCACTACCACCACCACCATATATCAAATAGATAAGCTCTCCTTCTCTCTCTCTCTCTCTCTCTATATATATATATATATAGATATAGATATAGATAGATAGATAGATACATACATACATACATAGCTCACTTGCTCAGTTGCTTCAGTCATGTCCGACTCTTTGCAACCCTATGGACTGTAGCCTTCCAGGCTCCTCTGTCCGTGGGATTCTCCAGGCAAGAATAGTGCAATGGATCGCCATGCCCTCCTCCAGGGGATCTTCATGACCTAGGGATGCAACCAATGTTTCTTATATCTCCTGCACTGACAGGCAGTTTCTTTACCACTAGTGCTACCGGAGAAGACTATATATATACATAAAATAGACCTAGTGTATAGCACAGGGAACTAACTGTACTCAATCTTTTTTAATATCCTATAAGGAAAGAGAATTTGAAAAAGGATACACACACACATATGCATATGTATGCATGCATGCTAGGTCATTTCAGTCATGTGTGACTCTTTTCCCACCTTATGAACTGTAGCCCGCCAGGCTCCTCTGTCCATGGGAAGTCCCAGGCAAGAATACTGGAGTGGGTAGCCATTGCCTTCTCCAGGGGATCTTCCTGACCCAGGGATCGAACCAGTGTCTGCATTAGCAGGCAGGTTCTTTACACTAGCGCCACCTGGGAAGCCCATATATATATATACATATGTATGTATGTATAACTGTATATGTATATACATGTATAACTGAATTGTTACGCTTTGTGTACACTTGAACCTAATACGAGATTGATATTATAAATCAATTATTCTTCAATTTTAAAAAGAAGACATTATTCAAAAATTCTTGTCAGTCCAATCAAAAGGGTCAAAGTCTGTGCCACCATCCCTTGAATTTAGTTGGGGCTTTGAAACTTCTTAAATGAATAGAATACAGCAGAAATGATGGTGTGGGACTTCCTAGGCTAGGTTAGGAAAGATCATAGAGCTTCCACCAGTTTCTCTTAGGGCAATTGCTCTAGCAGCATTTAGTTGCCATGCATGTAATCAGGCTACCATGAAGCCACATTAATGGGTGGAGGGGGAGCAGAGGGAAGAAAAGTGTAGGGGAGAGGGAAACAGAAAGGCAGAGAGACAAAGAGCAAGGGGGATATGGCTGGGGAGGAACTGGCCCTTGTCTCCAGAGCCAGACATATTCAGTGATGAAGCCTGTGGCTTATAAAACTATTCCACCTCAAATCACCATCTGATTACAGCCACATGGGAATCCTGAGTGAGAATTCTACATGAGCCCAGTCAACCCCAGATTGATTGTCAAAATAAATGACCATTGTTGTTTTAAGTCACTCTTTTGAGACTTTTTCTTGTGCCTGAAGCAATAACTGGAATAGCTGATAGAGATCATTCTCTAAAATATATTTTTAAGTGGAAAAAGTAAGGTGTAGAACAATATTTACAGTGAAATATTTTTTAAAATTTTCAAAGGCATGTTTTAATGTATTATAACATGGAAGGATGAATAAAAAGGGATAAGAGTAGTTGCTCCTTCAGAGGAAAACTGGAGGACAGGAGATAGTGGATGAGAGGAAAATTTTTCACTGTATATCAATTGTGTGCATGCGTGCTAAGTCCCTTTAGCTGTGTTTGACCCTGTTGCGACCGTACAGACTGTAGCCTGCCAGGCTCCTCTGTCCATGGGATTCTCCAGGCAAGAATACTGGAGTGGGTTGCCATGCCCTCCTCCAGGGCATCTTCTCAACCCAGGAACTGAACTTGCACCCATGTCCCCTGCACTGGCAGGCAGGTTCTTTACCACTAGTGCCACCTAGGAAGCCCTGTATATCAATTACTACCATTTAGAAATGTTTTATCATGTGTGTGTGATATTCTAAAGAATTAAAAAAACTTACTCTGTATCATTTTTGAAGCAGAGATAGGATTTGTTTAGAATTCTGGTTAGAATACTTCCTTCTGGTTAGTAATGTCAGTCCCAGGGAATCTTTCTATGACTCCTAAAATAACATTATTTATACTAACAATTAGAACTAGATGGGCTGATTCTTTTCTTAAAAAAAAACCTTATATAGATATAATACACATATTTAGACACAACTCAATTACTTGAATTGTACAACTAAATGATTTTTGCTAGATTAACAGAGTTGTGCCACTGCCACCACAATCAATTTTAGAATATTTTCATCATCCTCCCAAAAATCTTCATACCAATCAGTGGTTACTCTTGATTCTCCTCTCTTCTAGCCCCCGGCAACCTCTGTTGTGTATTTTGTCTCCACACATGCTATGTCGCATCAGTCATGTCCAACTCTTTCTGACCCCGTGGACTGTAGCCCACCAAGCTCCTCTGTCCATGGGATTCTCCAGGCAAGAATGCTGCAGTGGGTTGCCATGCCCTCCTCCAGGGCATGGCAAGGAGGAGTCTCTTATGTCTCCTGCATTGGTAAGTGGGTTCTTTACCATCAGTGCCACCTGGGAAGCCCCTTGTCTCCATAGGTTTGCCCATTCTGGACATTGCCTAAAAATGGAATCATAGAGTATATGATCTTTGGTGACTGGTTTCTTTCTCCTGGCACAATGAAATCAAGATTCATTCCTGTTGTAGCATGTATCAGTATTTGATCCCTCTTACAGCTCAATTATATTTCTTTGTTTGGATATACCACATATATTCACTCATTCATTGATGGATAGTTGGATAGGTTCATCTTTTCGGCTATAGACGATAATATGAAATATTATGCCCAACTTTTTGTGTGGACATGTATTTTTATTTTTCTTGGGTATATACTTAGGAGTGAAAATCCTTGGCAATATGGTGATTCTATGTTAAACTTTTTGAGGAACTGTTTAAGTGCTTCCCAGTTTTAAGTGGCTCAGTTGGTAAAGAATCCACCTGCAATGAGGGAGACCTGGGTTCGATCCCTGGGTTGAGAAGATCCCCTGGAGGAGGGCATGGCAACCCACTCTGGTATTCTTGCCTGGAGGATCCCCATGGA